>NC_083687.1:37635000-37967142 GCF_033118175.1 Dama dama | reverse complement strand
AGAATGGACAGCAGTGAAGAGTACGCATGTGGACGTTGTAACTCAGGACTTAAATTTTAATAGAAAAGCAGACATGAGATACATTTCAAAGTTAAATGTTGCACCACAATTGGGACAAATGTTGAGGGGAGAAACACAGAATGCCATGTGTTCCCATAACAAGGAGACCTGAGCTGTGTTGGAGTCAGGAAAGGGAAGGCTGCTTTGTGGAAGTGGTTTTTACTGAGATCTGAAAGATATCAGGGAAGTAATCAGGTCAAAGACAGAGGGTCTTCCAAGTAGAGGAAGGGGCATTTATAAAGAGCTTTAGCCATATGTGAGAATATAGACTGAGAAGAAAAGACACATGAGGATTGAACCTTCAAGGAATTTAATCTACTTGGTAAAACTTATGATAACTAGACAACGAATACAAGGTGGAATATGGTCAGTGCTATGAAAGAGATAAGAATGAAATTTTTCAGAGCATCGGAGATATTTCCATTTGCCTGGGAATTCGGTAGAGATTCAGTTAAACTTAGGCAACTTGGTTTCTGTTTTTGCCATTGAGTTTTATGAGTTTAGAAAAGTGACTTAATCATTCTTGGATTTATTTATATATCTCTAAAATGGGTGGATTGTCTAGTTGATTTCCAAGGTCTTTTCCTTTTCTGAATATCCAATTAATCTCACTGGGTAATTATCTGGAATAAAAGCCCCTTTTACCTGCCAAGAGTAATGACTGATGTAGCTAAAAAAAAATATATATATATATAAAGAAAGTATTGAAATTATTGATTTTTTCTTTTTTCAGTTTCATTGAAATATAATTAACAAACCTGCAAGATATTTAAAGTATACATGATGATTTAAACATGTATATATTGTTAAAGAATTCCCCCATCAGGTTAATTACACATCTATTAATATCACCTCACATATTTACCTTTTTGAGATCTTTCTTGGTGAGAACGTTAAAGTTTTACTCTCTTGCATGGCTGCTAAGTCACTTCCGTGTTGTCTGACTCTTTATGACACCATGGACTGTAGCCTGCCAGTCACCTCTGTCCATGGAAATTCTCCAGGCAAGAATACTAGAGTGAGTTGCCATGCCCTCCTCCAGGGTATCTTCCAAGCTCATGGACTGAACTCATGTCTCTTATGTCTCCTGCACTGGCAGATGGGTTCTTTACCCATAGCACAACCTGGAGAGCCCTTTACTGTCTGAACAAATGTCAATAATACATCACAAACCATACTCACTATGTTATACACTAGAGCCTCAGACCTTATTCATCTTGGAGGTTAAAGTTTGCACTCTTTTACTAAATTCTTTCTTTTCTCATTGATTTTTTAGCATTTATTTTTATGTGATCTGAGACATATTCTTGTGTTTATGGTTTTGAATTCAGGAAAAAAGGTATCCCCTTCCTGTTGTAAACACTTTAGTGATAGGTCCTTGAGGAACCATCTTTATCTAGCAGCTCCATAACCAATTGTATCATTGTGTGAAAACAAGATGATTTATACAGGTAAGGAAAATAAAGAGAGAGCTTAGTGAACTTAAGCGGTTATTGGAAGTTGTATCAGAGTTAAGGATAACTGAAAAGGAAAAGCAAAACTCTTGGAGACAGGCAAGAACAGGGAGCGATGAACACATTTATGCCCACAG
Organism: Dama dama; assembly: GCF_033118175.1. Classification (NCBI taxonomy): domain Eukaryota; kingdom Metazoa; phylum Chordata; class Mammalia; order Artiodactyla; family Cervidae; genus Dama; species Dama dama. The sequence goes on along the minus strand of NC_083687.1, from coordinate 37,965,491 downwards.
GGCAAAGGAAGAGAGTGGACCTTGCAATCTCTAGAGAGACTTGTATATAGCTGCAGTTGAAGGCGAGAGCCTCTGACCAGAGCTCTGGGCTTTGGTGAAGAAACTTTGTCATCTCCCAACAGAAAAGGAGTCAGAGGAAAGAATCAAATAACTAATCTCATTCTCCACTGACTCTCCAATCTCTTGCTAGTGACTCCCATTGGCCAAACTCAAAGAGAAATCAGAGCCCAGGAAAGCCAGAGGAATGCAGTCTGGTCTGGTCAATCTCCAAAGGTTCATAACATGAAAGAAAAGGATCAAGGGTGGTTCTAGAAGGGCATATAAGGAATATCCAACACACCCATCATTTCTACATGGTATAAATGTTTTCTTTATCCTGTAAATGTAGTTGTAGTTGTTCTTCATAGACATTTAGAATGACTCTTGGCATTATTAACTTTAAGGGGAAAAGTCAGTTTCTGATCTGACCTAGATTTGGGCATTTGCCACTATCGTGCTATTAACATAATGCTGTTACTGGGACCCCAACTGACTGTATTGCTGATTTACTTAAACCCTTTGGAAAAATAGATAGTGTCACCTGACTTAGGAAGGGACCAGAAGCTATCAAGATATGTTTTTATACACTGTTGGATTCATTTGGCTAACTTATATGTGTGAGAGTGAGGACTTTTAAGTCCAAATTTATGAGTTACCGCTCGGTAATTTTCTTTTTTTGTGTTGCCTTTGTCTTGTTTTGGTGCAGGGCAATACTGGCCCCACGGAATTATTTTAGGAGGGTTTTTTTGTTTTCTTGAACAGATTATATAAACTTGGTCTTAATTTTTAAAATGCTTGTTAGAATTCTCCAGTGAAACCATCTTGGATTAAAGATTTCTTTTTTGAAAAATTTTATATTACAGTTTCCATGTCATTAAAGGTTATAGGACTATTCAGATGATCTACTTGGGTGGTTTGTGATAATTTATGAATTTTGAGGAACTGTTCATTTCTTCTAAGTTGTCACCCCCATGAATACAAAATTATTTATAATATTCTCTTGCTAAAATTCTTGATAACTGTAAGATCTGTATGATATCCCCTACTTCATTCCTAATATTAGTTGTGTAGTCTTTCTTTTTGTCAGTTGTGCTAGAATTTTATTAATTTCATTTTTTCAAAGAAGCAGCTTTTTGTTTTACTGACTTTTTTGTTGTTTTCCTATTTTCAGTTTCATTAATTTTTACTTTTTGTTATTTCCTTCTTTCTGATTGTGTTGGGTTTATTTAACTCTTCTTTTTTAGTTTCTTGAGGTATGAAATTTTATTATTGATTTCAAACCGTGATTTCTTATGGACATTTAGTGCTAAAAAATTTCTCAGTGCTGCTTTAGCTACATTTCACATATGTTGATATGTTGTGTTTTTTTTTCATTAAGCTCTGTGTATTACTGAATTCTGTCGATATTTCCTTTTTGACCAGTGAATTTTTAGAAATCTGTTGTTTAATTTACACGTTTAGAGATTTTCTTATTGTCCTTATGTTATTGATTTTTTTTCTCCTATCATACTTAGAATACATTGTTTTATCTCAACACTTTCAAATCTGTTGAGCTTTGTTTTGTGGCTAAGAATATGGTCTATCTTGGTGAATGTTTCTTGGGTAAAAACATGTATTTTGCCAATGATGGCGAGAGCATTATATATACATGTGTGTGTGTTCATGTTTATATATATGTGTATGTGTAATTTAGGTCCTGTTTCCTTGTGACTTTCAGATCTTCAGTATCCTTGCTGATTTTCTGTTTAGTAGTTCTCTAGTTCTCTTAGTTTCTGAGAGGAGTGTTGATGTTCTGAATCATAATGACAGGTTTACTTATTTCTCCTTTGAGTTCCATCCATATTTGCTTCATTTATTTTAAGACTGTGTTGTTTGATGCATACGTAGGATTGTTGTGTGTGCCTGTTGGATTGATTCTTTTATCCTATGTAATTCCCTTGTGTTCCTATTTGTCTCCAGGAATTGTCTTTGCTTTGAAGTCTACTTTATCTGATATTAATCTATCCTTTTTATCCTTTTATTTTCAGCATATCCATGTCATTAGTGAGTTTCTTTGAAACAGTATGTAGTGCCTCATGTTCTTTTATTCACTCTGCCAACTCTGTCTTTTGATCAGTGTATTTAGACCATTTATATGTTAGGTGATTAATGATATGTTATTGCTTAAGTCTGACATTTTATTATTTGGTTTTGTTTGTTCTTCTGGTTCTTGTTTCCCTGTTTCTATTTTATTTAGTTTTTGTGTTACTTGAACCCTTTTTAAGATTTTAATTTATTTCTGTGCTTTTGAGTGTCTCTCTATTTTATGGGTCTATTTGTCTGTTGATCTTTCAATCATATCTATGATTTATCACAGCCTGTTGGTATCAGTATTTTACATTCCTTGATGAGGAGTGGAGACTTCTTTCCATTTAGGGCCTTCCTTACTTTTAAATACCATTCTTGTGAGTTACAGATGATATAATTTTTGTTGCAGTCATTACGTATGATTAACAAATGTTATGAGGAAAAGGACAATCTATTGTATATACTCAGTTCTTTCCATTGTTCTCTTCTCCCAGTGTTCTGAGAGTCTTTCTTTTGCTTTTCCCTTTCTCTGTGAAGACTTTCTTTAGCCACTTTCAAGGGTAGATATGCTAGTGACAAATTCTTTTAGTTTTTTTTCATTATTTGAGAGTGCTTTTATTTCTCCTTTATTCCTAATGGATAATTTAGCCATGTAAAGAACTTGTAATAGACAGTTCTTTTCTTTCAGGACTTAAAAAGGCATCCAGAGTTCATAAGAGAAATTCACTGATATAGGAGTTGATGTTTCCCTACAGGTAACACATCATTTCTCCCTGGCTGCTTTCAAGATTTTTCCTTTGTCTTTCATTTTCTGAAATATAATTAGGATGTGTCTTGGTGTGGGTTCCTTTGGGTTTATCCTATTTTGAGTTGCTGTGTTTTTTAAATCTGCATGTTTGTATCTCTTCCACATTAAGAAAGTTTTCAGCCATTATTTCTTTATGTAATCTTGAGACCTGTTTTCTTTCAAATTTTCTTTTTCTGGGAATGTGATGAGATGAGTGTTGGATTTTTTATTGTTATCTGACAGGTCACTAATTAAAGATGCTTACTCCTTGGAAGAAAAGTTATGACCAACCTAAACAGCATGTTAAAAAGCAGAGATGTTACTTTGTCAACAAAGGTCAGTCTAGTCAAGGCTGTGGTTTTTCCAGTAGTCATGTATGGATATGAGAGTTGGACTATAATGAAAACTGAGCCCCGAAGAATTGATGCTTTTGAACTATGATGTTGGAGAAGACTGTTGAGAGTCCCTTGGACCACAAGGAGATCCAACCAGTACATCCTAAAGGAAATCAGTCCTAAATATTTATTGGAAGGAATGATGTTGAAATGAAACTCCAATACTTTGGCCACCTGATGCAAAGAACTGAGTCATTGGAAAAGACCCTGATGCTGGGAAAGATTGAAGGCCGGAGGAGAAGGGGACGACAGAGTATGAGATGGTTGCATGGTATCACCGACTCAATGCACATGAGTTTGAGTACTCCTGGATTTGGTGATGGACAGGGAGGCCTGGCATGCTGCAGTCCATGGGCTTGCAAAGAGTCAGACACAACTGAGTGATTGAACTGAACTGACAGGTCACTAGGGTTCTATTCTTTTCTTTTTTTCTTTTTCAATCTGTATTCTATTTATTATTCAGATTATATGAATTCTATTAATCTGTCCTGAAATTCAGTGATTTTTGCCTTTTGTCATCCCCATTCTGCAAATTTTTGTTTTATTGTAAATTTTGTGTATGTAATTTTCATTTGATTCTTTTTTATAACTTCTGTTTATTTGATAAGATTTTTTTCTCAGTTATTTGAAGAGAATTTGTAACTTATCTTGTGTGTATTTATGATAACTGCTTTAAGACTTTTATCAGATAATTACATCTGATTAATTTCAGCATTGACATTGGTTGGTTGTCTTTTCTCAGTTCAGTTTTCAGTTTCTTGATTCTTGATATGACAAGTCACTTTCAGTTTTTGCTTTGATATTCTGTCCTATGTTAGAAGACTCGGGGGTCCTATTTAAATCTTGTTTTACCAGAAAGTCATCCTGTTTAGGTTTATTGTGGCTTTCCAGGCTTAGTTTGTGGGCTCTGTTTCTATTAATAGTTTAATTTTAAAGCCTTTGCCATGTTATTTTGATCTGTTTAGCCAATCTAATGCTGCTTGGCTGTGTCTGAGGAAGCAAAAAGTGTTTCCCCAGTCTAGGCCATTGGGTGTCTCTAGATAAAAAAAGGCAGTTCAGGTTCTTTAGGGGGAAAGGGGGCTTCATGGGCCAGACTTGTTGGAGCAGGATCTCCCCTCCTAGTGCCTCCCAACTGCTCAATGTTTCTGGACAGAGGCAGGAAGTTTTAGGCTCTTGGAAACAAAGATTTTCCAGGCGTTCTGCCTGTGTGGTTGAGTCCCTTCTGCTGGTTCTACCCACCCCCTCTTGTATTCCCAGTGCAAAAGGGAGTTTCAATCTCACAGAGGCTTCCCTGGGCAGGTACATGTTCTAACCGAATCTTCCCTGCTCCGGGGGACCACAAGTGCTTCCAAGGCTGGCCTGCTGTTTGTGATGGGGTCACATTACAGCTGCTCTCTGGAGGGGACTCACAGGCAATGAGGACAAAAAGGCTTCCAAAACCCAGTTGCTTGCATTGTGTGTCTTGCTGTGCTGCACGGCAGCCTTGCATGGAAGGCTCCCCCAGGACACTACTCCCTATCCATCTTTCTGATGATTTGGCGCAACTCATCTGGTATTCCTTCACATTCATTCCTAGGGAGGAAGGGCCCTTCTCAGGTTGCCTTCTGATGCTAGGTTGGAGGTCAGGAATGCAGAACCTGGGTTGCTTTTTTTCATTGGGTGCTGCTGTGTTGCTCTTCCAGTCTTTACGCCCTAATAAACTACTTCACCCTCGTCTTCAGTTCAGTTCAGTTCAGTTGCTCAGTCGTGTCCGACTCTTTGTGACCTCATGAATCGCAGCATGCCAGGCCTCCCTGTCCATCACCAACTCCCGGAGTTTACTCAAACTCATGTCCATCGAGTCGGTGATGCCATCCAGCCGTCTCATCCTCTGTTGTCCCGTTCTCCTCCTGCCCCCAATCCCTCCCAGCATCAGGGTCTTTTCCAATGAGTCAACTCTTCGCATGAGGTGGCCAAAGTACTGGAGTTTCAGCTTCAGCATCAGTCCTTCCAATGAACACCCAGGACTGATCTCCTTTAGGATGGACTGGTTGGATCTCCTTGCAGTCCAAGGGACTCTCAAGAGTCTTCTCCAACACCACAGTTCAAAAGCATCAGTTTTTTTGGCACTCAGCTTTCTTCAAATCCAACTTTCACATCCATACATGACCACTGGAAAAACCATAGCCTTGACTAGACGGACCTTTGCTGGCAAAGTAATGTCTCTGCTTTTTAATATGCTGTCTAGGTTGGTTATAACTTTCCTTTCTCTTACTATCAAAGGTCTCATTTAGTGGCCTCTTGTTATTTCCAGAACAAACAGAGGAGTGGGCGCAAAGAGATCAAGTCTATCTTGTCTGAACCAGAAACGCAGGGTCTGTTTTATAACCTAGGGAAGAGATTTCAGTTGTGGAGGAAAGTGGAAAAGAGTCCACAGGAGGCAGGAGATGAAAGTCATGTCTCCCTTTTCTTTGGAAGTCACGGGAAGCTCAGAAAGTATTTACTCAAGGTGATACATATATTCAATTCTGAGTACACGTTCTGTTTCAGCAAACTGTAAGTCTTCTGTATTTTTTCATTAATTTTCCTTACAAATGGGTATATATACCCGTACTACATTTTATTTATCCTTCTAGGCCAATTGTTCAAGTTATGTCTTGAGACTTAAACCCGTGAGAAAAAGAAATCTATTTGTATTATTTAGCAATAGATGAATTGATGGAATAATAAAGTGACCCATGATGATTACTTGAGCTTACAAAATTTTATATATGCATATGAAGAGAGATGGACTTTCTTGGTAGCTCAGACGGTAAAGAATCTTCCTGCCATGCAGGACACCTGGACTCAATCCCCGAGTCAGGAAGATTTTCTGGAGAAGGAAATCGCTACCCACTCCAGTATTCTTGCCTGGAGAAATCCACGGCCAGAGGAGCCTGGCAAGCTACAGTCCATGGAGTCACAAAGAATTGGACACAAGTGAGCAACAAACTCTAATGTGAAGAGAAATATTCACAGATAATTTCATTCCTGGCCCCTTGTGGTATTCTGAGAGCTTTGAAGTAAATGATATGTAAAATAAATTACTTTATTATGATAAGCTACTGTGGTATAACTATGTCTGTACATTCAGAATCCATTATTCCAGTGGCCTTAAAAATGAGTGTCCTTATCCCTTTAGGAAGGAAATGTTAGCATTTCTATTTATTTTTAGCTCACTGTCATTTAACTTATATTTTATGTATATTTTTAAATGTCATAATATATTAGAATAGCAATGGATATGTAATATTTCTACATATTATAATTTGGGGCACTGATAGTATGTTGTAAAATGAAAATAATGTAGAGATTAGTTCTTTAGGAAACAGAAAATTATCAAAATTTGCTACATTAAATGTTACTTAATTTGAAGGAATTTGTCCCAAATCATTTGTGAAATCAGTTCAACTGAAGAGAGGCAGAATGTTCAGAATATTCATGTTTGTATGAGTTTGCATAGAGCCTCAGAGATGGAAACATTTTTGAAGTTGGGCAAAAGAGCAAGAAATCTGACTGGACAGGATAAACCTTGAATCTGGAATGCAAGAAAGCATGTTTGCTACTCTCAGGAGGCCCTAACAAGTTGGGTGATCTTTAAATCACCTCCCTTTCTTCACCTTTACTTCCTAAACCCCTTCCTCTGCTTTACCATTTTTTTTTTCCCATAGTACAGATCATCTGTTAACATACCATGTAATGTTAACATACCATATAATTTGATTTATGTTTATTGTGGAGTCTTCCCCCACCTAGAATATAACTTCCATGAGGACAAGTGTCTGCCTGCTTTGTTTACTGATGTAACCAAGGACCTATAAGAGTTCCTGAGTCAAGGAGGAATTAAGTAAATATTTGTTTAATGACCAGCAATAGCAGAGTACTGGGTTGACCTATAGGTTTCATAATTTAGTGGTTTTTATTAGCTATTTAAACTGTTCTGCACTTAATATTACAAGGTCAGGATGTTTTTCCATTTTTATATCAGCATAAACATAAAGTACATTTGGAGGTAAAGATAGGCATGAAGATGCATTTAGATTCAATATGCTAAGTAGAAGTAACTTTGAAAATAAAACCAATAACTTTTAGTTGATTTGCTTTCTTTATTCAAAATATTAGTATATTCCTTTAAAAAAAACTTTCCATATATATGTGTGTGTATATATTTGTTTATATGTGACCTAGGCTTCCCTGGTGGCTCAGAGGTTAAAGCGTCTGCCTGCAATGCGGGATACCCGGGTTCGATCCCTGGGTCGGGAAGATCCCTGGAGAAGGAAATGGCAACCCACTCCAGTATTCTTGTCTGGAGAATCCCATGGACAGAGGAGCCTGGTAGGCTACAGTCCATGGGGTCGCAAAGAGTCGGACACGACTGAGTAACTTTACTTTCACTTTATGTATAAATTATATGTACATAACATAATGATAATATGTCTATTATACGTATATAACATTGTATTAGTTTCAGGTGTATAGCATAATTATTAGATATATGTATATATTGCAAAATGATCACCACAATAAGTCTGGTTGCCATCTGTCACTATACAGTTACAATCTATTTTTTCTTCCGATGAGAACTGTGAAGATTCTTAGCAACGTTCAAATAGGCAATAAACGTTTTCCTTTTTTGACTTAGTGTAGTTAAATGGGACAAGTGGCTCTGAATCTTAGAACCAAAGAATCATGTTTAAACTATAAAGCTGAATAAGACTTCTCAGTGCCAGTTCATATAGAGCTTCTTGAAAATCCACTCCCGACTAGTTCCACCTGGCTGCCATCACACTTGGTATGGTGTGCAGGCAGAGATCTGTGTTTAAAACACATTTTTTTCCCCACTTGTCCATGCATTTTTTCCTCAACATCTTTCACTGCCTCATTTGGCTTTCCTGTCTTCACTACCAAATAGGTTATAATTACGGCAGAAGATATCTAAGTAGATATCTAAGTAGAGTTGCATCTGCTGCCCACTGGGCATTTTGGAAAGAGGCTCGGGAGGAGTCCTTTCAATATTAGAGTTTTACTTTCAGGGGATTAGAAAGCTTTTCAGTTTCAAGAGTCCATCAAAATGAAAATTATCTTAGGACTGAACACTTTTTAATTATTTATTTGATTAGTGATTAGCTGGCCTTCTGCTGAGAGGAAGACAATGCAGGGATAGTAAACAAGGGTGGATTCTAGCAAAAGGAATGAGAAACTCTTGGAGGAAGTGGACACATGTTTAAGGAAAGCATTACTTATGTTTTGTTTAGGTTTGGCGGTCGAGCTGGCTCCGTAAAGGAATGGGTTGTTTTCATTTTATTACCATTCATCCTCTATGCTTTACAATGTATGTCTCATTTAAGTGTTGAAAGAGACCAGTGACTTACTGCTTGTTATCACTGGGTAGTTGTGCTTTGGTTCTGGTATTCGATAGAGTCTAGCAGAGACTTGAGTGTACTTATTTCTGTGATTTGTTGCAGTGACTTAACATTTTTTGATGATTTCTGGTACAAAGTGAATGAAATACAGGAAAATAAAGTTCAGATGCTTTTGGACAGAACCTTAATTATTTCCTCCCTTCTCTCTGACTTTCCAGTCATTCATTTACTCATCTAGCCCCATGTTCTTGGGTGCCTTTTTGACTCTTATGTCTGCCTCATTCCCTCTGTGTGGTCAAGGCCTAATTCTTTTCCTGTATCTTTCACATCCTTTGCTTCTTTTAGCTTGGCAGAGCCCTCTTTGATTTTCTTTTAGTGTCATAATATTCCCAGCTCTTTCTGGGCTGCTGCTTTTTCTCTTCCAGCCCCAACACCCACAGCCCGTCAATCCAAGTAAAGGTTTCTCTTATCCAATTCTGGACACACTGCTCTTTTGCACTAAAATTTCCTGGTTCCCTGTTGCCTTTAGAATAAATGCAAACTCTCCAAATTGGCATAAATTATCCTCCCTAATATAATGCATGAGTAATCTGTGCAAGATTTTCTCTATTCTAACCCTACAGTAATGTATATAGCATATTATGGGAGTATAATCATGAGAGATATTACATGTTTATTAGAAAAATGAACATTTCTTATGTTTTAGTCAAACTTGAATATTCACTGATATTTTATAATGCTATATGTATTAATATATCAGTTCCCTTGGTCCAGGATGTAGGCTATATGTACATCATAAGATGATCCTAAATGAATTGACAGATATACTGTCTTCCTCCTTTTGCATATTAATATCCTATCAGCCTTTCAAAACTCCATCAGCAAGCCAATGCAGTTGTGTAACTCCAAAAAATGCTTGTTCTTAAATCCAGAAGGCTCCTAACTGTACTTCAATGCACTATAGCACCTTCTTTGGCTTCACCTCTTATCCTTACTTTGCTCTACCTTATAATATAGTAATTTGTGTGTTTAAGTCATCCTCTTTTTCTCCAAAAATTGAGAACTAACTTCTGGAAAACAGAGATTTATTTAAACCTCAGTGTATGTTGTTGTTTCTCTGAAACATGATTTACTAATCTATGAGGTCAGTGAACTTCGAGGGTTTTTCATTTGTTTCCATTCGGTCACCACTGTTACTATTCTTGCTGTAGCAGAGCCATTTCTTCAAATGTAATCTTACATGAGAATCTGAGGAAGAGGATAAAATAAATGCACTCTGGATGGCAAGGGAGTGATTGTTAAAAGTTCCGTGAATGTCTTCTTTTCAGCTACTCCTTGCTGAATCTACAGAAGACCTGTGACTCAGCTCAATATTTTCAGAAATCTCTAGTGTTCTGTTTGTATGTTATGGTCAAGCACAAAGAGGTCTTTCAATATCACTACCTCTGTCCTTGACCCAAAGCTTTAAGTTTGTGCTTGGATTAAACTGTATAACAGACAAATACATGAAGATGAGTGTGGGCTAATAGTGAGTGTATGTTTCCTACAATTGCATTGTCCCTCTTTTTGCCTAATTTCCTCTCTAATAACTACCATCCTCTCTGCTGGAAATATCTAGACATTGAAGGAAAGAAAGTTAAGCAGGTAACACAGTAGAATTAGATGTTTTCAACAGTAAATGATTTGGAAAGAAAGTGCATACAGGTTTTCCCATGGTCTTCTGCCTTTTAAAAGAAGAAAGTGAAAATAGGAGAAAGCTGACAATTTGCATGCATGCGGGAGCCAAAGGGGAGATTGTTAGATTGGTTTGGGATAGAGTATTCTGTCATGTTCTGAAAGGTTTGGGTCATCACAGCTAGGGGCAGGAGCAGGACTCAGGCAAAAATAACCCTGGCTATGAAGGAAGAGGTTTGTTTTGCTGGACAGTGTTCCTCTATGAGTGTGAAAGGTTTCTTTGCATGACAGAAGAAAATTACCCTGGATTCTGAGCTGAAGAGGTGCCAAGTTTTGTTCATCTCTAGAACTATGTCAACTCAATTAATAGCAACCAGAGAATACTAATACAAAGGACAATTTCAGGAAGAGAGAGAAGAGAAATTGGAAGTAAAAGGAGAATATGAGATGGTATTTGCTCTTAGGTTATATTTGGGTCTTCACCAGATACAGTGTTGTAATAACATTTTATTCTTCAGAACCCAAGTCTTTAATTCACTTTCCCTCTTATATTTTTGTTTCCTTCCACTTTTGTGTTCTTTCCTTCCTTTTCAACCCCCTTTCCCTTCTACCTTTTTATTTCCCATTGTCTGTTTTCTAGGAATTCCTGCTGAAGCCCTGAAGATGCTGTAAAACCACCCAGCAATATCACTGCTTTCTCAGGAGAGTCAGGCAAGAGCTTGGCCTTCATCCCAGGTTGTTTGCAGGCAGTTGATCAAGCTGAACAACCTTAATCCAGTCACTTCTCTCCAGCCACAATAGAGACTAAGTCTGTTTGGAGGGTTTTGTAATTTAGGGCCCTAGAAGACGTGGTTTGTAAAGCCAAATAAATATTGTAAAAAAGATGTAACAGGAGAGAATGGTATCTCACTCCTCAGGTAAATGTTTATGGATCCAACTTTCTGATCTCTGTGTCTAGGTGGTCAGTCGGAGAATTGTCCAGAGAACCCAGGACGGGGTCAGATGCACCCCAGTATTTTTGGCATTCAGTTGTTTGGAGTGTTTATGATGCATGGGTTTCCTGTGGATCAGCTAGTAGGCAACTGACTTCAGGCTAATTAATTTTAATTTAATTAATTTTCTCCAGTTGGGTGCTTGGAGAGTGAGGGAAACAGAGAGGCTGGGGAGGATACTGCAGGTGGGGAGTTGTGGGAGCTAGAACATTTCCCCTGGTTTAAACTGGTAAAAGAAACTATGGAAATAAATAGTAAAAAAATAAAATTAAAAAAAAATAAAAAGAAACTATGAAGTCAATTCTCCTCAACTTGTGAATATCCTTGGGAAATTCAAGGGTACCCCACATGAGAGACACTTGTCAATCATGGGGAATTCCAGATAAGTCCCTCTTAGTCATGAAAAGGTTACAGTAGCACCATGTAAGTCAGTGATGTCAGAACATTTTCATCTTTTCACCCTCCATCCTGCTTCCAGCATGGCCAGAAGAATGAAGATCCAGAGAGGGAGGTGGAAAGAACCTTGCGGAAATGGACGTATCTGCCTTCCCTGGTAGGTTCCCTGGGGCTCAGTAGGGGAGAGGGAAACATTTGGCTGAATACGAGATGGGGTTGATACCTTACTGATCTGGCCTTGTTAAACTCAGAGAGGCAGAACGTATGGAATGGTTGCAAGATAATGCAGGAGATGAGGATGAAGTGGAACGTGGCTGAAGCCAGTCACTGGAGGACGATGGAGCCAGTTCATGTGTTTGTATCTGCTCTGGTCTCAACCTTTGTATCCCCAAGAAATTTCACATGATGCAATCCTGATTCCTGTGGTTATGGTATCTGTAGGTGGGGCGTTTGGGGCGTGATAGACTTATAATGATGGAGCTACCTGAATGAGATGACTGCTTTTATATATGAGACACACAGGGCTTCCTAGCCTTCTCCCCATGTGAAGATAAAATGAGAAGTGTGTGACCAGAAAGGACCCTGCCTGACCACGCTGTGGAAATCCATTTCCATTGTTTATAAGTCTGTGATATTTTGTTATAGCAGCCCGGAAGGACTAAGACAGCATCCTAACAATCTTTAGACAGTTCAGTAAACTTCTTGCTCTTTGGGTATACTAGTTGGAAAGCATTTCTACTGTCTGGTGTAACACTGTGATAGTTGGCTGATAGTTCGTGACTGGCTTTCATAAAGAATCCTGAGAATTCAGTCTTCTTGGTAGTGTAACTAGCATGAAGAATAATTATCTAATTCTTTGATTCTAATAACTTGACCCAGAATAACTGACTGTGATTCTAATGTAAGCTGTTAATGGTCTTCTTTGTAATGCCAGCTTCTGCTATTTGTGACAAATTTTAATAAGAACTTCTTTCTGTCAATGGTAGGAATGGGGTTTCTTTTGAATTTATATTAAAGGGAGATAAGAAACATTAACAAATTGTTCTTGGATTTTGACATCGCTACAAAGTCTGTTTGTTTTTATTAAGATGAGACCCATTACACCCAGGAATGCATTAAAAAGCAATAAAGCTCAATGAAGCTTGCAATGGGATGGATCACTAGAGCCATCTCAGAAACGGATGGGATGGATGTGGGCTTAGCACTTTTTGTTGTAGACTCGGCACACCAGGAACTTGGTATAAATGTTAATTTTATGTGAATCCCTGCGCAGGCAGTGGAACAGATTATAAGAATGCAGAATGATGTATATCTTCATTGTCCGTCTGCAGGCCTGGGGGTCCTGACCCCCAAAAGTCAGGGTAGATCTTGTTTGTCTTGACTTCACGATGAACCTAAACACCCAAAAGATAATGACTTCTTATGAGTTTTATTAGTATTTGCTCTTCTTTGTTCCTTCTAATTATCAAATAAAGATTTGAGGAACATACATGAATATAAAGCTCTCTAGATATAGATTTTGGAGTCAGTCTAAAAGAAACCTGTTAGGAATCTAAAAACTATAAACATAACTCCATTTTGGTTTTGACTTTCTCTTTTCTTTCTTTGAACTCTCATCCTTTGTTTGCAGGAGAACTGAAAGGATATGAGCAGAATTTTACTAGTGAATGTACTGGGATATACTTTGAAGAAAGCACTCATCTTGGAAATTCTATTCTGTAGTTCTCTCACCCTTGAAAATGTTTCAACCACCTGTGCCCAGGAAGAGAAAAGCTTTTGGTGGAATTGTGTGCAAGGCAGGGAAGGCTGCACATGTCAAAAATTGCAGCAGAATTCTGATCCACTTACAGTAGAATCTATCAGTGTGAATGACTAGGCTCTTGCTTCATGTAATAGCAGTCTAGGATACAGGAGGCCGTAATTTTGTTCTGACAAAGTGAGATATTTCAAAGCTCATTCCTCATTACAGAGTTCACCTCTTTCATTCAGGAGAAAAGCAAGGATGCCCTCAGCAGGGTGCTCACCATGCAGACTGCCCTCTTTATGACTGCTTCAAGTTTTTTCAGTTTTTTCACATTCTCCCTGGCCCTTGGTAGGGTAGCATCTGAGATATTTCATACTCCGCAGGTCCCTGACTAGATGATGCAAAGGGTCATTCCAGGAGCACACTATCACACAAGTATCAAGCTCTTAAGGACTTCATGCTAAGCAACCATAGGAAATAATCTCATTAAAATCTGCATAATTCAGTGCATTTGGTAATATGTGATTTTTGCTCAGAGTAGCTGGCCTCAAAAATTCCTAGTTGTTCATTTGTGTATGCAATTATTTTTGAAGGTGGTAAAACTTGCAAAGTTATAGAATGTAGGCTATTGTTTATACTTTGTGAATTATTAAAAAATCTGGCATATTTAATAACTAATCCTTCTGATGGGTTCTAATTTAACATGAAGAATTTTATTTATCCCTCTGAAATTCTGCCATTTACTCAGTGAGTTCTTTTATATTTGAATGCTTTGCTTGTCCGGGGAGAGAAATCTAAGTATTTTGTTGGAACTCAGTGTGTGCCTGGAGTACCTGACCCAGGAAAGATGGATGCCACTTGTGTCCTCATTATTTTCACCCAATGTTTCATTCATATTAATGAATACAATCAGTCACTAATGTGTTCATTTTTGATTGGTAGTTTGTTTTATGATATTAGAACAAAGCAGCAATGAAGAAGTCATGACATTCCTAAACACACTTTCCTCAATCCATCCCAACATCAGCCCCCATGCAGCTATCAGAGCAGTCTATTTTGTTCACTTATGTCCAGGCAGAAAATTACACAGTGTCGTCTTTAGTAACAGCATCAGTGGGATTCACAATGGAGGGTTTTGCCCCCTAGTTCACTACTACGAGCATTAGGCATTAAACTCCCAGCAGCTGAGCCTCTCTAATTAAAATACTTGCTTTCCTGATGTCTATGAACTAGTCTAGTGGTAAAGGAAATGAAGAGCGCAGAAGAGGTGGATAGACATTGCAAAGGAAATAGGATGGGACATGAGAGTTAGGAGCTGTAAAGAAATTCAGACTGTATAGTGAGTGGCAGCATAGTTTTCTTGGGGGCATTGTAGCTTAACAGTTAATAGTGAGAGCTCTGAGTTAGATGAGATTCAGACTCAGTGCTTACTACCTGTGTGACTGGTGCAAATTCCATCACTTCTATGAGCCTTGGTTTCCTTATCTCAGGATTGAATATAGTATTGCACATAAAGTGATTTGTAAATTGTGTGGCAATGTAATAGCTCTCAATAAATTTTAAATTTATTTTAAATTCATTAAAATAAGTCCTCCGCCTCCTCCTTCCTTCATTTTATCATCCTCATTATTAATGAGCTTAGAAGAGGAAAAGAATGCTGCTATCATTAACAAAGTTGTAGGCAGAGAACAGATTCTATCTAAGGGGAGATGCATGTGAAAATATTTTAAGTAATATTAGGACTGTGGTTAGTACAGGGAATCAGAAGGGAAACATTATAATGCTAAAAAGTTGGAGCTGGGATAAATGATTGAGACTTGATATGTAGACTATATTGTCATCACAACAGAGGCAATCATTGCAACCTTGAGATGCAAAACATAATATTTTGTAGGACATTTCAGAGAGGAGACTTATAATTAAGAGTATGAGGTGACAGAGGAGTCATTGAAAAATGAAGAATAGTTTCAGAGAAGTAGAAGCAGAATCAAGTGAGCCTTGAAAGTCAGAAGTGATGGCTTAAGTGGTGCAGTGTAGGTGTGACTCCCATGTAGGAGTCTCTAGTAACAGGGATTACTCAAAACTGGGGTGTTTCTTACATATCCATGAGTTTTGCAAATCCTATTTTTTACAGAATGGAGATTCCATTGAGTCCATGCTTTCATACAGTAAAATAGCTGCCATCCTGGGTCTAATGCATTGCTTGAACTAAGGTTGTTTGCATGGACAATTTAGAGATCTGTTACTGATTTTGCTGCTACAAACCTTTAGTCATCCCTTGATTTTACTCATACTTCATCAGCTACATAATGTAATTTCTCTTCAGTTGCTTACTGTTCCTCTACCTTTCTCTGCATGTGTGGTTACCGTTACTCTAATAATCTGTAGCCTGGTAACATGAGTGTACTGTCTCAGTTGTTTGGGTGAAAAACCCAGATTAAAAAACTCACATGGGTCTGTTCCATTTGTTCTTTTTCTTCAAGCATAGAGAGGCAGGAGTTGTGGCAGCTGTTGGTGGTGTCGATATAGTACACTTTGCCCTGGGCATACTGTTTATTCTTGAAGTGATCAAATAAATTCAGAGTTAGACTTGTTTGGACATTCAATTAATGTACCCATTACCAGAATGTTAACATGTTTGACAGATGTATAATTTTTTTAATGAGGGTCATGTAAAAATGGAGTCATTCTTTTTTTGACTTTTTCCTTCCATAATCTCTAGCAACAATTTTTTCTCATTCAACTTTTCTAAGTTCAACCTCTTCCCTTCTTTGCTCTTCTCTTGTTTAATTTCACCCTTCCCACAAGTTATTATTTGGATAGCAAACATTGAAAATGCCCCAAATATGAACTATTAAGTGTTTTATTGTGTCATCTCTTTTAGTTTTGGAACCAAATATAGCACATATATTTACCTATATTTAGCCATTTAATTTCTTATTGTGGGTTGGAACCAATATATTCCCTAAATAGGAGTTATAAAATTATAACTTTTCTTTGACTAATCTCTTAATCCACACACTATAACTTAGCATTCATCATGAATGCAGAATACAATGTTGTTGATGCTTACAAATGGTAAGTCAGAAAAACTTGGCATAAATTCTACAAAATACTAAGCAATGGACTGAGGATAGAGTAGGAAAATCTAGCTAACACAATGATAGAAAAAACTAGTCTTTAGCAAAAGTTGTGAACATTTAAATAAATTATTTGGAACATTTGGAAAAAAAGAGGAACAGTTAAAATGGAGGATGAAAGAAAAACTAGTGAATAAAAAGAATGACATGAATTTAATAGAAACACTGAGCACCATTTTTCACCAGCTGTCTGCTCTACTGTGGGCTCCTTGATTGACCTAGAAGTATTAACATACAACTTTCAATGTACCTTCATCAGAAAGAGAATAATTGCTTCCAATTCTAAAGCAACCTTTCTCTGGTAGTTCTAAACCTATTCGTTGCAAATCTTAGAACAATAATTTGTAACACTTAAAAACTATAATTATTTGTTTTTGTGATATGGAATCAACTTTGTTTAACATATCCCATCCACCCAGTTCAGCACTGCAGCATAGTTCTCATTTACTTATTGTGGGCTGGGTGAAAATGCCCAGAGGGACATTGAAGGACCAAAATATCAAACATGCTTCCTTTTCCCAACTCCACCTAAGACTGCTTTATGTCAGGTAATGTTATGGACTGAACATGTATTTCTCAGATTCAAATGCTGAAGCCTCAGTCCCCAATGTTCTGTTTGGAAACTGGCCTTTATGAGGGTTCTTCTTCTTGGTCAGTCGCTAGTGTGAAAGTCGCTCAGTCATGTCCGGCTCTTTGCAACCCCCACAGACTTCTCAGTCCATGGAATTCTCCAGGCCAAAATATTGGAGTGGGTAGCCTTTCCCTTCTCCAGGGGATTTTCCCAACCCAGGGATCAAACCCAGGTCTCCCGCATTGCAGGCAGATTCTTTATCAGGTCAGTCGCTAGGTCATCTCCAAATCTGTGCTACCCCATGGAGTGCAGCACACTAGGCTTCCCTGTCCTTCACCATCTCCTGGTGTTTGCAAATTCATGTCCTTTGAGTTGGTGATGCTGTCCAACAGTATCATCCTCTGTTTCCCCCTTCTCCTCCTTCCTTCAATCTTTCCCAGCATCAGGGTCTTTTCTAGTGAGTTGGCTCTTTGCATCAGGTGGCCAAAATATTGGAGCTTCAGCTTCAGCATTAGACCTTCCATTGAATATTTAGGGTTGATTTCCTTTACGATTGACAAATTTGATCTCCTTGCTGTCCAAGGGACTCAAGAATCTTCTCAGGCACCACAATTCAAAAGCATCAATTCTTTGGCACTCAGCCTTCTTTATGGTCCAGCTTTCACTCCTTGAAAAATCATAACTTTGACTCTGTGGACCTTTGTCAGCAAAGTAATGTCTGCTTTTTACTATGCTGTCTAGGTTCATCATAGCTTCTCTTCTAAGGTGCAAACATCTTTTAATTTCACAGCTGTAGTCACCATCAGCAGTTACTTTGGAGCCCATGAAAATAAAGTCTATCATTGTTTTCATTATTTGCCCATCTATTTGCCATGAAATGATGGGACCAGATGCCATGATCTTAGCTTTTTGTATGTTGAGTTTTAAACCAGCTTTTTCACTCTGCTCTTACTCTCTCATCAAGAGGCTCTTTATTTCCTGTTTGATTTCTACCATTAGAATAGTGTCATCTGCATATCTGAGGTTATTGATATTTCTCCCAGCAATTTTGATTCCAGCTTGTGATTCATCCAGCCCAGCATTTCACATATGTGCTCTGCATGTAAGCTACATCAGCAGGGTGACAATATGCAACCTTGATGTACTCCTTTCCCAATTTTGAACCAGTTTATTGTTCCATGTCCAGTTCTAACTGTTACTTCTTGACCTGCATACAGGTTTCTCAGGAGACAGCTAAGAAATGTGGTCTGGTATTCCCATCTCCTTAAGAATTTTCCACAGTTTGTTGTGATCAACACAAAGGCTTTAGCATAGTCAATGAAGCAGAAGTAGCTGTTTTTCTGGAAGTCTCTTGCTTTCTCTATGATCCAGTGGATTTTGGCAATTTTACCTCTGGTTCCTCTTCTTTTGCTAAATCCAGCTTGTACATCTGGAAGTTTTTGGTCCATGTATTGCTGAAGCCTGACTTGAAGGATTATGAAGGTAATTAAGGTTAAATAAGTTCAGCGTGGAACACTGATCCAGTAGGATTAGTGTCTTTATGAGGAGAAACACCAGAGTTTTCTCTTTTGTCTCTGTGTCTTTCCATCTGTTTCTCTTCCCCACGCCCCACCCTGTGAAGCCAAGCTGGGAAGAGAGAGCCCTTACCAAAATCTGACCTTGCTAGCACCCTGATCTGGGACCTCTAGCCCCCAGAACTGTGAGGAAATAAATTTCTGTTGTTTAATTCACTGAATCTATTGTATTCTGTTACGGTGATCCATGTTGACAAATACAGGTGCTTAACATTTGTTTTGGAGATTTAAAAAAGAAAATTGAAAAGCTATCGCACACTTTAATAATCTTTGAGATTTCCATAAAACTAACTCTTTATTTCTATATCTTGTATGCTGACACCTTCTTTGATCTAGAAAGTGTATTATTTGAAGTTTGGCTGATATAGCCTTGTTCTTTTTTTTTTTTTCTTCAGCACGTATTTTATTTTATTTTTTTTCAGCACATATTTTAATACTTTATATAGTACAATACTAGTGTATTCCTTGTTTAATATTAACTTTGTGGTTTTCTGAAATCATCTCTGAAAAATTTACAACAGAATGTGACAGGCTACCCAGCTACAAAGCTAGCCTTGTTCTTTAAAGGCTATTATAGCCCAGTCACTTATATGAAGGTTCCTTCTGGAAATAAACAAGATGTACAGTACTTACAAATTTGAGGAACATTTCCTTGGAGTGCCTATAGGCATTGTGGGACAGTCCGACAGCTTGGGAAAACAGGTCTCAAAGGGACTTCAGGCAGTTGTCATCCCTGCTAGAACAGACAGGCATAGAGACCACATCCTGGAACAAGAGCAGATTTGACACCACCAGGAGCAGGAGCAGACAGGACCCTGCTTAAATACAAGCACGAGCCACTCTGGGATGATCTATTCACCCGAGGTTATCAAAAGTCATCCAGTCCAGGGAAGCCTTATCTCTCCCCATCGCCTTGAGCAGGATTTGGTGCTGTTAGTAGCTGGGGTGGGGAAGAAGCAACACCTTCCACTGTGTAAATTTAGATGGATGATGATATTTTCACAGATATAGTTGGAGAGCTAGCTTACTCCCTGCATTTTTGTATTGCTCCCAGAAGTGCTTCTGTGCTCTGCAAACATTTGGAGCTTAAATTAATTCTGAGCCAGAGTGTTTAGGTCCTTCTTTTAAGACAGTTTAATGTTGAGACTCTGCAGATTCTCAGCAACGAGGCTCTCTAGGAGTTTGCAAATTTTTCACTCTACATTGATTAATGCTTCAATTTTAGACACCGAAACGACCAGAAAAGTACAGTTGATCTGTGTGGTTTACCATCACTCTGGGTAAGAGTAAACACATGAGTGACTGATCGCTACTGTTGATAAAAAGAGAATACTAAGGGAAAAAGGATACTGTAGCTTGGATCTGCTAACTCACCTTAATAACCCCATGCATTTCCCTGATATTTTGCCAAAAGCTTTAAAGCATTTTTAAAATTTGTGTTTCATAATGACCCTATGAGATAGACTTGACCTTCAGTGTTGTCATCAAATTATATTAATGAAGAAGCAACCACTTACAGAGGGTAAATGATATTCCCCTAGTCCCCTTATTAGCAGATGGAGGTGACTGGGTGCTAGTAATGTCATCTTTTCACTTCATTATGTCACATCACACATACACGTGGGCTCTCAGTCTTCATGTGTGTTACAGGGCCCACATCAGTAGCTGTGGTGACTCCATGCTCACAGAGGTCATTGCCATTGCTAGCAGAAAAAAAAATGTGTCTTTTATTGCATGACAACAGTGACTCTAGAAAGTTGACTTTATCCACTTGTTCTCCTCTGTCTATAAAACATTCACTTTTGAAGTCTTTTGCAATTATCAGAGATGAAATAGTCACCAATTTACTATCTCAGCAAATGGACAGATATGAACCACTAACAAATCAATAATTTACACTTACAAAAGGAAGAAACAATAATTAAAAAATAACTTTCATCACTTTTACTGCTCCAAAAGAACAGAAAGAATATAAAATATTAAAATGTGTTTATCAGAAAACTCCTTTCCTATGGGATCTTCAATAAATGTAATTGTCCAATCGAAAAGTAGGCAAGTACCAAAGATTTGTAGGAAAAACATAGCTAACCCCAAATACCTGAAAATACGTAAAAGACTCTTCACCATAAAATGTAAAACTAACAAAGCTTTTAGCAGCAAAATAAGATGATTCATCTAGCAGACTTTCAATTATTCAAAAACATGTTTCCGAAGAGTTTATTTTAGGTACTTTCTAGTCATGTAACATAGCTGATTAGATATTTTATCTCCAAGTATAAATAAAAAGTACTCTGCAGATAGAGAAATTGGGATATCTGTACCTTTATCATCTGAAGGGCTTTTCATAGCCTAAGATAAAAGAGAAATGTTTTTGTTGTTTCATAAAATTATTTTAATACTTTGTCTTGCAATTTTTTCCTTTTTATTAATGTATATTGAAGTGGAGTTGCTTTACAATGTTGTATTAGTTTCTGCCTTACATCAAAGTGAATCAGATATATGTATGTAAATATATAGAAAGGTAGATAGATAGATGGATGGATAAACTCCCTTCTTTTGGGGATTTCCTTTCCATTTAGGTCACCGCATAGCATCAATTAGAGTTCTATGTGTTATACAGTAAGTTCTCACCATTATTGTTTAGTCACTAAGTCATATTGGACTCTTTTGTGACCCCCTGGACTGTAGCCCACCAGTCTCCTCTGTTCATTTGTTTTCCCAGACAAGAATACTGAAGTGGGTTGCCATTTCCTTCCCCAGGGCACCATCTCAATCCAGGGATCGAACTTGTGTCTCCTGAGTCTCCTACATCGCAGATGGATTCTTTACCACTGAGTCATCTTAGAAGCTCCCAAGTTCTCATTCGTTATCTGCAATTTCTTTTTCTTGCAAATATCAACCAAGAAAGTAAAGGCAATTAGCTATTACGAGCCTGTTTTTACTTGTAAGATGTCATTTGGCTTAAACCCAGTCGACAAAGTATTGCAGGAGACAACTCTACTGTTATTGTCTGTCTTATGGTTTCAGAGTTAAAAGTTTCATCAGATTGACTCATCTTGGCCACACCACATAAAAGATGAGGGAACTAGAAAATGTTTGTTTCTACCTTCTGTCGTTGTGATGAACTGGACTCAAGAGACACTTTTGGTTTTATTTTTGATCAACGTTTTTCAACTTTGGCCTGGCTGGCATTTTGAGCTGGATAAGTACTTGTTCTGGGGGCTGACTTGTGCATTATATGTTTAGCAACATCTCTGCTCTCTGCCCACTGGGTACCACTAGCACCCCTGCCCCATATTAAGACAACCAAAGCCATCTCCAGACATTAACCAATTTTCTCTGGAAGACATTCCTCCATTTGAGAACAACTGTCCTATTGTACGTAGAAACACTGTCCTATACAATTGACTAATCACTATTACAAGTGATTAGTTAGTTCTTCTAAACTTTGTAATCCTGAAACTTCTGGCTAAGAGAATATTTCCTAAAATTTCTAATTAGCACATACCGTTCTGTGACGAACCTTTGTTGTCCATGGTGACGATGATTTAGGGAAACACACTTCACCAGAGAAGATCTCGTCCTACATCTTTCTCTTCCCCAGATACTGGCTTTATAAGGCTTTGACATCTTCATGAATACATTTAATCAGGCATTCCCTTCCCTTTTGCCAGTCATCTATTTCCGTCATTGAGATTACCCCCATAATTTCAAACATCGAATGGTATTCTATTTCTTATTCATATTCAGGAAGACATACTGGCCAGACATGAATACCTAGGAAGGATTTTGATTAATTAAACCAAAAGGAAATGAGAGATAATGAAGCTGAGGTCTGGAGTCTAGTTTGAGTTAGAGGACCTATAAAATTAGAGCAGTCATTTACTGTAACATTTACCTTCATTTCTCTGCAGTTTCTTGAATATAGCATTATCTTTCATGTAGATGTTTCATGTATTATCAAAGTATTTTTTTCTCTTTCAGAATTGCTGGGCGAGGTTAAGGTTTGAAAACATATGTGCTACATACCAAGAAATATAGAATAATGATGAGGAAGAAAGATTTTCAATTCATGTTATTCTCTTAATACATTTCCCTCATTTTTTCTTGATTTTTACACAGTCAGTTTTGCCCTTTTAAAATGATGTATCTTGGCAGTAAAATGTACGTTTTCATTTGTCTCTTTTGATTTTAACGTGTATGTAAAGTTATATTTTCATCCCTAGTTTACAGATTGAAAAACAAAGGATTGGAGAGATTAAATGTCAAGGATATAGAGGAAGTAATTAGTCAAGTAAGATACTGAAAGGTTTATCATTTCAAGAGGAATCAGGAGGGATGTGAAGAGAGCTGGAAAATGAATCCTTTAACATACATTGCCCCGTTTTCTATGATGCACAAAATAGTCACCCCTAACCTAGCAATCTCTTCAAGAAAATTAGAGATACCAAGGGAACATTTCATGCAAAGATGGGCACAACAAAGGACAGAAACGGTATGGACCTAACAGAAGCAGAAGGTATTAAGGAGAGGTGGCAAGAATACACAGAAGAACTATACAAAAAAGATCTTCATGACCCAGATAACCATGATGGTGTGATCACTCACCTAGAGCCAGACATCTTGGAGTGTAATGTCAAATGGGACTTAGGAAGCATCACTATGGACAAAGCTAGTGGAAGTGACGGAATTCCAGCTGAACTATGTCAAATCCTAAAAGATGATGCTGTTAAAGTACTGCAATCAATATACCAGCAGGTTTGGAAAACTCAGCAGTGTTTTCAGCAGGCCACAGGACTGGAAAAGGTCAGTTTCCATTCCAATCCCAAAGAAGGGCAGTGCCAAAGAATGTTTAAATTACTGCACAATTGCACTCATTTCCCAATGCTAGCAAAGTAATGCTCAGAATTCTCTAAGCTAGGCTTCAATAGTACATGAACTGAGAACTCCCAGATGCTCCAACTAGATTTAGAAAAGGCAGAGAAACCAGAGATCAAATTGCCAACATCTGTTGAGTCATAGAAAAAGCAAGAAAATTCCAGAAAAACATCTGCTTCTGCTTCATTGACTATGCTAAACCTTTGACTATGTGGTACAACAGACTGTGGAAAATTCTTTAAGAGATGGAAATGCCAGACCACTTTACTTGTCTTCTGTATGCAAGTCAAGAAGCAACAGTTAGAACTGGACATGGAACAACAGACTGGTTCAAAATTGGGAAAGGAATATGTCAAGGCTGTATATTGTCACCCTGCATATTTAACTTAAATACAGAGTACATCATGAGAAATGCCAAACTGGATGAAGCACAAGCTGGAATCAAGATTGTCAGGAGAAATATCAATAAACTCAGATATGCAGATGACACCATCCTTATGGCAGAAAGCAAAGAGGAACTAAAGAGCCTGATGGAAGTGAAAGTGAAAAAGTTGGCTTAAAACTCAACATTCAAAAAACGAAGCATCCAGTCCCATCACTTCATAGCAAATAGATGGGGAAACAATAGAAACAGTGACTGACTATTTTTTGGGGATCCAAAATCACTGCAGATGGAGAATGAAGATATTACAAGATGCTTGCTCCTTGAAAGAAAGGTCATGACCAACTGAGATAGCATATTAAAAAGCAGAGACATCACTTGGCTGACAAAGGTCCATAGAGTCAAAGCTATGATTTTTCCAGTGGTCATGTATGGATGTGAGAGTTGGACTATAAAGAAAGCTGAGCACCGAAGAATTGATGCTTTTAAACTGTGGTGTTGGAAAAGACCCTTGAGAGTCCCTTGGATTGCAAGGAGATCAAACAAGTCAATCCTGAAGGAAATCAGTCCTGAAAATTCTTTGAAAACACTGATGCTGAAGCTGAAGCTCCAGTACTTTGGCCACCAGATGTGTAGAGCTGATTCATTAGAAAAGACCCTGATGCTGGGAAAGATTGAAGACAGGAGGAGAAGGGGATGACAGAGGGTGAGGTGGTTGGGTGGCATCACCTACTTGATGGACATGAGTTTGAGCAAGCTCTGGGAGTTGGTGAAGGACTGGGATGCCTGGCATACTGCAGTCCACGGGGTCGCAAAGAGTCAGACATGTCTGAGTGACTGAACAAACAACCTTAGGGAGTTTATTCTGAAGAGACACAGTAGTTTTCAAGGACAAACAGACACGCACACACATACACACCCTGGTATATAAGGCAGTAGAACAAAATTCTAGACAGTCATGTCCACTTTCCTCAAGAATAGGGGTGCACAAACTGTTACTAACTTATGATAGCTTTAATTCTCTGACTTCAAGCCACTCTAGGGCCAAGGTGACAAAAATTCATCTTTCATGGCTCAAAATTTCCACTTGCCTTTTAGAGATTTCCTGAATGAAATGACTGTAATGAATATAAACCAAGTTGTGACGACTTTCTTTAATTTTTAAGTCTATGCATCTAAAGCAGTCTGTGACCTTTAGTTTCAATTTTACCATATGTTCTCAGGGTAAATTGACAGGTGAGGTGATTTTAAAAAAATTATGTCTTTCTAGGGCATTCACTTTTCCTGTAGTTGCTCCCGCTATGCTTATGCTTTAGCAGTTTTCTAACTAAATGCTCTTAGGGGACTTAGAAATCTTGACAAAGACTAACATCACTTAAAAACTATCTCCCTAATTGCCTTAGCTTTGCAATAATAGATTTTGAATCAAAGGAGTCAAGTATGAGCGATTCATTTGATTCAAAATCTAGTATTGCAAAGCTAAGCAATGAGGAAAATGCTATATGATGAAACCTATATGATGCTATATAGGCTCATATTTCATTCATGTGATTCAAAATATAGTATCATACTTGATTTATGTGATTGTCAGGATTCTATTCACTCATGCTCAGCATCCAGATTTTTTCCCCCAGACAGTGAAAATCTGAGTTGTTGAAAACAATTCCATGTGGTAAAGAAGTTAAGACTGCCCCAACTGTCTCTCCTCTTCTGGAAATTTAAGAGTAGGAGAATCTGTCCTAAGAACTGACAACTTAATCTTAAAATTTAAAGATGTTGCCCTTTTTGTAGCTAGCCAGAAAAAGAGTAATCTAAAAAAGCGTAAGTTGTGTTTATTCAGTGGGGGCTAACTAATTTATTGGACTCCAAAGGAGTACTTGTGTCTCTGTAAAATTTCTTGTGTGCTATCTTGCTGCTTCACAGCCCCATGTTCCTTGTTAAAGGGATATTGCAATATCTAAGTAACCCTAAGGGCATATTTTATGTAAGAAATCATGGTTATCTTTCTTTCCCGTATGTCACCCCCTTTCCACGTTAAATTTTGTATGTGCTCTTTTGCAAACTTTTCTCTTTATCAAAACCTGCCCTTACTTTAGAGCAGTCAAGTTCGGTAAGAATGGACTTGTCTGTTTCTACTTAAAAAATTCATTCATTGCCATTTTTGATCTGAGGGTTTAGGATTAAACCTGGAGATTGATTTCTGTCAAAAGCTGCATAAATAGATCAAATGATGTTCAATGCTTCATGATATTTTTAGTACCTGAAACTAATAGACAATTTTGGCTTTTTTTTCTAAATGACTCTAATTTTTAATACTAAGGAATATCATATTGGATTTCATATTTAAGTAGGAATGGAGCTTGTATGTTCTTTATATTTTCTTTTGTTCATCATTTTTAAAGTTTGGAATAATATTTTTCTCCTGTCCTTAATAATATAAAAATATTTAAAATACTTCACATAACTTGAAAGTTGTCTACCACTGGATATAGTGGGAATATTGAAGAGCTAAAGAAATTAAGTTTTTAAATCATTGGAATAAATGGATCACAAGGATGTTTCAACTTAGATTAGTAATGAATTGTTTTTTATTATTTTTTGAGTATAGTTGACTTACAAAATTAGTTTCAGGTGTACAATGTATTGACTAGATTTTTTTAAGTTATGCAGCATACAAAATTATTATGTTATTGCTATATTCCCTGTGCTGTGTGTTACATCCTTGTGACTTATTTACTTTGTACTGAAATAAATCATAGTTGGAGTTTGTGCCTCCAAATCCCCTTCACCCGTTTTGCTCATTCCCCCAACCCCTTCTCTCTGGCAACTGCTAGTTTGTTCTCTGCGTCTGTGAATCTGTTTCTGTTTTGCTGTATTTGTTCTATATGTTTCCACTTATATGTGGAGTGATGGTTTTTAGTAAAGTTAAATTTGGAAATGACTGCAGGCATAGTGTTTATGGATTTATAAATTTCAAAACTTGGACTAAAAGATCAGACAGGAAATCGAATCTGGAATCTGTTCATTGTAGTGCATTAGCGAGTTTCAATGACACACCCACCAGCACCATGACGTTCTGAGGCCAGCCATAAAAGGCCAGAAGTGGGCAGTGGCAAAATTCCTGGAAGTCTGTCCCTTCTCCAAAATAGTTAGAATAATCCTCCCACTCTTTATCCTATGAAATTTCCCGGACCATAAAGACTAACCAGTCCGTATATCAGAGCCTCTTATTTTCTGAGATGGCCCACTGTGCGGATTGTGTTTCTAAGTAAATCCAGTTCTTACCTTAAAGAAAAATCAGATATGTGTTGTTTGGGTTTGTTCTTTTTTTTTCCCTTTTTTATAATTTTTGTTATTGTTGATTTACAATGTTGTGTTCCAGGTGTGCAGCAAAGTGAATCAGTTATCCATGAACATATATCCAGTCTTTCTTTTAGATTCTTTTCCTATATAGCATTGCAGAGTATTGAGTAGAGTTCCCTGTGTTGTTTCTGATTTGAAATATCAGAAAATATAAAGGGTACACTGGAGAAAAGATGGGCCATGATGGGGCTTTATTGAATTACACTGTTTTCAGAATAAACAAAAGTAATTATTTGATTACATCCTGCTATTTACATTACCTTTTTTTTGTTAAGACATACATTACTTAACTCTTTGTTAGGGCTTTGCAAATCATCACCTTCCCTAAATAACTCTAGAACCCAAGTTCTTAATCTCAACAGTCTCTTGAGGGCATTTGCTCCTTCAATAAGTAAGCAGTAGTAGTAGCATTTGAAAATTTCCTCTGTAATTCCCTTTTTTAATTTTTTCTCACTGAGAGAATATTCATATCATCTGATCTGGATCCCTGACTTATTTATGTTAGCTTATTCTATGAGTTTCTTATCACGTTTGTTTTGAAGCATCTATACTTTTGGATTTCCCTGGTAGTTCAGCTGGTAAAGAATCCTCCTGCAATGCTGGAGACCCGGTTTGATCCCTGGGTTGGCAAGGTCCCCTGGAGAAGGTATGGCAAACCACTCTGATATTCTTGCCTGGAGAATCCCCATGGACAGAAGTGTCTGGCGGGCTACAGTCCATGGGGTCACAAAGGTTGGACATGAATGAGGGCCTAAGCACAGCACATACTTTTGGACAAGTTTTAATGCCTGATATAAAAACAATGCCAGATCCAAGGGTGATGTGTCTAGAGACTTCACAGAGTCTCCTCTTAAGATTATGTCTTTTTCCAGTAAAAGCATCACATACTTGGCTGTATGCTAATGTTATGTGGGGCAGATAATTACCTTGTAAACCATTCTTCATTAGATATTGTGTGCATATATTCCTTGTCTCTTGGCAAGTGGATTTGAAGCATGCCCACTTCCAGTGAGAGAGAGGGAAAGAGAGAGATTGTGTAATAGGAAATGGGACTCTGAGCCATGTCTTTTCCAGGGATAATTTAAAATTTTATAATTAGTCTGGGTACCACCAAACAGAACAGGAAGCTACAGCAATAGACCTGGGTCCTTGAGGCTCCCTGGTCTGATGTATTTCATTTCTTTAATTGTTCCATTGTAGTGAGACAGTGGGGGTTCAGAGGAGGGGTTGAAACCATCAAGAGTAGTCAGAGTGCTTGGGAAGTGAGGGCAACAAATCTCTCCCTAATTCTAATAAAATGAGCAACAAAACAAACTTTATTTAAAAAGCTAGCAAAATTGCACGCCTGTCAAAGGTGAAAGGAAGTATGAACATGTTACTCTTTTCATGGTTCAGAGCAGGGAATCAATAGATACAGTCAAGCTGATTTTTAAAAAAGAAAAGATGTCAATGAATGGTGTAAAGTTATCATCACAATCACTGGAAAACAGAGAACAGATTATAAACCTTTTAGTTTCTCAGAAAAAAGGGAACTATCACACACACACATACAAACACACTGGCACACACAAAATATATTTTCCATTTTACAAAAGATAGAAAAATAAACCAATAACCCCATGAAATTAGAGATCAGAATAGAATCAAACATAGAATACCTTATGGGATAAGTTTACATATTAAAGGAAAAAAGAACATGAATTTAGGGGTTGATTTTGGCCTCTCCCCCTAGAGGACAATCACCTGTGTCTGGACATTTCTGATTGTTGTAACTGAAGATGGCAGTGCTCCTGGCATCTACTGAGTGGAGGCCAGAGATGCTGCTAAATATCCCACAACACACCACAAAGCCCCCAAAGCAAATCAGTATGCCATCCAAAATGTCAGTAGCTCCAATGTTAAGAACCCTAACATTAAGATCTAAAATGAAATGGCTAAGAAAAGTTAAAATGTAAGTACAAAAAAGCCACAGCAAGCAAATTATTTAAAATTGCTGGACAGCATTCCCTGTGCTATACAGTAGGTTCTTGTTGGTTGTTTTAAATATAGCAATGTGTACTTGTCAATCTCAAGCTTTTATACTTTTATCATAGCTTGACACTTCTTTATATTAAAGTTCTATTTGATCTACAAAAATAAAAATAAATGAAAATAAAATTGCTGGAGTAATAAACTTACTAACAGGCAAAGTTAAATGTAAGACAAAAAATGTTACAGCAAAGGGCCATACTTTGTGATGTTTTGAGTACAGTCTACAATGGAGACAAAGCTATCAACTGTCTTTATGCATTTAATGGCAGGATCTATACCCATGGCTGATTCATGTAAATGTATGGCAAAAACCATTACGATATTGTAATTAGCCTCCAATTAAAATAAATAAATTAAAAAAAATAAAGCATATACTAAGAAAGTGTGAGGGAAATGAACAAAGATGTAAGAGCAGGAGTTGATATGTGTGTATGTATTTCAAACAGCTGTGAAACATATATGATAAATGACATTATACTTGGCCATAATGAAAATGTTACAGTTTTCTAAAAGCTAGAATGCAGGACAGAATATATAAGTAGTTCAGGGATTTTTGTTTTGTTTTGTTTTGTATTTCCGTACTAGCCACCTGTGATTTTTAAACTGCTGAATCTAAATAACCTGAGTCCTTTGCAATGTCAAACCTTTGCTTGGCATTCAATCCTGCCACGGGCCTTCTCCCCATTGCCTGTCACATTTAGTGTCATGACTTTGCCTGTCATATCCATGAAGATGATCCAAACTCTATTTTTCTTTTCCTGACTCTCTTCTGAGCTGCCATCTACTTGTTAGACATTTCAACTTATATGTCTTCAATCAAGATATGCTGAATTGTTAAAAGAAAATCTTTAACTACCCATCTTTTAAACTACTCTCTTCTCAGTCACCTACACTTAACATCTCAGGGTCGTGTCTCTTTCCTTTTCTTTCTCTTTCCTGTCTCTCTTGACTCACACTCAACCAGTTGGTATGCTGCAATTATTCTTCGTCTCTAACATCCATAGCATTTTCTTTTCTCCTCTCTCTAGGTTATCTTGACCTGAATATTTATAATAGCTTCTCTTCCATTTTCTCCTGATTATGTCCATTTCAATTTCAATCTGTTTATCCATCAGGAAGACTAATCATCCTGAAGGACAACTTCTGAACAATCTGTAATTTGTCTAAATCATAGTATTTGAGATCAGAGAACCCATAGAGTTCATCTAACCAAATATCTCATTTTGCAGGTGAAGAAAATGTGTTGAACATATGTAGTTATTAACAGAACCTGCATGGGAACCCTAGTTTTTTTTTTGTCATATACCATTAATATTTTTTTTTCCTTCTATAATCATACCTGTACCGGCTGAGCTTCTTATGCAGCTGATGGTGAGTCTTGCTGAGGAGACATAGATGTGACATTGAAGGCAAATTAAGAAACACATTACTTCAAGGGAAAATGCCAAGGTAACTGGGTTCCCAAAGAGAGAGGAGAGAGAAATAGCATGTTGTAAACCCTTTGGAGTCACTAAGGAAACATTACCACTGCCAAGGAGAATTTGAGAATGAGTCTAAATTATATTTTAAAACAATCCATTTGTTTGAATATGTCTTAATGAGTTATGTAGATAAGGGATGAAAAGCTAGTGATTTTATTTCTTCTTCAAATTGGTCTTTGGTTTATCTGCCATTTTGGTCTCTATTATTCTTTTATTAAAGCAAGTCTTGCATATGTTGTAAAACCTTCATTTAACTTTTTCATTTGACAACTCTACATCATTACTACAGTGAAAGTCAGAGAATTCTTGTAGATTAAAAAAAATAGAAGGTTATCTGTCTGCCACTTGACAGAAGCAATATTATTATTACCATTATAGGTGATGTGGCATTTGAATGTCCTCTCTTTCACAGGCCATTTTGTACTCATATCTTATAAATTAGTAGAAGAAAAATTGGGTGTTTCTTCCAGAAAGGGGGTTTCACTTCATAGAGAAAGACAGAAAATGAGTATAAGCTATAAGTTTCTTTTAGTAACTGCAGAATAACAGCTCGGCTTTACTTTCAGCTGTAACTGACA
Source organism: Dama dama (assembly GCF_033118175.1). Taxonomy (NCBI): domain Eukaryota; kingdom Metazoa; phylum Chordata; class Mammalia; order Artiodactyla; family Cervidae; genus Dama; species Dama dama. The sequence continues at coordinate 37,934,018 of NC_083687.1, read as the reverse complement.
ATAGGGATCATGTTAATTTGGATAAATAGAAAATCATGGATGCATATGTGTGGGAAACAACTATGAAACTGTGAAAACGTTTTCAAGTTTGGTTTATATAAAGCATTCTCATTCTAGGTTCCATCAAGCATATAGGAACACGTATTTTATCATTTAAGAACAGTTTTTGAAGATAATTCTATGAAATAACTACATTTTCCAAACACTTGTGTGCATAAGTGAAGGTTCATATGGGTCCATCTAAAGAGAACTTTAATCTCAAATATCCAGACAGAGAGTTTGCTCTTGTTATTTCTTTCAAGCCATTTCAAGAGGTACGGTCATCCTTCGTTATGCAGGGGGCACTGGTTTTAGGACCCCAATGGATACAAGATCCACTGGCGCTCACATCCCTGTGTAAAATGGTGTCAAAATAGAATTGGCTCTGCAGATCTGCAGATTCTGCATCCCCAGATATGGAGGGCAGATTGAATTTGTTGCATGTGCTTGTCCAGATCTGTATCTTATTTTTGTGCAGAAACTTTAAAATTTTTTTTTACTTTACACATGAGCAAATTAAATAGTTAAAACAGCCAATCAAATTGCTTGGTGGGCTTTGTAGCTTCTAAGCAACTGTTAGTGAAATCATTAATAATTTTGACTTTTCAAATACCTTGATTACCCAAACAATGATGATTAAAAGAGTGAAACCAGCTTTTTTTCTTCCAAGGAGCAAGAGTCTTTTAATTTCATGGCTGCAGTCACCATCTGCAGTGATTTTGGAGCCCCTCAAAATAACGTCTGTCACTGTTTCCATTGTTTCCCCATCTATTTGCCATGAAGTGATGGGACCAGATGACATAATATTAGTTTTCTGAATGTTGAGTTTTATGACTTACCTAGACAACATATTAAAAAGCAGAGACATTACTTTTGCCAGCAAGGGTCTGTTTAGTCAAAGCTTTGTTTTTTCCAGTAGTCATGTATGGATCTGAGAGTTGGACTATAAAGAAAGCTGAGTGCTGAAGAATTGATACTTTTGAACTGTGGTGTTGGAAAAGACTCTTGAGAGTCCCTTGGACTGCAAGGAGATCCAACCAGTCCATCCTAAAGGAAATCAATCCTGAATATTCACTGGAAGGACTGTTGAAAAAATAAAAAGCTGAAAATCCAATACTTTTAGCTACCCGATGCGAAGAACTGACTCGTTGGAAAAGACCCTGATACTGAGAAGGATTGAAGGCTGGATGATGACATCCAGAAGGAGATGGCAGAGGATGAGATGGTTGGATGGCATCACCAGCTCAATGGACATGAGTCTGAGTAAGCTCCAGGAGTTGGTGATGAACAGGGAGGCCTGGCGTGCTGTAGTCCATAGGGTCGCAAGGAGTCGGACACGACTGAGTGACTGAACTCACTCACTCACCAGCTTTTTTAGTGCTCTGATCAACATCCTATAGTATATATATACACCCATAGGGTAGATTTTATCAGTGTTATTTGACTATTTTAACGTTAAAAATTCAGTAAGACACTTTTAATCATTGTATTTTGGGGGTGAGCCATCGATGCGTGTGCATGTCTGTTCTGAATTACTCAGATAATTGTCATTGTCTGACTGTGTACAACAAAATTATATTACATGAAAAATGTATTTTAATTCCTCATCAGTATTTTAAAGTTTTTAGAAAAATGTGTCTTTAAAAGTACATGTAGCCTTTTCATCATATGGAAGCATTTCTAGCAACACAACTCAAAACTATAAACATGGTGCCTTTGGAGCTTTCAGTGACTCTGCAGAAAAATCAAAGATATGAAAGGAGAAATAAGGTAGCTTTTGAAGGATTTAAAATTTTATATGACATGTATGCAAAATAAAAGATGAAAACTTAGATCTAGATAACATCTAATCACCCCAGGCCCATATCCAGTGATAACCACTGCTTCCTTTAAAGGTTAATTAAATTATAAACACACACCTGCAGAATATTTGTGTGTTTAAAAAATTCATTAAAAGTGGAATATACCTTCCTGTTTGGCCAATTCCTTTATGAATATATTTGCATTTAATAATAGCAGCCCACCTTTAGAGCTTTCTTGCTCATTTTCTCTGCCTTTATCCTAAGCAGCCAGATTTCTAAGGTTAAGACCAAAGGCTTTGTGAAAATGTCATGTTTGTCCTCATCAAAAAAAAAACCAAAAAACAAACTCAAAAGTCTTTTCTTGAAGTTTACATCACTGTCATCCAAAGCACAGGAAATTTCATCATCCCAAATAGAAATCAAAAATATTTTTATAATGTTATGAAAGAATTTATATATAGTCTCCATTTTGGCTGACACATTTTAGTACAGTTCACAAAAAATGACAATCAAACTGTTCTACTTTCATTACAAACACAAATTACAAGTGTACGTCTTAAGCCTTGTTTTTTAGAAATGGTTATATCAGACCAAACTCCAACAATCAGGATGAAAAAATATGCTTATTCTCTGGACCACATTGTATGTGATTCTTTGTGTGTGTGTGTGTGTGGTTAACTGCAAGTGGACTTTTACTTATTTATTTTTTCATTTATTTTTATTAGTTGGAGGGTAATTACTTTACAATATTGTAGTGGTTTTTGCCATACATTGACATGAATCAGCCATGGATTTACATGTGTTCCCCATCCCGATACCCCCTCCCGCCTCCCTCCCCATCCGATCCCTCTGGGTCTTCCCAGTGCACCAGCCTTGAGCACTTGTCTCATGCATCCAACCTGGGCTGGTGATCTGTTTCACCCTTGATAGTATACTTGTTTCAATGCTATTCTCTCAGAACATCCCACCCTTGCCTTCTCCCACAGAGTCCCAAAGTCTGTTCTGTACATCTGTGTCTCCTTTTCTGTTTCACATATAGGGTTATCATTACCATCTTCTTGAATTCCATATATATGCATTAGTATACTGTATTGGTCTTTATCTTTCTGGCTTACTTCACTCTGTATAATGGGCTCCAGTTTCATCCATCTCATTAGAACTGATTCAAATGAATTCTTTTTAATGGCTGAGTAATATTCCATGGTGTATATGTACCACAACTTCCTTATCCATTTGTCTGCTGATGGGCATCTAGGTTGCTTCCATGTCCTGGCAATTATAAACAGTGCTGCGATGAACATTGGGGTGCTTAAGAAATAGACTTATGCATAAATCATTGAACACAAAAGAGGAATTTTGAATTATACTGTTGATCCATTTCTGGCTTACTGAGTCTGAAGCCTCCCTGCCTTAATGGTCACCAGCATACCCAAATGCCCATCTATCAATGAGAGGGATGTCAACAGGTCATTAAAAGAAAACTGTGTGGAATGGAAAATGCTGTCATCCTCACCTTGGAAAACATAATCTATGATAATCATTATACTCTTGTGCTGATTCTGTGTTTATTTCATAAATTATTCTCCAAAGGATCTTATGTATCTACCTATAATTAATTTTTTTTTTTTACAACTAGCAGTACATTTCCCCATATTACACTTCAGGGGTTAACAAACAATGAAGATTTCTCCTTTATTCCCCCAAACTGTTTCTGTAACATTTTCTTATAACCTGAGCTACAAGCCATAAAATGGAAAGAATATCAGAAATACTATTTTTTGTCGTTCTGGTTTAGATAGGGGGTTTGCAAACATTTTCTTAACGATCGTGATTGTAAATATTTTAGGCTCTGCTAGCCAAGAGGCAGTATGAAGGATGCTATGTAGGTACTTACAAATCAATCTTAAAATGTAAATGATATTCTTAGCTCATGAGCAGTACAAAAACAGCTTGTTCTGTTGGAGTTGGTGTGCAAGCTATAGTTTGTCAACCTCTGGCCTAGATCGTTAGACAGTGGTACACATCAAAATAAAGCAAATTAGTTTTCATTTGCTCTTAAGGGTGTATAGATGTTAAAAATCTGACTTTATGTCTACAGTGATTACTGCAAATGTTCTGCCTAATACTTTTAATTGATAAGAATTACTGTAACAGTAGTTTGATGGGTCTTTCATAAAACCTGTCCATCATTTTAAGCTATAAAACAAGTGTGAAACTGAATCATAACTGTCCCAAGCAGAAAAATAAAGAAGAGAGAAAAAAACAAAAGTGATATTCAAAAAACCCAGTTTCTTTTCCTTTTTCTTTCCTCTTTTGGATGGACCTTCCTTAGTTAGGTACAAAGGTGGAGTTATTCATTCTCTTCATTTTATGACACATCATCATTATTGCTCAATGAATAGCTACTGCCATTATTTTTTATCTATCAATCAATCAATCTTTCCTTCCTTCTTTCCATTCATCCATCCACCCAACCACCTATTATCTATCATTTCTTATCCTCTTCTGCACTCTCTTTTCTTTTTGTTCCTTTCTCCAGAAACAACCATTCTAACATGTTTATAAGAATTATTTTGTGTGTTTCCTGTAGATGTGCGGGGTTGTTGAGAGAGCATGTATTTTTAATTTACCTAAAATGCATGGTTTTAGAGATTTCGATCTGATCTTTGTCTTGGTTTTTATTTACTCAGTTATGTTTAGAAGATACATTCATGTTGCTATGTGTACATCTATTCTGTTGTTTCTGATTATTTTATAATACTTTACTGACTGCTTCCATCTTTGACTTAACCCAATTTTCCAGATTCCATCTACTTCCCCTCCCTCTATAAATAGCACTGTGATAAATATTTGCCTTTAAATGCCTTTACATGAACTAGTGATAGGAAATTCTCTTCCCAATACAATTGAAATTAGGAATCTAATTATTGTTGTAAATCAATGCTTTACATTTTCCTTTAAACTATTATAATTTCTTCTGTCATACTACACAATTGTAACACTCTCTGAATATATTGGAAAGAAACAATGCAATAAAAAGTTTCATTAAGAATTGTAATGCCAGTTCTTGGTGGCCAAGGTGGTAGAATAGGAAGATCCTGAGCTCATCTCTTCCCATGAGGATCACCAAAATTACAGCTCTTTATTAAGCATCTATCTATGAAATCGACCTGAGGACTAGCAGAAAAAATACAAAGATGCAAAGAAGGTACTGCGACAAGAAGTGTAGGAGGGACAGGCTGTGTATAGTCAAGACGGACACTCCGGGGACGGTGACTCACAGCTGGGGGGATAAGCACAATTACATTACAGAGGCCCTCCCCAAGGAAGGAGGAGTCTGAGCCCCACCGTCGGCTCCCCAGCTCCAGGTCATGCCCTGAGAAGACAGGCCCTCAGAATGGCTTTGAAGGACAGAAGAGCTTGCCTATCAGAGAGCGAGAGGGCTGTAGGAGACAGAAATTCCACTCTCGCAGGTCATGCATGTGAGCTCACATGCTCTGAGACCCAGTGTGAGGGAAATCATTTGAAAGGATCCCGGTCAAACCCACTTGCTGATCTTGGAGAGCCCTCTGGGGAGACATGAGACAATAGGGACTCACCCTGGGGACATAGATGGTGGTACCATCTAACATTTTAGGGAACTTGTTCGACCACAAGGACGCGTTTTGGAATTCTCTTTATCCTATTAGAGCTGGGGGCCTACCTAGTCGCCAGCAGGGTCACACCAGTCCTGGGACCCCTTCTACCCTGCAGTCAGCAACCGGGGTGAGTATGATGACAGATGGTCACTAGGTTATTGTGGTGATTATATTGTAATATATAAAAATAATGAATCATTGTGTTGTACACCTGAAACTAATATAATATTAATATAATATAATTGTAGGTAAATTACACTTCAATTAAAAAGAAAAGTACAATGCCAATGATTATTCTCCTGGAATTAAATTTACTCACTTCCTTGGATTTGATTGAGGTGATAGTCACTGTCTTCAAAGTAAGTTATTATGGTATTTGAATTCTTTTAATATTTTAGTAGTTGCTCTAGAGAGTATAATATATACCTATAGCTTTTAACAAAATTAGGTAGATTAGTAATGTTTTAGTCCACATAAAATATAGAAACCTTATAATGACATAAGTCCATTTCTTCCCTCTCCATCTTTTATGCTATAGTTGTCATCTGTGTTACATGTCCATACATTATACAACTCAAAAAACCATGTTATAATTTTTGCTTTAAACAGTTATATGTATTACACAGAAATTAAGAAAGAAAATATTATTCTACATTTATCAAGAAACTTACCATTTCTGGTGTTCTTTCTTGCTTCCTGGAAGTCTAGATTTACCTCTGGTATTGATTTCCATTAGACTGGAAAAGTTTCTTTACCATTTCTTATATTATATTTTTCCTCATGACAAATTCTTTCATTTAAAAATCTAAAATATCTCTCCTTTGCATTTATTTTTGAGGAATAGCTATCCTTAATATAAAATTCTTAGTTTTTATTTTTTTTTTATTTTGTTTTCTCTTCAGGATTTTGAATATGCATTTGAATGTTTTCTGGTATTCTTAATTTTAGATAGGAAGTCACTTGTTAGCTAATCACTATTCTGCTGTGTTTAATGCATTTTTTTTTTTCCTTGTTGCTTTCAGGGATTTTTCTGTTTAGGGTTTAAAATAGTGTGACTATACTACGCTTAGATATGATACATGAATTTGTATTCCTTGCATGTCTTTCAGATTCCTGTATTTGTATGCTTATTATTTTCACCAATTTGATAGCATTTTGGCCATCATTTATTCAGGTACTTTTGCCCCATATTCTCTCTTTCTGAGATACCAGCTAAATGTAAATATTAAATATTAATTAATAGTGATATTGAATATTAAAATGTAAATTTAAAATTTTTCCATATGCATCTGAGGCTCTGTTTATTTTTCTTCTATTTTTTCATTGTTCTTCAAATTAGATAATTTCTAGTATTTATCCTTCCAGGTCACTGACTCTGTCAACTCCAATCTGTGATTTTTTTTTTTTAAATTTAGGTATTGTCCTTTTCTGGAAATTTTTGTTTGGTTCTTTTTCTTTCAGTTTCTCTGCTGAGAGTCCTTCCTTTTACTTATTATGAACATACTTATTTTCATATAATTGATCATAGTTAAAAGAATTGTTTTAAAATTCTTGTTTGCTCAAATACGTCAGTCAATCTCAAGGTAGAACTTTGCTAATTGTCTTTTGAAAAGATAATCAGTTACATTTTCCTGTTTCCTCATATGTCAAGTAATTTTGTACTACACTCTTGTCATTGTAAATGACATATTGTGTTTAGAAATGGCACACTTGAATATTTCAGTATTTCATAACTTTCCCTTTTGGCCTTTTTTTCCTCTGTTTATCTCATAAATGCTTCTTTTTTTTGCGAATCTAAAATATACTTCCTGTGCCTTAAGCATAAGACATAAATATCTCCTGATTTGCTGGAAGTGAAATCTGAGAAATGCCTGAATAATGGGCAGAGTAGTAGGCATGTCATGTCAAAAGTATGGCTTTGAGTGCCTGAAGGTGTCCAGAGAGCAACTGAAGGTTGAATGTTCCCTATAGTCCATTTTGCCTGGAGCATTGGGTGTGTAGTTGGGGCGTGTAAAATAATTTAGGGTCAAATTGTCAAGGGACTTGTGTGACATGTTGATAAATTTCGATTGTATCCTTAAGGAGTGGTGAATTTTGAGGGGGTGTGACATTAGAGAAGACTTCTAGGAAGAATATGAAAGCAAGAGATTTTTGTTCCTAACATATCTACCACGTAAGAACAGTCTAACATACCATCTACAAACCATGAATTGTTTGGTGGTAAACCAGACATCTAATCTACTGCTGCCTTGAAGTGAGGTGAAAGTTGCTTAGTCGTGTCCAACTCTTTGCGACCCCTTTGCGACCCCATGGACTATACAGTCCATGGAATTCTCCAGGTCAGAAAACTTGAGTGGGTAGACATTCCGTTCTCCAGGGGATCTTCCCAACCCAGGGATGGAACCCAGGTCTCCCACGTTGCAGGCGGATTCTTTACCAGCTGAGCCACAAGGGAAGTCCGCTGCCTTAGGTGTAACTAAAGTGCCTGCTAAGAATACAAAAGAAGGGAAGAAAACTGTGTGTAGCTCTTCTCATATTTTAATTGTTCATTTTAAAAGGAAAGCAGCTGCTTGAAGTGGTACATTTGGAGAGAAGCTTCACTGAGGCAGATTGTTATGCTCTGAGATATTTCTCCTGCTCTGAAAGGTTTCTTTTGCTTTTTCTGCAAGAGAGACCAAGAGAATAGTGAGAAGATTAAGAAAAGGCAAGGTTAAAACAGGCTGTTAAGTGGGTTTGAAATACCAGATTGGTCAGAAAATTCGTTTGGGTTTTTATAAGATTGTGCAGAAAAACCAGAATGAACTTTTTGGTCAACCTAATAAGACCTGGAGGAAAGTTATGACCAACCTAGACAGTATATTTAAAAGCGGAGACATTACTTTGCCAACAAAGGTCTGTCTAGTCAAGGCTATGGTTTTTCCAGTGGTCATGTATGGATGTGGGAGTTGGACGGTGAGGAAAGCTGAGCGCCAAAGAATTGATGCTTTTGAACTGTGATGTTGGAGAAGACTCTTGAGAGTCCCTTGGACTTCAACGAGATCCAACCAGTCCATCCTAAAGGAGATCAGTCCTGGGTGTTCATTGGAAGGACTGATGCGGAAGCTGAAGCTCCAATACTTTGGCCACTTCATGCAAAGAGTTGACTCATTGGAAAAGACTCTGATGCTGGGAAGGATTGGGGGCAGGAGGAAAGGGGGACGACAGAAGATGAGATGGCTGGATGGCATCACTGACTCGATGGACATGGGTTTGGGTGGACTCCGGGAGTTGGTGATGGACAGGGAGGCCTGGGATGCTGTGATTCATGGTGTCGCAAAGAGTTGGACACGACTGAGCGACTGAACTAAACTGAATGAGACCTGGAGAAAGATGAAGCCAGGGAGAGATCAGGAGGTGGCTTGCAGGGCCAGCATGGAGGGTCAGGCAGGCTGGAGTGACGGACTAGTACCGGGGGGCCATGTGGAAAGGCTGAAAGATGTCATGGAGAACTGGCAGATTTTGATGGTTGTAAACTGATTCCAGTGTTTGATTCAGGCAACAAACTGGATGGTGAGAGGAGATGACTAGTCAGATGAAAGAGAAGTGAGGTCAGTGGCTTGAAAGTAGACTGCTCGGGTTTGTGCTACCAGACTGAGGAGTCTAAAGCCTTTCTGTCATTCTGAGGGTGTTGGAGAGTTTCAAAGGGAGAAAACATCTCCATACATATCAAGACCATGGGTCTAGCTTCCTGCAGAAGCTGCATAATGAGAGTTTTAGTGCAGTATATGCCAACAAATGAGTGAGTGCCCAGTCTTCCACGCTTGTTTGGCCCGGGTAAAGCAACCCAGGAGTATACTTGTGTGGTTTTTTACTTTTTTGTAGTATGTTTGGTTGTTTATTGGCATTTATTGTTTTGGTGGATTTTAGTATATGTAATATAATATAGGATATGTGCTTACCCTATTGGTGTATTCAAATCCATATAATAATATGCTAGTATATTGTATTTTTCCAAAGAAAGTAATTTTCTTTGCCAAAGAAAGTAATTCCAAAGAAAGTATGTTTCCAAAGAATGTACCTAATTCTGTCTTTCTTACAAAGGTAAATTCCCATGCCTCACTGTAAGAAATGATTTTCTGAAAGACACACATGTGTGTCTATATAGTTGGTTGTGAGTGATGTAAAAAGTGAAGTTAGTAAATATCCATTATATCATCTACCAGAAATTTGACATTCATTGTAAATTGGACAATATTATTATACATTATTATTGAAATGAAACATTTGAAATGAATGAGTTGTATTTATGAAGCAAAACCACTTTGTAGGTAATGTATTTGTAACAGTGTTTTCTTATGTGTTTCCTGATGTGAGGGAAATATAAATTGAGATGTAGTGTTCTGAGGTGATGTAAATTTCGGAAGGATAAATGAAATGCAATTTTTCATTGAGATGAATACATTAAATAGTTTGCTTTTACATTTGAAGTTTCTTTATGCATAGACTTCATAATAGAGCTTCAAATACATAAAAGGGAGCCACTCTATAAGCTAGAGGTAAACATTTATTTTAAATACTTAATAATTTAATTAAATTTTATTAGTGTGATATTCTTTGCCAACTAAATTGGCAAAGAGTCTCATCTTTTTCTTTTTCCATTTTGGATAATATCTCAGCTAGATTTATTTGTTTTATATTTTTATAAACAGTGATAAACATATTCCAAGAGCTTTTCTTTTTCTTTGTTTTTTTTTTTTTTTTTTTACCAATTACTATGTTTCTTTTAATAATTGTGATTTATGTCTCAAAGTATTCTTTATCATGAAAAATGACTCAAATTTACAATGAATCGACTGTGTTTGCTAAGAAATCCTGTGGCTAATGACACAATTTTTGTTGTTCTTTAGTCGTTAAGTTGTGTTCAACTTTTGTGACCCCGTCGACTGTAGCCTGCCAGGCTCCTCTGTCCATGGGGATTTCTCAGGCAAGACTACTGGAGTGGGTTTCTCTTTCCTTCTCTAGGGGATCTTCGCAACCTAGGGATTGGACACGTTTCTCTTGCTTGGCAGGCAGATTCTTTACCACTGAGCCTTCTTGGAAGCCACAATGACCCAATAGGGGAATAAAATGAAAACAAAAACAAAAACAAGGTGGGTAAAGCTGGAACTGGAGAAAAAGAAGAGAACAAGAAGGAATTTAAAAATGAGCACTAAATAAAGTGCTCAGTGGTAGGTGTGAATGGTCAGTTGCCTCTTTATGAAGAGTAGCCATATACGGACACCTCTTATTAAGACAGGATACCAATTTTTCTATAAAGCTTCTGCTTCCTGAGGATAGTGGGTATTAAGAAAGTAAAAATTAGCACTAAATTAGGAAATTTAGTGAAGAAATACACTGGGTGTGGTAAGGAAAACACTTTTCTCATTAAAAGACATTTTAATCTTGGGGCATATTCTAGAATAACCAAGGTTATGAAAAAAAACAGGCCATTGTATTATCTTTTAAAAAAATGAATTTAAAAACAAACAATTTAACTGATCAGTAGAGATTCAAATTTTTAGTTTTAGGTAGAAGAAACATCCAGATATTGTATAAAAACCAGCTTTGTTTAATTGGCCAGCTATTTCGGCAAAATATGTATAAGTCTTAATTCTACAGAGAATAAGTAAGATGTGAGATTTTTTCTACTGTTGAATACTATCTAGATGACTGGCTGAATGGGCTTCCTTGGTAGCTCAGCTGGTAAAGAATCCACCTGCAATGCAGGAGACCTGGGTTTGATCCCTGTGTTGAGAAGATCCCCTGGAGAAAGTAAAGGCTGCCCACTCCAGTATTCTGGCCTGGAGAACTCCATCTATCCATGGGGTCACAAAGAGTTGGATATGACTGAGCAACTTTCGCTTTCATTTTTAAAAAGTAGTGATTTTGCTTTTCAAATGTACAGAAAATTTAAATTGTTTTCTATTGGAGTCAATCTGGTTTTGTGTGAGTGTGTGAGTGTCTTTTAACTTGAGCCTCACAGCCTGTGGGATCTTAGTTCCCCAACCAGGGATTGAACCTGGGCCCTCCACAGTGAATGAGTGGGGTCCTAACCCCTGGACCACTAAGGAATTCCCAAGGGTCAATCTGTTTTTGTTTGGAGATATTATATAAAAACTAAAATAATAACAATAATAATTATAATAATCCTTAGATCCCAGGTGGTGCTAAGTGGTAAAGAACCCACTCGCCAATGCAGGAGAGCTAAGAGATGCCGGTTCCATCCCTGGGTTGGGAAAATCCCCTGGAGGAGAGTATGGCAACCCATTCTAGTATTCTTGCCTGGAGAAACCCATGGACAGAGGAACCTGATGGGCTACAGTCTATAGGGTCGCAAAGAGTCAGACATGACTAAAGCAACTTAACATGCACAGAGGGGAAAAAAAAAGCTACCCAGAACAAGAGAGATTTCTCTAGCAATATGGTAATACTTAACAATTATGGAGTTCTCTGCATTTTTCAAAGCTTCCATGTATATTTTCTCATTTAAATCCCCAGGTTTTTTTTTTAGAAATTCAAATTATTATGTTCTCCAATTTAGGGATGAAGAAAATGAGTCCCTGAGAGTTTACCTGGTAGATGGTTACAATAACACCCCTTTCCTCCTGCTGTTGTCCACATCTCCTTGCTTTATTCCCTGTGCATCCCTTTCTGCTCTGACTGAGCTTACTCATGACTGCTTTCGCTGATCAAACAGCAGCAAATGTGGTGCTAACAGATCCCTGCTAAGTGCTGTGCACTGCACTTGCCCTTTCTGCCTGCTCGATATCTATCTGCTGTGGGGTCATGAGACCTGGGCTGCACTCCTGGAGGCCCAGGTGAGGCCTGAGACATGTGATGAGGTCATTCTACATCAGTCAGTCCCAGCAAGCCAGTCCAGGGGGTAGAACCACCAGATAACCCATCGAATTGTGCACCGATCAGCAATTGTTGTTTTAAGGTGCTGTGTTTTGGGGTGATTTGTTAAACAGCAAATGCTAACTTATAAACCTAGCATCGGAAAGTGGTAGACCCAGGACCAAACCCCGGATCTTTGTGGCTCAATTTCAGCACTGCTTGAGAAATGCTGGGGAGGAGTGAGTGTTTAACTCAGATGTTGAAGAAAATTGGTCTAAAGGATTTTAAGAATTGAAAAGGGAGAAATCAAATCCTTTTACAGTACTATCAGAGGCCTTACTTTTAGTTGACTTTTACAAAATTATTTTTTCATCTAAATAGCTGTGATCTACACACACTTTTTTTGGGGCCTACATTTATAGTTGTCATGCAGTATCTGGTATCATAGTATATACTTGTTATTATGAGTTAACTTTTCTAGTAAAAATGTAAGATAAAATCATTCAGATGTATTCACTTATTGTCTTGACATATTTATTCATCATGGCATATGTATTGTAACTTCTGCAAGCCTATGCAGTTGAATAAAATAACCAAGGGTAGTGTAAAGTAACATCTTTTGTTTTCAAACCTTCTTTTGCCGTGGTTTTAGACTCACATCAGTCATTCGCAACTGCCTAAGAAGAAAACATTATTGCTTATGTTGTTTTACATGACACCAAACTCTTTCTTGTACAATGGAGAGTATCCCATTTTTTTCAATATTTATTATCTTTGTAGTTGCTTTGGTGAATTTCCTTCAACTCTTCATCAAGTTTTTCTGGTTTTTTTTTTTTTTTTGGTACAAAGATTGATCATTTTCTGGCCCAAAATGAGTTTTAAAAAATTGAGATTTCATTCCAGTGGGGATGGGTAGGTCTAACACAATGGCTTTTCCAGTGAAGCTGGCAGCAACTTTGAAGTCCAGAGCTGTAGCCATGGCTTCAGAATGACCCATTAGAAAAAAAAAATCCCACAGAAAAGTAACCATTTTGACAAGGATCTAGACATCAGCTGGAGCTTATCCAGTGTTAAACAGAAACACATGCTTTGTTCAAGGCATTTACAGAAACAAAACCATCCTGCCTTCTTTAACTACTATTTTTTTTAGTTTCATCTTCTATTTATGCTATGTCATGGCTAAAGGAGGCCATGGAATTGGAAACAAAGGCAAATTCTTTCAACTAAAGTTGAAACCCTCCTACTCGCCCCTCCCCAGAGACTTTATCTTTGACTTCAAGACCCATTATCCCGCTCTGCCGTACCTTTCTCCTCAACAATTAGTTATAAGTGCCAATAAAAGGGCAGCTGAATACACACCCCTTCTTTTAAAAAGCATGCTGTCAGTCAGTCCTTTTCGTTTGTTTATTACTCACCTTATGTGAGGTGTACCTGCTGGCACTGGAAGTTTCCAATTCTGAAAATGGGGAGCCTACTTCCTTCTCTCAATTAAAAGTTTGAGAAGTTGCCTCACAGAACAATACCGGGAGAGGGTCCATGCTTCTGGACCATACAATTCACAAATTTAAGTAGCATAGGCAACAAGAAAGTAAAACCAGAAGGTCAAGAAACTGTCAATTCAGTGGGATAAATAGCCCCAAACTGAAACAAATGTCCTTGATATACAGAATATTTTTGATTTTTTAGTAAGAATTGTACAATTGCTTAATTAACTAAGATTTTCACTTTTCAACTCATTATACTGGTGTGAATTCAGTACTTCTCTTGTTTATTAAAACACTGCTTTGGAATATTTGTAGAGTGTAGGTACAATGAAGCGCTGATTATAATTTGGCCAAATTTCTTTAAGGGTCATTTATTTTCTGATCAGTGTGAAATAATCCTCTGCATAAGGCAGCTTTACACATTAAATTTCACAATTACCTGTTTCTAAAATTTACAGGCAGTAAACTAAAATAATGTCTGTATTAATATTTCTTTAAAAATCACAACTGTAACTGCTGTTTCCAAGGCTACCCACTTGAGGAGTAGGAGACAGAGTTTTGCCATAAAAGTGACTATAGACCCAAATGGATATTCCATGGCTTAGGCTCCCCAGTTGGCTTCCTGGAAGGAGTTTGAGCTCCTACCCTTCTTCTTCCAGGGATCTTTCTCTCATACAAAGGTAGAATTAAGAAGTAGTCGGGGTAAGGGGTGAGGAGAAAGAGGTGGGGAGGTCATCAATATTTTCCCACTAAGAACAGCTTTTGTTGCTTAGAACAGGTCTGTGTTGCTCCTCCATTGCTTGGTCACTTGTATGGCTGTTGCTGGTATCCTATTTTGGATTTACTTGGCTACAGCGAGCTCATGCTGTCATTAATGAAGGGCTGTGGGCTGAAACATTCCTCCATCATGACACCAGATCTTCGACTCCATCCTTTCCCCTGTCCTGAGTTGTTGTGGGGGAGTGGAGCTCTTTCACGTAGCACCCTTGAGGACCACCTCTCACCAACCACCACTCCTCAGAAAAGTTAAAACTCCCTTCTCCCTCTGTGTATCGAATTCCCTTCAGGTAGGCTTCAGGTTACATTCCTCATCTGCCCACTCCTTTTTCAGGAACTCTGTTCCATTTTATTTATTAATTATCAGTACCAATGGTTGTGTGGTAAGTTAATGGAAACTTCACCCAAAATTAAAATCACTAAAATACTGGATCAGTCAGACTCTCTGTTACCAAACCAAGGTATTCTAGGGTCCATGAAGCTTTCCACGGTGTATGCTCACGTGGAGAGTTTTAAGAGAAACAGTTTTCAGACTCTCAACATCCATGTGTTCTCTTTTCTAATTTTTTCTCTCTGAGAAAGGATTTGTATTTGAAGACTCAAATACAGGTCTTCTTTCCCACCTCCCCTTTCAGAATTGCCCTGGCCCTCTTTTGTAAAGAAAGGCATGCCTTTCACTATCTGGAATCTTACTATTGTGTGATGCCTCAGGGTGTGCAGACCTCTAGGATGCCAGACAAAAAGACCATTTGAAATACTCTCGTCAGCTAAACCTTCTTTGATCAAGGCATCATGAGCTCATGGTAAGTCTTCCTGTCTTTCTGGCTTATATTTATTTCTGTTAAATGGATAGCAAGAAGAGTTTCATGTTATAACATTCTTAATTCATGTATATTGTGGAACAGGATGGCTGGTCTGGACAGTATTCATTCAGCAACTTTCTTTGGCTATGCACTAGCCTAGTGGATGTTACTCCAAATGGAAACGGTGGTGAAACTTTCTGGGTGATCCAGTGGCTTAGACACTGTGCTCCCAGTGCAGGAGACCAGGGTTCAATCCCTGGTCAGGGAACTAGATCCCACATGTCACAACAGAGACCAAAGATCCCGATGTGCCACAATTAAGATCCAGCACAGCCAAATAAAATACTAAAGAAAACCAAATGGGAATGGTGGTATATTTGCAATACAGTAGTTGTAAGTATAAACCCTAGAGACCTGTAGCCCTTGTACATACTCCCTCTCCACCACTCACTAGCTCTGAAGTTTTAGGCAAGCTTTATTTTCCTTCTCTCCATAATGCCATTAAAAATAATGTCCATCTCAGGGGACCGCATAAGGGTTATTGAAGATAATGCAGGAAAAACATTTCAGAGAAAGACTAGAAGAAGATAAATGCTTGACCAATGTTTGTCACTTCACATTTTCTTATTGTGAAGTTACAACAGGGGAGTCTCCTCAGGCAAAAGCAGCCACCCAGCTGTGTAGTGGAGGGCTCAGCCTCAACCAAAGGCAAGTCTGAACTTTGCCTGTGTCTCCTGGGAGCTCGTCTCTAAACCTCTAGGTTGTTTTCTCTGAGAAAAGGTGGCTAAAGTTGTCAAAAGTTGACACTGAGAAAAGTGCTTTTGTTTACCTTGAAGGCCTTGTCCCAGCGAGATAGGGATGTAAAGAGTGTGATTTAGAGTAAAAACTTTGAGCTGCACTAACAATGTGATTTAGGATGGGGGTTTAGGTCATGCAGTATCAGCTGGGTCTCTGGAGAGGTTTGAGCCTGAGCTCAGCTATATGGACAGTCACTCATGTGTAGGCGATGGAGCCCCAGTAAAAGATATATGTGTGTGTATGTATGTATAACTGATTCACTTTGCTGTACAAGATAAACTGACATTTGCCACATTGTAAATTAACTATACTGCACTTAAAATAAAAACTAAAATAAAAATAAAACAAAGAGCTGCAATAAACCACAACAGCTTTCAGTGAGTTCCTGGACTCCTTGCTGATTATCAAACCCAAGAATGGTCTCAGGGATCCCCAAACTTGTGATTACTGTCAGAAACGAATAAAGTCTTGTGGACTTTTCACTATAAAATTGCATCTGCAAGAATCCCTTTTCTTTGTATCCATAAGCCTCATGTTTTCATGTTGGTCAAGTAGAATATTGTGATACTTAGTCTAGGAACTCAGTGATTAACTCTTGTATTCCAAATAGAACATGTATGGGGGCAGAATTTCAGTGCCTGGTAACCAAGGAAGACCCTGGAGATACTCATATATTGTTGTGAAGTCCATCAAGGAGTTTGCCTTCTCAGACCCTCCACCCGGGGTTGCTGGTCCTTATGCAGCTTTCTTAGAACTTGTCTTCCAATCAGCACCACGGAGTATTAACAATGCATATGAGCTTGTTATGAGCTGGGTTACCTTAGACTAGTCGATCTCCTCATAAGGTGCTATGGTCTAAATGCTTGTGTTCTCTGAAGATTCATATGTTGAAAACCTAATGCCCAAAGTGATGGTTTTAGGAGGTGGGACCATTGGAAAATGATTAGGTCATGAGGGCAGGGCCCACATGAGTGGCACTAGCATTTTTTTTGAAAGAGGCCTGAAATACTTGCTCATCCCTTCTATCTAGGGGTGGAATAAATGTCTGTGTCCTGGAAAAGACCCTCACTCACTTGACCATGCTGGCACTCTGATCTTGGACTTCTAGCCTCTAGAACTGTGATAAATAATGTTGTGTCTAAACGACCCAGACTCTGGTCTTTTGTAATAGCAGCCTGAATGGACTAAGACACTGGACATGATTCAATGGGAAAAAAATTTGTCAGTCTTGCTTTCCCTTCAACGGTCATGAAGGTGGAACAGGTAGCATAGATATTTAATTCCAAATAAAGTAGCACATGGTAACATAATTCATGGAACTGTAAATTTCTTTTTGTAGATCTCTGACATGCTCACCTGGGAAGGCATTTTCTTAGATGTAATTAACATTTAAACCAATAGGTTCTGAGTGAAACAAATTACCTTTTATAATGTGGGTGGGCTTTATGCAATCAGTTGAGGGCCTTAAGAGCAATGATTGAGGTTTCCCAAAATAAAAGCAATTCAGCTTCAAGACTGCACCGAAATCTCCAGCCTGTCAGCCTAGTCCACAGAGATGGAACAACTAGATGCTAAGGCTTGTCACTGGGCTCTCATCTGAGTCCTAACATAAATGCTCTTTGATTTAAAAACTCATTTTCACTTCTCTAGGCCTAAGTTTTCTCAACTACACAAGGAAATTAGATTTGAAAATCCTTTACATTTCCAAAGATGATGCAAATCTCTGTATGAAACATGACCCCAAGCTGAGGTTTTATTTGTGGCTTTCTTGAAAAGAAAATTATCGATTTGTTTTGCAGCTTCCCTGTTTGGATCTCTTATACTCCTCATTATCTGTTCTATCTCACACTGTATTTCTCTAGCTTAGCTTTAGGAAGAAATCCTTGATAGAAATAATTACCTGACTGTTATGGAATTCTATTTTTATCTCCTTAGTCTTCCATGTAAAAGCCTGAGTTGTAGTCAATGCACTCTAGTGAGATAAATTATTTCAAAATGTCAGCATGTCACCTTGGAGAAGTTTACCAGTTTAAAAATGGGTCTTGAAGTATACAGAAGAGGCATGATTTGCATGCTTTTGTTTTCTGCAACTGTCTTTTTTTTTTTTTTCCCCTCAAATAACATATCTATTCTGTTTCTGTTTGCCTGAAGCTATATCAAATGCAGGTGGGTTGGTGGCTCAGATGGCAAAAGAATCTGCCTTGCAATGCAGGAGACCTGGGTTCCATCCCTGGGTAAGTTAAGAAGATCCCCTGGAGAAAGGAATGGCTACCCACTCCAGTATTCTTGCCTGGAGAATTCCATGGACAGAGTAGCCTGGTGCTTTATAGTCCATGAGATCACAGAGAGCTGGACATGACTGAGCAACTAACACTTTCACTTTCGTATAGAATGCGTTCTCTGTGTCAAAGTGAAAATTAACAAAAAGGGAACTTTCATCTGGAATAGCAGTTAAGATTTTCTCCAGTCATCTAATCCAAAATATTAAACTCATTGTGGGACCATCGTCCCCAGGAGGGTGGAATTCCCCTGTAAATTGTCACTAACATCAATTTGACAGTCACTCATTTAATATGTGCTATGTGCAAAGACTCAGGCTACAGAGGAATATAAAGAAAAGCAACTTCTCTGAAAGTCAGTTTCCTCATCTCTGAAATGCTTATGGTTATAATATTTACCTCAAAAAGCACTAGGAAGATGGTATGTGTAAAAGACCAGTTTCTGGCATGGTTGAGGTACTGAATAGTAGCTTCAGTGCAGCTGGTGTAGCCTTTGTAGCCCTGAGGGAACTGAATTTAAGTAGTGGGAATTGACATTGTTCAGATAATTAACTATAAGGCAAAATGTGGTCAGTGGGATAAAAATGGTGAGAATGAAATTAGGAAGCCACAAGGAGGAAGATGGTAGTTTTCTTCGTCTAGAAAAAGTAGGTAACAATTCATCAAGGAAGTGAATTTCTTTTGTACCTTGGGAGAGAGAGATAGGTGTTTGTGTGTAGTGAAAGAATATTTGATTTGTAGACTCTCCTTAAAGTATCAGTCATGATCAGAAAGTACAGCTGAGAAATTGAACTTCCGTGGTAAAGTGTAATAATAATAATCCTAAAGTAAGACGTAGATTCCAGTGGCAGGGTTGGAACCTCTCGTTCTGTCCTATTTGGTCTTTTTGTCAATGACTTGATTATCACATTATGTTAGAACATGAAAGTGAGAAGGCTAGTGTATGTGGAATAACAGACTGCAAAGTCAATAGTTTCCATCTAATAAGGTGATGATTAAAAGCAAATGCATTTACAGTTCTGTAATTATGTCCAAATAATCAGGCATAAGGGTTGGGTGGGAAAAAAAATCAGTAATTTTAGTTCATTGTAAGGTATGGGAGGTAGCATCTAAAAATTCATTGAAATTTTACACTAGGAATAAAATTGTTTCATTCTACAAACGTCAAATGAAGGCCTGCTGAATGCAAAGAATGGACAGCAGTGAAAAGTATAATTGTGGATATTGTAACTCAGGACTTAAAATTTAATTGAAAAGCAGAAATGAGATTCATTTCAAAGTTAAATGATGCAGGAGACCCAGGTTCAATCCCTGGGTTGGGAAGATCCCCTGGAGAAGTAAATGGCAACCAACATCAGTATTCATGCCTGGAAAATCCCATGGACAGAGGAATCTGATGGTCTACAGTCCATGGGGTAACAAAAGAGTCAGACACGACTTAGTGACTAACACTTTTACTAGCCATATATAAGAATATTGAGTGAGAAGAAAACACATGAGAGGATTGAACCTTAAAGGAATTTAGTTTGATTGGTAAAACTTATGATAACTAGAAACAAATACAAAATGGAATGTGGCCAGTGCTGTGAAAGAGATAAGAATGAAGTTTTCTAGAGCATAGGAGATATTTTTGTTTGCTGGGGGAATTTGGTAAAGATTCATCAAGAAAATGGCATTTCAGTGGGGTCTCTAAAGTAAGATTGAGTTTTGGCAGGCAGAGTTAGGGTGTTCTCAATATCCAAACACTAGTTAGAGAAGGAGAAGGGATGGGCCAGTTAAATTACCAACAGAAAGGTATGAGGAGAATCAGGAGAAAGGTCCTAGGAATTAAAGAAAGATTGCATTACAAAGAAGATCACAATTTGGAATGATTTAACAGAGTTCAAATAATATGAGGACTAAACTTCATCTGCTGTATTTACTGAAGTGGAAGACATTGGTGAACTTGGCCTGAGTAGTTAAAGCTGAGAGTATAAAGTCAGGAAACAGAACTAAGAGGCGGCAGCAAATTGTCAGATTCAATGGCAGGATACCTGTGATCATTTTTGTGTTTTTGGAAGGAAACCTAATACAATAGTCTTGTAGTAGTTATACAAAAGTTAATTTCATTTGTTGAATGAATGAATATTTAGGGAAAAAAAGGTTAATTATGCTTGAAATAGGACAAGACTTTGGGGAGAAGAGTTGAGATTATCCTCTGGTTCTAGCAAATTACTAACTTTGTGACCTTGGGCAAGTCTTTTAACTAACCACTCTCAGCCCTAGTTTCCTCACTTATAAAATGAGGATAATGATAATTGATCTCATTTCCCCAGAGAGTTGGCAGAAGTAAGAAACTTTACACGAATGTGTTTTATAGACTCTGGAGTTCTAACCTAATAGAAGGTACTATTTTAGTATTAAAAAGATTAGAAGCTGACCAGGTGGACTGCCCATTTCCTCTTCTTACACTATATTTCTTGGTGACCCTTGCAACGAGATAGCCACATATCCTAGTTTAAGCCAATGACAATGCCCAGAGGTGTTAGGTACCACTTCCAAGACTCAACCATGGAGACCTCCCACTAGGGCTCCTCCATGCTCCTTCTACTTCTGCTGGCTTGATGCATGTGGCTGGGTGGGTGGGAGGAACCTTGGAAAATATATATTGATGGGTTTTCTCATTGTTACTAGTAATTTGAAAAATGATTTGGCAATAACTTCAAAGTTTGAATAATCTCATACTTCATAGTCCTGCAATGGTACTCCTATGTATGTTTACTCTAGAGATACTGCAAATATGCTTTAGAAGACATCTATGAGTGGGTTTATTGTTTATAATAACTTCAAACTGAAAACAACACAGATGTTCATTAATTGGAAAACCAAATACCCATTGATAGAAGAATGGAGAAAATTTATAGTCACACAAAATTAAATAACAGTAAAAAGTAATCCCTGTATCTATGTGAAACTACATATATGAGAGTAAGAAATATAATGGTAAATGAAAATAACAGGCCACAAAGGAAAGGATGTATGATAAATTTATTTAAAAAAAAAAACTTTAAACCCCCCAAAAAAATCTGGACCCAGTGATATAGATTTTAGCACCATAGGCACCTGTATTTTTTTTTTAAAGGAAGAGTACTGTGTAAGTAATGCATTCCCAAAACAATATTTCAGATAACAACCTCAAAATTTATTAGCTTAAAGAAAGAAACATGTATTCTTTATCTAGCTCACAAGTCTACTGCATTCACCTGATCTTGCCCTGTTCAGCTGATCTTGGCTAGGCTCGCTTATGCTTCGGTGAGAGCTAGAGGTCATCCAAGTCGTTCTGGTCATCGTGGCTGACACCTGTTCTCAGCTTGGCTATTGACTGATCTCAGATAGCCATGATGTGGTGTGAACAGCTTTGCTCCACATGTCTGTCAACGTCCAGTGGGCTAGCCTGGCCATGTTCTCATGTCAAGCCCCGGAGGGAAAAGACAAGCAAGTGCCATCCTGCAAAGGGCGCCAGCAGGAATCTGCATGTGCTTTCCAAAGCTCTATTTGCATCTCATTTGCTTACACCCTATGTGCAAAAGCAAGTCACATGACCCAGCCTGGCGTCAGAATGGAAAGGGACAATAATGTTATAGGCCAAAGGCCGGGGGAGGACCTTAATGGGGCTACGAATGCAATCCATCTGCCGCACGAACATGCACCGTAGAATTCAGGATCACAATGACCGCTGTCAGGAAGGCAGGGGTAGGAAGGACAAAGAATACACAGGCAGCTGCCAGGTTATAGGCAGTGTGGTAGTTCTTAACCGAGGTGACGTTTTACTTGGTTTTATTTTATATTATGCTTTGTAACTTGCAAATATCTTACATGCATACTTGTGTAAGCATCACACGCTATATTTTAAAAAAATATTTTTGGGGTCTTCAATGATGAGAAAACCTGAAGGGCCAATTTAGGAAGTCCATGGACATGGGGGTCTCTGAATTCTCTTTTTGAGTTTCTGAAAAATGGGATACTGTCACTTTTTAAAAGAAGATGGTAACTTTGACCAAAAAAACCCCACATTTATTAATAGAAACTGAAGGGTGCTCTTTGTTAAGTGGTGAGAATAATTGTCTCTTTCTTCTGGGGACCTCAAATCAAATTTCATCCGCGTAGAAAACACACATTTATTCTTCTCTCTTTTATTCAGTTTGTTTTATTCCTGGAACAAAGGATACCCCAGCTTCTCTTCGAAAGACTTCCATGTGAGTTTGAAAGAGTGTAGAATTTGGAACATGCTATATAGTTCAGATAAAACTCCTGATTTTTTTTTTTTTCAAAGTGCTCCTCAATTGGACCCAGATCCCAGACCTCCGGGGTGGCGATCCATTCATCTCTAGCTGAAACTAGGTTTTTTCACCCCTCTCCAGAAGAGTAGGAGATTCATTTGAAAGAGACGCTGCTGCTGCTCTTTTCACATCACAAAAGAATTAATGTTCGAGCCGTCCTTTGAAGATGTGGTGTCACGCATGTGCTATTATTAATAATAAACTACAGATCTGCTTCACACCATCTGAAAAATAGGGCTGTGCCCCCATGAAAGGACTTTTATTTCCACCGGTTCTCCATTATGTTTAGCCCAGATCCAGCTCAGCCTCAGACTGGGGCTAGTCCCAGAATGTGAGGGAAGAAGAGCAGCAGCTGGAGGGAAACAAAACAACACATACCGCCCAATACACTGAAAAAGGACAAGTGAAAAAGGAGGCTTTCATAACCGTTAGAGACCAGTGCCACCCACTGCAAGCATTTCAGCGAGAAGGTGGGTTTGGGACACTGCACCTCCTGAAGACAGGACCTAAAGGAGGATTTATCTTTGATTATACATTCTGGGGAAGATAAATATTCCCAGGGTTCCTGAGTCTGCCTGGACAGGAAACGAGGCGCTGATCACAATCTGCTGTTCGTCTTGCCTTTTGTATTTGCTTACTGACTTGAGTTGTTCCTTGTCTTCTCTTCTGAAACCACTAATACTGTTTCTCCTGTAACTTTTAGGGTTTACAAGCTCCCTTTTACAGGCCTTGGTTTTGAGGAGATAGGTGTAGAATGTGGCTACTGCAAATAACAGTCCTGTAAAGACTTCAGGGCAGGTTCCCTTTGAAGAGGCGAGTGCAGACAGAGAGCTGAATGATGAGAGTGGCTTCTAGTGGTTCCACTACCAGCAGGCGCCCCCGACTGACAGCGGCCTGAGAAGGAGCAAATTTGAGAGCCACGTCTGTTATTTTTGTTGGGAAAAAAAACAACAACAACAACTTTGCACCTGTCTGTGGTGGCAACATTCTCAACTCATGTTCCTGGTTTCAGGCTCTGCCTGTTTTGGAGCCGGTTATTCAGAAGGAATCACAGGGCTGTGCAGAAGGGGAAAGAATTTTTTACTCCATTTCAGGCCCCAACACTGAAGGTGGTGTGTATGGAAAAGGGGACTGGGGAGAGAGAGAGAGAGAGAAAGAGAGGGAGAGAGAGAAAAAAAGAGGCAAACAAAACTCAAGGAAATCAAGACCATGCTGTGCGAAATTGTTACAGCTGTTTCTGTTTTTATTGGCTCACTCTTTTGGCTTCACTTTTTCAGCAACTGTGGTTCATATGAGCAGGAAGGCAATCCGGCATGGCCGGGTTGCAGGGGGGTTGGGGGGGGGGCTGGGGGGTTAGGGGGGCTGGAGGGGTGGGGCCAGCCAGGGAAGGAGAGGGGGAGGGCGGAAGCTTGAGGGAGGAGGTTCGTTCTGAATTGTGTACAGCGCTCAGAGGGGACACACATCAAAGCCTTTCTTTCTGATAGCTTGGTGGAAGCCTGAGCAATAGAATTCAGATGCACTTAATGGAAAGCTCCTAAAAGCGTCGCTTCTCCCTGGCTGGATCAGATTAGTGGTCCGTTTAAGGCATTGTACTAGGCCTGCAAATGACGTTCTGATATCTCTGAGGAAATAAAGTGTCAGGATGCATCCCTCTCCCAATCTCTCCCTGACTGTGATTCACCTAGACCATTGCACAGGGCTGAACATATGGAGAGTGCTTATTTTCCCAGGGGGCTCTATTTCTCATGGTTACAAATGGAATGAGCTATATGCCTGCTCACTGACCCTAGGAGGATATTGGCAGCTGGGATCCAGGGCCCCAGGGCTTGGGGTAAGCTGCTCACCCACCTCCATCCCCCTGCAAGGCGGCGGCTGGAAGGTGAGCCAGAAAAAGGCACGTGAAAGAAACCACTGTCTCTCTCCCCCACACTCTTTCTTAAAACTTCCTATGAGTGATTTAAATGACATTTTAAAGTTTTATAAAATTGCTTAAGCTGGCGTTCTTGAATTTGATACTATTCTTAACCACACCTGCCCTACACACACACACACCCACACACCACTCACGTTCACTCTTAATCATATTAATTCTACAAACACTAAGGAAATCTTCTAAAATGGTATCCCCAAATGAGGGCAAATAGAGAACTGGGAGGTAAGGCATATAACAAGGAGAAAAATATTTATTATACTTAAGTTTGGCTGGCAGTTATAGCAAAAGGAAAATATATAATGAAAAATTGATTAACCCAAAACCCTACATCTGATGATAAAATATTATGTACTCTCACAATGAATAACAACAATAAAAAACAGCCAATGAGCAGCCCAGCTGTAGAATGAAAGGCAGATCCTGAGCCCAGCGCCTATGTATTGATTCTGTTTTTGAGCCTTACTGGGTTTTTCTGAACTCTACTTCTGACTTGTTTGGACACAGGAAGGAAAATCACAACCTGTGTGCCTCTGTGTTCTCATCTAAACATGGAGCTGGACTTGGGAAGAAAGACTAATTAAAGGTTACAAAGCACTTTGAGACTATAAAATGCCAGGTAATTGCAAACATTAAATCTAATGACATAATTAGGTGTTGAAGGTTGTGTCTTGGTCATTTTGTTTTCTGAATGCAGGAAAGGACTCCTTCAAAGCTTGTCCTAGTAATTTTCCCAAGGAAGTCATTGAATAGCTTGAAAAAAAAAATTGGTGATTTGGGTTAATGCTGTCTTGAACAATTATATATTTTGAGATGTACCATGCTTTTCCCACATTTTCTAATATCCTTCTATTCATGGTTGCCTTTTCCCTTTGTGTTAATAGTGGCTGACAATACATTATTGACAAATATTAAATTTATTTAAAACTTTTCAGTTGAGGCCATATATGATAAAGGTAGAGTGAGACTGCCTTTTTGAAAGGCTTGTTTACTCTTCTAAACAGGAAAATGAATGATTTCAAGAATTAGCAATGCCTAGAGAAAGCTGTTCTCTTAGAAATACTGAAACTATTCCTCATGAAAAATAACCCCACTAAATTTCATACTTAGCACTGAGACTTCAAATTTGGCATAGTGAGGATTTCATTCTCACCTCAGCTTCTGACTCAATGTAAGGGTTGCCATTTTTTTCCCCTTCAATTTTAGCCACAAAATGGGTTAGTTGTGCTGGACCCCAAATGAAGTTAAGTACAGTTGAGATTGGGAAGCATACAGAATTTCTATTCTTTGAGAACATTTCCCCCTTGTGCATCTATTAGCTGTTCTTGAAATTTGAGATGCCATTCATCAGTAGCATCTTTTACAAATGAGTAGATTTTTGCCCATTGGAGTTCAGCCAGGCACCCCCATCGGTTAGTGAACATTGAACTCACTTGCAAAAACATGTTTCTGCTATTATCCTTACAGAAGGCTGTGTGTTCACACACATGAACAATTATGAGCCTGAACACCCCCTTCCCCTTTGGGTTGCTCTTTGATCTCTTGTTGTTTTGCTGCTTGCATCCATATGGAACTGTTACCAACTAGGGGGCAATTCCTTTCCACAAGGATTTCTCATCCATAGTCTTTCCCCTTATTTCTTATTTGTGTTGGGCTCCAGATTGATGCCAGTATTTCAAAGGCACACACCTCATCGGCTTCAAAAGGTCAATTTACTTTAAGTAGCCATCAAAACTTACACTTAGATTTAAGTACCTGTTTATACCCAAGTTTTCCTGATATGCAATGACAACTAGGGCATCTGAAGAGAAGCACAATTTTCTTGTGAGACCAGACAGACCTATTGGGTTAGGTAGGTAGATCCTAACTCTCAGTCTAGCGCTCTCTGTTAATTTCCAGATCAGTGTTTACCACCTAGGGGTATATATAATACACACGTAGGCATGACCTCATCCAAAGAAAATTCATTGAAAAATTTCAAACCCTAAAAAAGCTCCATTTGTGGATGCCAGTTTATATCCATTCTTAATTTTTTTTTTCCGTCCATGGTACCCAATAACTGTGGACTTATAAATCCTTCCTTTTGTTACACTGGAAAATGCCAAAGATCTGAGAGCATAGAAGTATGTGCTTACTAAGGAAACTTTCTTTCTTTCTTTCTTTTTTTTTTTTAAGAGCCTTCTGAAGCTCCTCCCTAGGAGAGATTAAATAAAGTCAGTGCTTTCCCACTTCCCAAGTCTATCTCCACACATCAAACAAATGAATATCCTTCCAAAACTCATCTCCCTTCATGCCCACACTCAAATATGCTGTTTTATGTGGGTCGACCAAAGTCTTTTTCTGATTTTTCTCCCCATCTGTTCTTTGAATAAACATGCATCCTAAAGAGAAGGAGGACTTAAAGGATCAAATTTGGTTCCTGTATTTGGAAATGTTTTCAAAAGACCACACCGCACTTGGCTATTCAGTCAAATTAGGTTCTGTTTGCTTCTAATAGCACTTAATTACCTCCCACATGCTTCTCAGACTCTTCTACTTCTTAGTCTGCACAACTTAGCTATTACAATGTCCAAAAAAGTTTGTTTTTGTTAAAAAAAAAAAAAATCATGTGTGTGTGAGCCGGTAGAACTGCTGCCATTGGCTCTGTCTCTACCAGACCAAAGCCATCCGTGTTTTCAGATGACCACACTCGCTGCACTGGGTGTCTGGAAGTGTAGAAACCAAGCAAGCAGAGATATAATGAGTTGGTTTTTTAAACTTTTTAAGTAATTTGGTTGCCATAAACAGATTGCCTCCGTTTCTTTCTTTTATAAATAAATTAAGACACTGAACCATGGACACTGATGAATCTCTGAAACTACAAACCCAAGGATGAGGAATTCAGAACAGATCATCATGTAGTATCTTCAAGGTGGTATTAGGTTATCCTGATGAGTTAGCTTTCATTTTCCTTTCTCCAGATTAAAAGGGAGAGGGGAGCGGGGTAAAACACTTCTGTGGCGTGTCATGCATGTTTTCAGTTTTCATTATGTCCAGCTTGAAATCTCTGACTAGGTTGAGAAAATGTTTGTTAATCTGAATTGAATTCCAGTGGCATAACATCCAAAGTTGAGTTATTTTCCTTATCACAATTTAGTTGAAAGCTGGGGTTGGGAAACCTTTCTTGTTCTTTGAAAAGAAAAAAGAGAAAGGCCAAATAGTGAGTGATTTAGGATATGTGGTGATTGTTGTTTTAGTTGCTAAGTTGAATCTGACTCTTTGTGACCCCTTGGGCTATAGCCTGCCAGGGTCCTTCTGTCCATGGGATTTCCCAGGCAAGAATACAGGACTGGGTTGCCATTTCCTTCTCCAGGGGATCTTCCTGAACCAGAAATTGAACCTGCGTCTCTTGCATTGCTAAGTGGGTTCTTCACCACTGAGCCACCATGGAAGCCCAGGGTTTGTGGACCAAGAGCAAAATTGAAGATACCATTTAGGTACTTATATGAGAAGAAAGAAAGCTCTTCTCTCACTGTAGCCCTGGTTGTCTGCATTTGGGTCCTTCCAGGCAGTGGGCACACGGCTCACAGTTGTTGTCAGCTGGAGACATTCTGTAGTTCCAGTGGGCTGGCAGGAGTGTGTGGGGCTTAGGAGCTGGGATTGGGGAGGGTGAGTGGTCACCAGCCAGAGGGCAGACACTGGGAGCCAAAGGGGAAACTGGGGTAGAAGGGAACCCTCTAGTTCAGCCTCTGTGACTCACAGTGTTAGCACACGGGGCCAGTGCCCAAGGGTCACACAAAAATAAGCTTGGGCCTGGATTTGGTTCCCCTGGCCATAGTTTGCCAACTTTTGGTTCAACAAATACCTAGATACTAATGACTCCCAAATCTATATCTCTGGTATGAACTCCAGCTCTCTTTTATTCATTTCCTCTTAGCTACTTGGCAGGCACTTTAAAGAATGTTCCAAGCTGAACTCACTATTACCTTCTTCCCTCTGTGCCCTGTTTCTGTAAATAGCACCACTACTTAACGGTTGCGCACATCAGACACACCGTGTTCATTTTCAAGTGCTCTCTTCCTTCATTCTCCTATTCCTTGTGCTGTATAGTGGCTGGACTGGAAGCAATGGAAAGACAAGATCAGACTTAGTTTTTATTTGTATTTCAGACTCGCACACTGTAGGCTTTTAAAAATTTGTTTTGGGGGCCTTCCTTGGAAGTCTTATGGTTAAGACTCCATACTCCCAATGCTGGGGGCATGGCTTTGATCCCTGCTCAGGGAACTAAGACCCCAAGTGCTACATGGTGTGGCCTATAAAGAGAGAGAAAAACAAAACAAAACAGGTGTTGAATTAATCTCTCAATCACCCAACAGTCGATTTCATTCTTCTGTAAAAACTCTTCCATGGCTTTCCATTGGTTAGATAATAAGTGTAAAATATTTGTCAGACCATGCACAACTCTTTCTGTTTTGACTTTTTCTAAAGACTGACATATTACATGAAAGGTACCAGCGTCTCCCATCCTTCACATCTCTCATCCTGCTTGTCTCCATCCAGGCTACATTGTTTCCTCTTCCCACATGACCCTTTCCCATGGATTTTATGTGATAATCCCCACTCATCCTTCCAGATTAGACTCACTGATCATCTATCTGCAGGAAGCCCCCCCCCGCCCCCCGCCAGGTCCCTCCCTGTTCATTAGGAGTTTGCTGTGGTCTTTCACAACACTTCATCGATGCTGAAATTGTTTGCCAAGTGCATTTAGCCCTTTCCAGATTATATACAGCGTGGTGGCAAGACTATATTTGTCAATGTTTTCTGGTATCTTAGTTTGGTACTTGGAACATGGCAGATGAGAAATGACCATCCAACCAAACTAAAGGTGACCCCTCCATGTAACTGAGAAACCTCAGAACACTTTCTGTATCCATGCAAATATAAGAGGGCCTTTTCTTTGTTCCATTGGACTTTTCCCAAACCTAAGGAAGTGAAATCCCATAGGCCCTTCGCCAAGGACATACACCCCTTCCCCACCACCCCCAACCTGTGTCCACCCACTTCTTGTTTGTGGAAAAACTTTAGCCTTCTAGGTCTTCCCTGAGTTCCAAAGAACAGATTTAAATTGAGAAATCAAAGCGAGAAAATGCAGAAACAAAGGAAAGCAATCATGCAAGACAATGTAATGATGGCTTAGACGTAAAACAAAGTCAAGGATCCTTGGTTCCTCAAGGACTATAGATAATATCCTGAATCATATCCTTGAGATGTTTTGCAGCTACTAAAACCTCCACCAGGTGGAAGGAGTTAACAGCATGCTGACCACCAGAACCTAGATCCCAAACTGTTAGAACCAGAAGCTTGATGACATTAACACCTGAAATACCACACTGTTACTTCAGCACCAGCAAATCAGAAGGCTGGCCACAAATCGACCAATCACCCTGTAACCCTCTCCCTCACCCTGCCTTTAAAGTGTGCATCTGTAGATGAATGGATAAAGAAAATGTGGAATACTACTCAGTCATGAAAAAGAAAGAAATTTTACCATTTGCTGCAACATGGTTGGATTTGGAGGGCATTAGACTGAGGGAAATAATTCAGACAGAGAAAGACAAAGATTATATGATATCCTTTATATGTGAAATCTAAAAAAGATACAACACACTAGTGAATGATAGAAAAAAAGAAGTGGACTCACAGATATAGAGAACAAAGTAGTGGTTACTGGTGGGGAGAGGGGAGGGGGGAAAGGGGAGTTAAGATAGGATTATATGAAATCATGTAAGTGAGACTTTTGAAAACTGTAAAGCAGTAAAGAATTGAAGGACTCTTTTAGTCAATAAAGTAAATACAATAAAATTAAAAGGCAAAAACAGAAATCCCTTCCCTGGAGGTTGTCAGGAAGTTTGAGTTTTTTAAGAGTGACCTGCCCATTCTTGCTTGGCACCACATTGGGTGCCCTGCAAAATCTGGGATTGTCTTGTGTGCTGAAAGAATAAAGGGAGAAGACAGTTCTTTGGTGTAAAAATCCCCCTGGCTCTGGATTTGCATTGCACATAAGGCAAGGACATTGCACTTATCAGTTCCCTAGACAAAAAGAAGCTGCATTTGACTGCTCCCAGCCATCTGGGGACAGCACTAAGGTGTACCTTTTGTCTTACAAGTCACAGAAAGAATGAGCAAACAACTCCAGAGACAGCTGTAAGACCCTTGACATATTTCTTTATATGCTTAAAATAAAACTCCAGAATGATCATTGTAATCAGTGATTGTAATACCTCTATGTGCATGTTGATGTTGAGAGAAAACAAATGACGCACAACAAAATCAAGCAATATACTACTTAATTTCTCTCCTTTTTGAAATTTGGGTAGGTGGAGAATTACAAAGAGGCACATCACTGTATGAATTCAGAAAATCTGGAACAAGGTCTGAGGGCAATGACATCAGGAGAGAATATAATATTGGCTAAGTTATTACTTGGATATAAGCATTAGGTTGTTTAATGCATTCATCATACAATTAGGTGTCATTAAAAATCTCTGGAGCATACATTGATGATTACAGTATAATGAAGGAAGAGAGATGGTAGAGGGAAGATTATAGACTCTTGAAGGAAGTTGCTTTCTTAAATTTAATAAGGAATTTAATAAGGTACCCAAGGACACTGTATTCAGACTTTCCAGTTACATTCTTTCTTTAAACATGAGGGCCTCAAAGTTAGGTGAATTTGAATTACTACTATTTATAAATGAGGAAAACTTTCAAAATCAGGTGCTTGCAAAATTCCTCTTGTGTTTCCTTTTCCCCTACTTTTCCTTTCACCCCAGTAAAAAAGGGGTGAAAGTCCCACTTCCAAATTGTCTAAAAACGGGGCTTTGTAGTCATTAAGAACTACCCTCCCACTCCCAAATAATACAATTAATTTATTCAAAGCCTGTGACTCATTAACTTCTTTAAGGCAAAAACTTCCTATGCTATCCTATTGTCCTGTTTTCTGGGATAGAAAATAATACATAATGCTTTGATCCATAATTAATTATGAGGGAATAGAATTCATTTCTGCCCTGAAAATGTTGATACTGGGGAAAAGTGGATATAGAGTTTTTTTTTTCCTGTCTTCTTTCTTTTTGTATAAGGAAAGAAGCTGGCAGAAATAAATGAACCACACAATTGTCTATGAACAAATCAGACTTCTGGAATTAATGAGATCTCGCCATGAAGAACTTTCTCTGAGGCCAGGTTTAGGCGCTGGGAAAAAAAAGAAAAAAGAAAGCTTGGAGGGCTTTAAAGATGAAAACTGTTTCCTCCGCGTGGTAAAGCAGAAAAGGATTCACCCCCCCAACATTTCCCCAGAGTCCTCCCTAATAAGATAAAGTCAGCTGAAAATCACTTTGCTCAGCATGGACTATGACTTTTGAAAGGCTTATTGAAATTAATCAGTACATTTCTGTCTTATACCATCTTTATGTTTTACACATAAGAATGTTCATTAGGGCCATGTGAGGAAGAGATGGTTTCCCACATAGAGGGTGCTGGCAGTCTTGGCAGGTGTCACTTCCTTACAAGGTGGGCTGACACAGCCTGAAAGCAGCTCATCTGAAAGGTCTTGTATGTTGCTGTCGCCGCCGTACTTGATGAATGGAGCTGACAAGCCTCTGTGTTACCTACTTTCTTCATTCTGGGTTATTCTGCTCTGGATTATTTCAGGCAGGCTTTCAAGCTGGCATAAAAGACTGAATGACCACACTGCCAGGCAGAAATTAAAGGGAGCAGCCGAGGGAGAATGTATTGTGTGCTGGACACTCCACAAACCACCAGGAAAACAGCATCTGCCTTTGTGGGAGACCCCAGTGGTTCTTTCTAGCCCTGGGGTTTTCATGGTTGACTTTGAGATTCCATCATAAATGACCTTGTCCTTTTATTTCAGCTACATCTGCTTTTCTCTTCTATTAGAGTGTCATCTTTTAGAGGTTTGGAATGTCTCTGGGCTTCTTCAGCCTTGCCATAGAACTTTGTTCAGTGCTTTGAAGAAAGGAAATACTCAATAGAACTTGAGAAATTGGATTGCAAAGTGAATGACGGAAATGATGCATAAACTCTTGTCCTACAGCAAGATAGTCCAAGATTTTCTTTCACTTTTGACATTTAAGTGAAAAACTTAAGATCACTTTTCATGTTTATGTGTAAGCTTTCCTTTCCTTAATTGCTATACTTTTGAAAAGGTTTTTTTTCTGGCATCTGTAGTTTCTCTTTCCTCCGCTTTTCTAGGTGAGTTAATACATTTATAGTGAGGTTTTATGTCTCTTCTTCTAATCAACTCATTTCCATTCTAGGTTTAGAATCAGAATGAATTTACTAGTTCCTCATTTGCTAGTTCCTAAATTTTTGCAGTTTTCCTAAATTGTTAATTCCTCTTTTCCTGCTTCCTCAGTTTTTGTGATTTTCTTATGTAGTCTGGGTCTACTTCTTAAGAATGAGGTGGCAGAGATAATGTTATGTATTCACCAAATGTCATTTGATTTTTCCTCTTCCTCGGGTATATGGCAAATACACTTCCCAGGCCCTCTCAGTTATGTGGAGGCGGTTGATGGATCCTGGCTTATGAAATGTGAAAGCAAACAACATGTGTCTGTTCTGGACTGATACTGTAAGAAATCCTTGTAGGATATTTTTGGTCAGTTTCATCCCTGCAGTGGAGAATATGGAGGCCTCATGTTGAGATGGAACAGCCTCAAGATCAAAGTCACTTGGATGGCTGGGTTGCTGTGTGGAGGAGAATGGCCTGGTCTCACTGCAGACTTTGCATCTCTTTTGTTAAGCAACTAAGATTACTGGGTTGTTCCTTACACAGCATAAGCCCAGCCTATTCTAGCTGATACTGAAAGGATGTAGTAGGAATGCTTACCTACTCCTCTGTGAGTGTCTCTGTTTCATCACTGGTGATCACATGGGCCATAAGCAAGAGTCTCTTAAAAAAAACAACTGCTTTTTAAAAATAAGCATCAACTTTATTGAGACTTCACTAGTTTTACATGCACTGATTCATGTTTGATTCTATGCAGTTTTATTTTTATCACACGTGCAGATTTGTGTGGCCATTGTCACAGTTCAGATACAGAATCGGTCCATTGCAAGGATTCCTCATGTGATCCTTCCACAGCCACAGTCATCTTCCTCCCTCCCTTATTCCTCTCTCACCATTGCTAACCACTAATCTGCTCTTCATTTCTTCTTTTTGTCATTTCAAGAGTGCTATGTGATGGAATCATACAGGATACAAACTTTTTGAAATTTTTTTTAAAAAATTGAAGTATAATTGACACTATATTAGTTTCAGGTACATAACATAGTAACTCGACATTTCTATACATGACAGAAGATTCACAGTATGTCTAGTTACCATCTGTCACCATGCTGCTGCTTAGTCACTTCAATCGTGTCTGACCCTCTGTGACCCCATGGCCCGCCAGGCTCCTCCGTCCATGGGATTCTCCAGGCAAGAATACTGGAGTGGGTTGCCATTTCCTTCTCCAATGATAAAGTAAGAAGTGAGTGAAGTGAAGTCACTCAGTCATGTCTCTTTGCGGTCCCATAGACTGTAGCCTACCAGGCTCCTCCGTCCATGGGATTTTCCAGGCAAGAGGACTGGAGTGGGTTGCCATTTCCTTCTCCAATCTGTCACCATACAAAGATATTAGAATATTATCAAATGTATTCTCCATGCTGTACATTTCATCCCTGTGGCTCATTTATTTTGTAACTATGTAAACAGCAGTTTTGAGCTGAGAATCCTGGTGTTTTATTTTGTTTTGTTTTGTTTTCTGATAGAAGACTCCTAATTTCTCATTTGTCTCCTAGTCCCATTCAACCAAAGGGTAAAGTAGAATAAGGTATATATTGAAGACAAGGTGCCACGTTGGAAAAAAATAATCATGTTGAAATAAGATCGCCCTGGATAAGACTCCCAATCTGTCTCTTATTAGCTCTATTTCTTTGAACTTTGTAATTTACTTTCTGAGTCTCAGTTACCTCATCATTAAAATGAGGATAATAATCTCTACTTCACTACTTTATAGATTTGGTGAGAGAATGTATTGGCATATACATCATTCATAATAAAACTCATTGGGTTTTGTTTTCACCATTAACAGGCTGTGTGACCTTGAGAGAGAAACTTCACTTTTGTGAGCATGAGGGGTTTTTTGTTTTAATGTAGAAGAAATACCTACCTCTCCCTATTGGAGAGTTGTAGTAAGGATTAAGGAGAGTGTATATGTTCTGTGTTGGCTGGTCCATGCTAAATTCTTAATAAATCATGATTCCTACTATGACTTGATGAACATACTCATTGGGATTTACTCTTCATACTGGTATTGCCAGGGGCTTAATCTCTGATTAAGAGCATGATGAGTTTCTCTGACCCAAGGCTTCATGTAGAGCCAAAGAGTTTCCTTTTGCTGCTCAGTATGGTGGTGCAAGTGTTGTGCTTAAGCCCCATTGTGCAATGTTTTTATGGATAGCTTTTCACGATCATTTTGGATTCTGCATGGAGAGAAATAGGCTTCAAGTATATTCTCATTCTGTGATTATGATGTCATAGAGATAAAACCTATTTTGGATTTTCTTGGGGTTTTCAAGAAAATTTAACACATTGTCTACTTTTGTACTTTCACTAGTTAGTTTTCTAAACCATCCCAGTCTATTTTTACTAAAAAAGAAAAAAAAAACAACAACCACACATGCAATGGAAATGTGAGATAGTTTGTTCTCCTGAGTCTGCTGCCAGCCTTCCCATTCTTGATGTTTTAGGCAGTCAAGTTCATTAAAGAAGATTTGAGAAGTGGAAGCACAAATATCAAGCTGGAATCTTGCATATATTATCTTGCAGTGAGTCATATACGGTAAACAGCTGTTAATGAAGAGTCTCAAAGCAGAGATACTGGCTTTATGATTTGCTCTATACAACTCATTAAAAAAAGATATCTTTATTGCTACTTCTGTTCATCTAGCCCCTTTACATTTTGTTATTATTGATGTTGTTCAGTTGCCCAGTTATGTCCAACTCTTTGCAACGCCATGGACTGCAGCATGCCAGGCCTCCCTGTCCCTCACCATCTTCCACAGTTTGTTCAAGTTCATGTTCATTGCATTAGTGATGCTGTTCAGCCATCTCATCCTCTGGCGCCCTCTTCTCCTTCTGCCCTTGATCTTTCCCAGCATCGGGGACTTTTCCAATGAGTCATCTGTGCACATCAATTGACCAAAATACTAGAGCTTCAGCTTCAGCATCAGTCTTTCCAGTGAATATTCAGGGTTGATCTCCCTTAAGATTGACTGGTTTGATCTCCTTGCTGTCCAAGAGACTTTCAGAAGTCTTCTCTAATACCACAGTTTGAAGGCATCAATTCTTTGGCATTCTGCCTTCTTTACAGTCCAGCACTCACAATCGTATGTGACCACTGGGAAGGCCATAGCCTTGACTGTATGGACCTTTCTCAGCAGAATAATGTCTCTGCTTTTCAACACACTGTCTAGGTTTGTCATCACTTTCTTGCCAGGAAGCAATAATCTTATGACTTCATGGCTGCAGTCACCATCCACAGTGATTTTGGAGCCCAAAAAGAGGAAGTCGGTCACTACTTTCAGCTTTTCCCCTTATATTTGCCATGCAGTAATGGGACCGGATGCCATGATCTTAGTTTTTTTAATATTTAGTCTTAACATGGCTCTTTCACTCTCCTCTTTCAGCCTCATCAAGGGGTGAAAGCCTCATTAAGAGGCTCTTATGTCATTTAGGATTCTTCAAATTTTATGAGTGATATTGACTCATGTTGTCTTGTGTTCCAGATGGATTAAGATGTAACTGGAGGGACTTCCCTGCCAATCCAGTGGTTTAAGAATCCTCCTGCCAATGCAGGGGATGTGGGCTCCATCCCTAAGATCCCACATGACATGGGGCAATTAAGCCCACACCACAACTAGATAGAAGCCCACACACCACAATGAAAGGTCCCACATGTTGCAACTATAAGACCCAACACAGCCATACATAAATATATAAATATATATTTTTTTCAAAAAAAGATGTAACTGAATTCTCTTAAATCTCTGTGACTAACTTTTCTGCCAACTTCGTACACTTTAAGCCTTCCACTTCTCAGGAACTCCAACCCCCTCTGGCTGTCCTGGTCAACACGCCAGCAGTCTGTTGAAGGAAATCATTTTAAGTTTGTAATGACTTTATCACACACTAAATAAGTACATGAGTTTAAGGAAGATGGTCCCCTCTTGGTGTATTTCCTCATCTGTAAAATAATGACATTTGACTGGATGACATATTATAAAACCATTCAAGGGTGAGGATTGTATGGCTAACCAGAAATCATGTCAAGAGCATTAGGGCTTTCAAATAGAAGACCAGAAGGTGATGCTGAATTTAACTAAATAATTAATTTCTAGTGGTAGACTGTATTATAATGTTTGCAAATGTTTGTTGAACACATTCCATATGCATGTCACTGTGCATTAGGGCGGAACAAAAAAAATGCAGCAGACATTGTTCCTGCCCTGAAGGAGTTTTCAATTCAGTAGTGGAGACATGTTTATAAGTAACATTATGTCATAGGATTAAATGAAATTAACTAATGTCATAATGGAGTCACAATCAGCACAATGGCTGGCTTATGTCCATTTTAGTTAGCAAGAGTTTGGTAGATAATTATAGTTGCTTACCGCATCAAAGATAGGATCATTTTTGGAGAGGAAAACAATGCCTGAAATAATTGCCAGCATTCTATTTGGAGATTTGAGGTCTACTTGTTTATTGCAAAGAGAATGTTTTATGTATTCTTTAGCAAAGCATTAAAACCCAACACATCCTCCATTTTGAATTTTCTAAGAAGCAAAGAAGATGCACTCAAGATAAAAGGAGGTAATTTATTGACTTTAAACAACCATTTCAATTTGCTTGCAGTTGTGTGCGGGTCACTGATTTAAGAAGAACTCATCTGGGCAGGTCATCTTTAACCACATGCGATTTTGTGGGGACATGCTTCTACAATGCTTCTTCGTGAAGTATCACTTCATCTCCTTGTTCTTTATCTTTCTCCAAATGGAGTATCATTTTTTCAACATCTCTCTGTGTAGTTTGAGCTCCTCATGGCCAAATGGTCTTGAGTAGTTTTATTTTTTATCTGATGGCTGGATTCTAAGAGGGCAAAACATTACTTAAACATTCTCTCAAAGATTAGGTCCAGGAACTAGCTTAACTTCACTTATATTTTATCCCATTAACCAAAGCTGTCATGGAGAACATTCCTGTAGATGGAAAGAGTATCAAAGAATGGAGGTCATCTTTCATCTGCCATACACTCTTTGAGGCATGTGGTCTAATGTGAAATCGTAATGCCATGATTTTCATATGCTTGGTTTTTATGAGAAGGAAACAAATAGTCCAAACAACTTTCTTAACAGCATTTAACTGGCATTTTTAATGAGGCAGTTCTTTGCATGGGTGTCTGCTAAAAGTCATAGGTATTTCATATCCAGCATCTACTAAATGCCATTGGTGCCTTTACCCCCATCACTGGACAATAAAAACACAATCTAAAACATTTCAAAACTCTCTGTGGTGGAGCAGACAGTACTTCTCCCAGACAAAAACCATAGACCTAATGTCTATGGTAAGATGGTAGATTTCCTAGTGAGGTTATAATCAGGTTACTGTGTCGGCTTATGTATGTGCATGCTTAGTTGCTTTAGTCACATCTGACCTTTTGCGACCCCATGGACTGCAGCCCACCAGGCTCCACTGTCCATGGGATTCTCCAGGCAAGAATACTGGAGTGGGTTGCTGGACCCTCCTCCAGGGGATCTTCTCCACCCAGGGATCGGACTCAGGTCTCTTGCATCTTCTGCATCGCAGATGGATTCTTTACTGCCGAGCCACCAGGGAAGCCCCACGTGTGGGCTGTATAGATGTAGGTAATAATAAAATGACTAGTGTCTGTTCTGTTCCAAGCCATACAACTCAAAGTTCTTACTGAGTACCTAGATCCTCTGTGTTTCTGTCAATGCAAGTCATTGCAGAACTGTAGAAACATGTAATATGCACCCTGCCCTCAAGCAGGAGCTGTTATTGGAGACATGTTATTTAATCTTCAATGAAAAACATTTCATGCCACGTTGAATCTGATAAAGACATTTATTTTAGGATATTAGAAAATGTAGAAACTAAAGAACACCCACAACTTGGATTGTGCAATTCAGATGTACCACTGTTGACATCTTGATGGATCCCATTCCAGCTTTTAATATGTGTATCTGTATGTAAGGATTTGATACATATGTAACCATATATATAATAGATAACATATAGTACTTTGTAATACTTTATAATAGAGATATGCTGTTATATATAGTACTTTCTATAATATGTTTTTGCTAACTCTTATTACTAAAAAACGCTAGAGTTAATTTTAAAGCAAAATATTACTTAAATGAAGTGTTAAACAGAATCAAAGGGTAAAAACATGTATGGGTAGATGCTGATCAGAGTTAGGAAGACTTCATATAGCAACTGAAGCTTCATTAGGAGCTTGAAGAATGAGTTGAATTAGGATTAACAAGTCCCAATCAATAATTTCATGGTAAGAATGGACATAATATAATTAGATGACAGTCTGGTTTTTATCTTTGTTATTTTTTCTAATAATTTTGGTAAATATGATAAGGTCTTAAAAGTTTTACCGAGTTTTGAATGTGAAAATGGTAATATGGTCAAGAGATACTGGGAAAGCAGGAGAAGGCATTGGTTCTTAAAAAGTTCTCTTAAAGGGTTGGATACCACTTAGTGACTAAACCATCATCACCACCAAAGATGCCATTAAAATCTGCATAGGATCTAAATAAACCCATAGATGTAGTCAGTGACAGTTGTGATATATTGGTCCTACAGGGAATGGTGGTGTGGGAATTTCAGAAGGTGATGAGCAAGGAAATAATAAAAGATACCCTCTAAAGAAGACATTGTTCACAGTGAGATCAGCTCCAGAATTTCTGTATTTCTGTCTCTTTCCCAAAGTGAAAGAAACCAAGCTTTTTCTTGCTGCTTTCAGTTTACTGCTTGCTATGTGGTAAAGAAGATGAGACAGTTATTACCACCCACCGTGGCAGTAAAATTTATATTCTAAACAATATTAATATATTTACCAATATTACTCATAGTATATGTAACTGAAATTACTCATATGCTAATAAAAGAAAAATAATACAAATAAATGTAAGTTGCATGAGGGCAGAAACTTTGTTTTGGTCTCTTCTCTCTCCTAACCACTCAACAGTTATTAGTATAATGTTGAATGCCTGATTACATGAATGAATGTTTCCATATTGAGAAGCATGTATTTCCTTATGAAAATTGGGAGAAGAAATAAATGGCATGAACAAAAATAAGGAATTACTTCTACAGCAAATGTTAATTTTTGCCTAAGTCCTGTCTAGTAAAATGCTGTTTTGTACTATTACAACTTGACTGAGTATAACCTATCTGACAGCAAATCTAGGAAATCTTTATATAAGCAAAGCAAACTTGAGATTCTCACCTACTTCTGTGGTTCATTTAGCTGTAATTTATTTAAGACAATATTTTAAAAGTGACTGAAAGATTATTTTGTTAAAATTTGAGAGTGCATGATTGTTATTAAAATTCATGCCCTTATATAAAATAGAAAGCCAGAAAATGGTAAATAGAGAAACAGTGCATTATTTTAAACACCACTCAGTATAAGGTAAACTAGATCCTAAGCACTTTATAAATACTTGTTATTGAGTGAAGAAAATGGTTTGCTTGTATTGTATCAAAATGAAGATGAGTCAGTAGGATAAGAAAAGGCGATTTCTAAAAGAAATAAGCATGTTAAAAGAATAATTTTAGTTCATACTTATAAACTTTTTATTAAAAAATAACCATTGCAAAATAACTAGGATAGACTCATAATGACCAATGAGCCAATGAATCCTGGTCAAATGAAAAAATGTCTGTTAGTTAATTGGAAATTCTAATGCTTCACTTGATAAAGTCAATATTTTAAGTAATGTTGTTATTCTATGCATTAGGAACTGTAAGCAGAGCCCCTATTTACAGACAACAGTGGTTAAGATTTAGTGGTTGGGAGAATCAGTTGGGAAAGTTGTTAAAAATCTGATTTCTGGTCCTTTCCACTAAAGGATCCTCTTTCAGCAAGTCTGGGGTCAGCTTCCTGAACCTGCATCTGTAATTTGTATTTCAGGTGATTGTTGGGGAGGTGATCTGCAGTCTGCAACTTAGAAAAACATTTCTTGGAATGTTTGCTGCTTTGTCCCTGCTCAGAAGATTCAAACTGTAAGTAATTCATGGGTACTGTTATTTGGGGGAGAGAGCATTTTTGTTATAGCTTCTGGGCATTCTTTTGGGGTTGGCCTTTCAATTAAAATTAAATTCCCCTAAAATCCTCTTTGCCTCTCTGAAATAACTGCTCATTTGTAGAACTAGAGAGGTTGGTTCCTACCTGTGGGAAAATAACTACCCTTACCCACTCAAGCCTTATGTTCACAGGTGAGACTGGTCTGAAAATTCCTTTCTTGTGTACTCTTTACTGGGTTTTGATAGCCACGTTACTTATGA
Source organism: Dama dama (assembly GCF_033118175.1). NCBI lineage: Eukaryota > Metazoa > Chordata > Mammalia > Artiodactyla > Cervidae > Dama > Dama dama. The sequence goes on along the minus strand of NC_083687.1, from coordinate 37,892,646 downwards.
CTTTCTTCCCTGTCTGTGCTATGGAGCAGACTAAGTTGCCTTAGAATTAACTGCTTTTAAAAGTTTGTAAAATTCCCCTATGAGACAATGCGGACTTGATCATTTTGATAAAGGGGAGACTAGATCTTTGAGCAATTCCTCTGCTTTTCTTTTATTTGTATTTGACCTCACTGGCTATTTTTATCACTTCTAGAGTAAATTTTACATTTTTGAAAATTGTAGATTTCACTCGTGTGTTCATTTTTTTTTGTTTGTGCCAGATTCAGTAAACTAGTTCCATATGCCTCTTTGAATTTTACCTATATTTGTGACTATCCCACCCTGTTTCTTATTTTGTGTATTTTTTTCATATCTCACTCTTTTCCCATCAATTAGCTTATAGGTGAGTCATGGAAAAAAATGGCAGCAAGTAATCAAAATAAAATAGTTTTTAAAATTAGAAAAATAATTGAAGATGAGTTTCAAAAAATTAGAAAGAAAACAGGTTTCCTTGAAGATGGGAAGAGTGTATACAAATAGACATATGAATCTGCCATTTCTCACTCCAGTTAATCTTTTAGTGTCCTTGACAAATGGGGCTTGTTCTAATGCATTTATATAATAGTTACATGGAAATATAAACAAAGAATGTAGTTCTAGTTTACTAATAGTGTATGTGATTTAAAAACAGTTTTAATTTTTAACACTGATGTGTTGTTTTTCTGTTGGTAAGTCATGTCTCACTCTTTGTGACCCTGTGATCGGCAGCATGGCAGGCTTCCCTGTCCTTCACTATCTCCCACACTGCTGTAAGAATTACCAAACTGTGACAAAGAGAAATAAGGTGAGCAAATGCTGTTGGAAAGATGGTTCCAACAGACTTGCTCAGAGAGGTCTGCCACAAACCTTCAATTTGTAAAAAATGAAATATCTGCAAAGCACCAAGTGAAGACCGATAAAATGAGATATGCCTGCATCTTCCATATTGAACTGGATTAAGCTTTTTCAAATGGTAAGAATGCTTAGAGATTTGTTAAAAGTCTCCTAAACATAGAGTCAAGGGTTGATCAGGAAATATGGCGGAAGGAGGTGGATAATATAACCGTGAGTTGTGTTCCGTGCATGTTAGTGTTGGGTGGTCCTTCGTTATCATCAAACTCTTCCTAAATCTTAAATATGAGTGTTACCTGTCATCATTTTGTTGAGTGGTCTGGAGAGAACGAGAAGTAGTATAGTATTAAGTGTCTTAATTATACTGGATAATGTAAATCACATTTCACTTATTTTATTCTAATAGGTATGATTCTAATAGTCTTATGGGGGTAGAAATGTGGAGAAGTGGAGAATGAAGATACTTGGGCTTCTTTGTGTATGAAAGTAAAATACTCTTTTTGTTTTTTGCAAAACTCATTTGTGGCACTAGAGAGGTCGTTTCCTACCTGTAGGTTTGTGATGGATTGAAGGCAGAATTCTAATAACTTTTTCAACACATGTTGACACCTGTAGTCTTTTCTTCCCCAAGGTGTCTAGCGGGTGGGCTCTGGTTATGTGCAGAATTGCTATGAAGACGCCCTCTGTCATAATAGGTGCCAGGAGCACAGCTAGTCTCAATAACTAATGGATAATGATAGGATATATTCACACCTTGGAAATGAGGTGGAGAGTTTTTTGAATTTTCTGATAGAGTTCAGCACAATGAGAATCCCCACGGAGGTACATGGGGTGAGAATCTGTCCCAGCGATAGCAGGTGATGACAGGGGACTCTGCTTCAATATGTTTTGGACAGAAAATCACAGCTTTGGTCTGCTAAAGCTGGTGAGTTGTCATCACTTATACACCAGTGGTGTTACAGACTTGTGGAATATGTCATTCCAAAAGGGTTTAGAAAGCCAGAGAGTGACTCTTATCCCACACGACATTGGCATCCCCTGGCATTGAAAATTAAATGTATGAAGTGAGAACTTCTCCAAAAACAGTAACACAAACATACCTATGAGGGCAGTAAGAAAGTGGTGCTGTTTTCCAAGTTGAGGCTAGAAAGAAAGAGGTTTGATCTCATTTATAGTAACCCAAATTACTATACAAAGTATAGACAGACCGTGTTTGGGGTGAACTTAATCCTATTTACATTTTTTAATAATTTCAGATTCTTTTAAAAAATTGTTTAGTAGAGAATGAGGGGAAGGGATAATTGGGATCGACATGTACACACTGTTATATTTAAACTGGATAACCAACAAGGACCTACTGTATAGTACAGGGAACTCTGCTCAAAGTTATATGGCAGCCTGGATGGGAAGGGAGTTTAGGGGAGAATGAATACATGTATATGTATGTCTGAGCCCCTTTGCTGTCCATCTGAAACTATCACAACATTGTTAATGAGCTATACCCCAAAATAAAAGTTAAACAATTGTTTTAATAGTCGGAGTTGGATTCCAGACTCATATTTAAAGGCCACTGTTACCCTGCAAAAAATTTGAAATTGTATTAGTACTCCAGTGTATTGGAGAGCTTTATTAAGAGTGACTCTGAGTTAGTCATGTTGAATTTCTCCATAAAGACTACTAAGTCTGTTAGTATTTAGTGGGACTTATCCAATATTAGGACTTCACAGGTGACTCATTGGTAAAGAATCTGCCTCCCAATGGCCAATGCAGGAGAGGCAGGTTCTATCCCTGGTTTGGGAAGATCCCCTGGAGTAGGAAATGGCAACCTGCTCCAGTATTCTTGCCTGGAAAATTCCATGGACAGGATCCTGCTGGGCTACAGTCCATGAGACTGCAAGGAGTCCGACATGACTGACTAAACATTCGCATGCAACCAATATTGTGTGAAAAGTGAAAGTAACTCCATCAGTTTGGGGGTTTATGTTTTCCCACTTGTATGCCCCAAGGGCAGCTCATTTCCAGGGAGTGAGGTGAGGACAGATGGGACCATTCCACCTGACCAGGGCCTCGCCGAGTCATCTTGCTGAGGTCAGAGAGTCACAGCAACTAAACCCTTCCTACACTAAGCGAGTCACTGCTTGGCCATTCAGTTCTGGTCAGTTTGGGGTTCCTGCCTGACCTAAAGGTCTATTCTCTATGAGTTACAAAAAGGGCAGGGTCAGCTGAGTAGACATTCCAGGTCATGCTGACCTGTGATCCTAAGATTTGAACACTGGACTTTTTAAAAAAAGGATGATTTCCTGTCTGATCTTTTCCTAGTATATATTTTCCTCTGTTCAGATTTGCTCTTGTTCCTTTTTGAAAACAACTGCTTTCCTGAACCCCATGTTGGGGTAAGCCTAACTTTCACAAGCCATATTCCTGTTTGAGCATTGCATAGCACTCTTTGAAAATGCTTTCCAGTAGTTTGAGAGAGTTTAATTATTTGGCCAGTATGATTTCAGCCCCTCAGTAGATATTGTGTTGCCTTATGAAAATGCAGTTTCACTACCCTGTTGCAAGGTTGTGAGTTTATCACAGTCCCAAATATTTAGATAGATCCTGAAAATATAGTCAGTTAAGCCAAGTGTGATGTGTCTTAATGACAACATTGATTCAATTATTCAGCTTCCGTTTCCTTTCTCTAAGATGTGAGTAGATTTTTAAAAATTTAACTTGGTTGATTTCTGGTCCTCTGAAGACAGTGTCTGTGATTAAACTTCATCCTCCCTTTCCCAGATCCAGTGTCTACCTCAAATTTGTTCTGCTGAGTGTTGGCAAGTTCACAGTCTCAGTTAGATTTTTCCTTCTAGCCTTTCTCAAAACTGCTTTCTCTTCTTTCTGTATGTCTTAGGGTTTTGCTTGGGCATGCATTTGAGAGTTTTTAGGGTTTTGTCTTAAGATCCCTGGATTGGAATCTTTAAGTTCCCGTCAAGTATCACCCAGAAGCTGGCAGCCCTGCCTTTCCATGCTGGTCTGTCAGCAGCATCACTTTAGTGTAGAGGCCAGTCTCATCTTTTTTCCCAGAAGGACCACTGAAATAGCTTGTACCAGTGTGCATGCTGAGAGAGGCATCCTGCTGGACTATACCTCCTGAGTTGACTTTTCAGGCTTAGAAAAGCCCTCCAACCTTCCACACTATATTACCCATTTGCAAAATATTGACCAGTCAAAAAATGAATCAAGTTTGTAAATAAACAGTGGATGAGTTCCTGTGACTATGTCATCCTGTTCCTTATGAGTTTTCAGATGTTAGCCATGAGATGTGCCCTAGGATCCCATAAATGCAAGAATGTTAGACCTTTAGGTTAGTCCATGCAAGTGAGTAAAGAGCTTTTCTGAACAAGAGTGCTAATATTTCAAACAATTCCTTTGTTTTTAACCAAAAGATAAGTGTGAAAAAGAAAAGCCATTTTGTTTGCTTTCTCAATTCTAAACAGTTTACCTATGGATATATGTATCCGGAGGCTATAGAGGTGATGGGCTTGGGATCAAAAGGTGAGATGAATCTGAGCTGCCAGGGCCTGGAGACAGAGACAGAAGGGACTGAGCTTTGAGATGGGGTCATCTTGATGACCCTTGCTCCAGGCATGCACTTGTCATTGTGTGTCTAAGTACAAAAGAATCAGGGAAGCAAAACTTGCATTGAGCCACATGGTCTCTGCAGAACTTCTCTTAAGACTGTGGGATCTTTCCTTTCATTTGACATGGACCTCAGGTGGTCACAGACATGTGCTACTCAGAGAACAGAGGTAACCTCAGTGTCATCCAGCTGTGGTGGTTTTAGGTGTGGTACAACCCAGCTGGATTCTGTACAGGATTTCATAGGAAGCAGGTTGAGTATATGCTTAGAAATCAAAGAAACCAAGAAGGAAGGAGAGGAACTCTCCAACACGAGAATTCAGATGACTGCTCCATCAAGGAACTCCTTTCCAGAAAAATGAGGGAGATGGAAAAGGAAGTGTCAATCCACTCCAGTATTCTTGGCTGGAAAATCCCATGTATGGAGGAGCCTGGTGGGCTACAGTCCATGGGGTCGCAGAGTCTGTCACAACTGAGCAACTAATACACACACACAGGGGCAAAACATTGAGTCAGTGATCATCAGAGCATCACTTCAGGCAAATTGAGACAAATAAATAGGTGGGAAACTGCCTCATAATTTCCCCCAATAACTTGGATATCTGATTTTCTATAAGAAGGTTATTTATTTTTTTAATTAATTTTTTAATTGAAGGATAATTGCTTTACAGAATTTTGTTGTTTTCTGTCAAACCTCAACATGAATCAGCCATAGGTACATATATATATCCCCTCCCTTTTGAACCTCCCTCCCATCTTCCTCCCCATCCCACCCCTCTAGGTTGATACAGAGCCCCTGTTTGAGTTTCCTGAGCCACACAGCAAATTCCCATTGCCTATCTACTTTACAGATGGTAATATAAGTTTCCATGTTACTCCTTCCAAACATCTCACCCTCTCCTCCCCTCTCCCCATGTCCATAAGTCTATTCTCTATGTCTGTTTTTCCATTGCTGCCCTGTATATAAGTTCTCAGTACCATTCTTCTAGATTGCATATATATGTGTTAGAATATGGTATCTATCTTTCTCTTTCTGACTTACTTAACTCTTTATAATAGGTTCTAGGTTCATCCACCTCATCAGAACTGATTCAGATGCATTCCTTTTTATGGCTGAGTAATATTCCATTGTGTATATGTATCACAACTTCTTTATCCATTCATCTGTCAATGGACATCTAGGTTGCTTCCATGTTATAGCTATTGTAAATAGTGCTGCAAGGAACAATGGGATACCTGTGTCTTTTTCAAGCCCAGTTTACTCAGGGTATATGCCTAGGAGTGGGATTGCTGGGTCATATTATACTTTTATTCCTAGTTTTTTAAGGAATCTCCATACTGTCTTCCATAGTGGCTGTATCAATTTACATTCCCACCAACAGTGCAAGAGCATTCCCTTTCCTCCACACCCTCTCCAGCATTTATTGTTTGTGGACTTTTAGATGATGGCCATTCTGACCGGTGTGAGGTGATATCTCATTGTAGTTTTGATTTGCATTTCTCTAATAGTGAGCGATGTTGAGCATCTTTTCATGTGTTTGTTAGGCATCTGTATGTCTTCTTTGGAGAAATGTCTGTCTAGGTCTTTTCCCCACTTTTTGATTGGGCTGTTTGTTTTTCTGGCATTGAGTTGTATGAGCTGCTGTCCATTTTGGAAATTAATCCTTTGTCAGTTGTTTTATTTGCTATTATTTTCTCCCATTCTGAGGGTTATCTTTTCACCTTGCTTATAGTTTCCTTTGCCGTGCAAAAGCTTTTAAGTTTAATCAGGCCCCACTTGTTTACTTTTGTTTTAATTTCCATTACTCCAGGAGGTGGGTCATAGAGGATCTTGCTTTGATTTATGTCACTGAGTGTTCTGCCTATGTTTTCCTTTAAGAGGTTTATAGTTTCTGGTCTTACATTTAGGTCTTTAATCCATTTTGAGTTTATCTTTGTGTGTGGTGTTAGGAAGTGTTCTAATTTCATTTTTTCATATGTAGCTGTCCAGTTTCCCAGCACCATTTACTGAAGAGGCTGTCTTTGCTCCATTGTATATTCTTGCCTCCTTTGTCAAAAATAAGGTACCCATAGGTGCATGGATGTATTTCTGGGCTTTCTATCTTGTTCCATTGGTCTATATTTCTGTTTTTGTGTCAGTACCATACTGTCTTGATGACTGTAGCTTTGTAGTATAATCTGAAGTCAGAAAGGTTGATTCCTCCAGTTCCATTCTTCTTTCTCAAGACTACTTTGGCTATTCAGGGTCTTTTGTGTTTTCATATGAATTATGAAAGTTTTTCTTGTAGTTCTGTAAAAAATGTCATTGGTAATTTGGTAGAGATCACATTGAATCTGTACATTGCATTTGGTAGTATAATCATTTTCACATTGATTCTTCCTATCCAGGAACATGAAATATCTCTCCATCTGTTTATGTCATCTTTGATTTCTTTCATTAGTGTCTTATAATTTTCTGTGTACAGTTCTTTAGTCTCCTTAGGTAAGTTTATTCCTAGATATTTAATTCTTTTTGTTGCAATGGTGAATGAGATTGATTCCTTAATTTCTCTTTCTGATTTTTCATTGTTAGTATGCAGAAATGCAAGTGATTTCTGTGTATTGATTTTGTATACTGCAACTTTGCTAAATTCACTGATTAGCTCTAGTAATTTTCTGATACTATCTTTGGAGTTTTCTATGTACAGTATCGGAGAAGGCAATGGCACCCCACTCCAGTACTCTTGCCTGGAAAATCCCATGGATGGAGGAGCCTGGTAGGCTGCAGTCCATGGGGTCGCTAAGAGTCGGACACGACTGAGTGACTTCACTTTCACTTAGAAGGGTATGGCAACCAGTATTGGCCAATACACTCCAGTATTCTTGCCTGTTGAAAACCATCCCTGACAGGGAAGCCTGGCAGGCCACAGTCTATAGGGTCGCAAAGAGTCAGACACTACCGAAGTGACCCTGCACGCATAGGCGGAAGACTTCTTTTGCCTGTGGCAGCTTTGCCCCAGTGAGAGTTGAGCATGAAGGTGGTGCAGCTGCTTGGCTTGTGGGGACCCTGGCGCTGCCAAGTGTGCAGGGATTCAGACTGCTTCCACCCCAGGGGTTATGACCCTATCAGAGTCTTTTTTTCGAGCCTCTTGTAGCTGGTGATCAGAAGGCTTTGTTGGCCAGTCTTTCTCCACTGCTCTGCCCTTTCTGGCACTTAGAGGGCTTCCTTACCTGGGGTCCTTCTCTGTTGTTCAGCGGTCAGGCACATAGAGCCCCCATCCACCCCCTGCCTGGGGTCCTACTCTGTAGATCAGGGTGTCAGGCACTTAGCAAAGCACCCTGAGTGGGGTCTTACTCTTATAGTTCAGTGCATCAGGCATTTGATGGGCCAGCCTCTCTATTGTTCAGCTGCCGATCCTGGCATGTGGGGAGTGAGAGGCTGTGGTGATGGCTCCATACCCTATGCGTGACTCAGCAGTATCGCCTTGCTTCCATGACTGCCTGGCTTTCCTCCACAGGCATTTCGCACCACAATCTCCTCCCTCACATCCCCTCAATCCATCTCTCCACAGTCAACAGCAGCCCTCGCACTGGGATTGCTCCAGTATCCCTAAACTCCAGCTCCCAGCCGCTGCACCTTCCAGGGGACCTGTATCCCTATTTGTGGTATGTATGGCTGTGGGGGCAAGGAAGGACTGTCTGATTCTCATTCCATTTTGGCTGCCACAGAGCTGCTGTTTCACTCTCAGCCTTAAATGTTTCTCCTCTGACTCAGACAATTGCCCTGAGGTGGGGATCAGAGCCCTGCTTCAGTTCCACCACTGGCTGAGGGCAGGTCCAGTCCTACTAACACTCCTGTTCCCGCCCCCCCCCCCCCCCCCCCCCCACCGCCCCCCAGTTCCTTCATCCCACCCAGTTTTGCCTGGCTCTACATATTCTTTTCCACTGATCAGGTCCTCCTCTCCGCTCTTGGCTGGTGTTCTGCAGGCACTTATGTGTCTGAAGGTGTATTTCTGATGTATCCATGGAGAGAGATGGACTCCATGTCCACCTACCCCTCCACCATCTTGTTCTCACTATAAGAAGGCTATTTTAACAGGGGCTTGTGTTATTGACAGAAAAGGAGAGTTAGTGTAAATGCTGAGGTCATAAACATTACATATCAGGGGAAATCCAACCAGACAAGTTATTTCAGGCCCTTCCATTTACACTTAATTTGAGTTATTTTTCTCCTTTCAGTATTAACTGGATTAGTCTACACAGCAATACTCTAGTTGTTGCTGGTTTCTGGTTTCTCTTTGTTTTTTGGATTACTATTGATTATTTGAATATTTTGAGGAATATAAACCATTTCCCATCTTCTAAGTAAAGAAGTACATATTTAGAACGTAGGCAAACCAGAAAATTGTAGCTCGGAAAAGCTGCTTGGTCTCCTTGGAAAGAAAATTGTCCTTTTTCTTTTTCTGTTTCTTTACTTGTAGTCTTTGTCTGAAATTTTAACATTTATTGTCCACGTGATTATAATTTCTTTGCATGTGTGCTAAGTCACTTTAGTTGTGTCCAACTCTTTGCAGCCCTGTAGACTGTAGCCCGCCAAACTCTTCTGTCCATGGGATTCTCCAGGCAAGAATACTGGAGTGGGTAGCTGTTCCCTTCCTCCAGAGGATCTTCCTGATTTGGGGATTGAACCGAGTCTATTATGTCTCCTGCACTGGCTGGCGGGTTCTTTACCACTAGCACCACCTGGGAAGTTATAATCTCTTTGTGGGGGAGGGTGAGCGCCAGAATCATGAGACCTGTCTTATTTTCAGACTCTCAAAGCAAGATTATTTCTGAGAATGCATTTCTCAAAATATATATCACAGGCAGTGATTTGTACTTGTTTCAACTGGGAGTTTTGTAGCTGTGGTTTCTGTCAGTAGGACAGCATTTCTTGTTAGGTTGGTTCAACATTATATTGATTAGTTCTTCCTTCCATACTCCAAGGACACTGTTTTTCCTTTGCAGAATATATCTTGAGTCAGTGTTAAACTTTCAGTGTTAAATCTATTGTAGACCTCTCCTTTCTATGGTTGGAGAGAATTTTCAACTCACTCAGCATTCTTGTATGTATATAACAAATTACATTTTGTGTTCCCACATGCCTTGTATCATTGGCATTGTTTATTTTGGTTTGGGAGTCCTAGGGACCTCTGGATCTTACTACTTCTCCTGGAAACTGTACAATAGATTTCCAGAATGCCTGTTGTATTGTATGAGGAGGTACATTCATCACAGAGTTTATAATTTAAGAGGTTGTTGTGGTCTTCTTCATCCAGATATGCTATTATGGTCAGAAAAATCACCCACATGAATGTTTGGACCTTCCCCCTTGCCATCACCTTATGGCCCAATGGTCCCTTGGCCTACTGAATTAGAAACAATCAAGATTTTTAGAAAGTCATCCAGCCATGTCTGACTAGCAGAGAGCAGAGACACTGGAAATAGCATGTCATTTTTAAGTTAAAGTGTCCAACTTTTTGTATGTTTTCATTTTAAAATGTAGAAAAGGGTGACACTTGGCTGTCAGAGATAACATTCCTGACACTTTTGCATTTCTACATTTGGGATTTTAAATTTCAGTTATGACGTTGACTTAAAGCATCTTAGAGCATCAATACAGGATTTATAAAAGTAAAAGTTAATTCCTTTACTATATATACTTAAGATTTTTGCTGCCAGGTGTACAAAAATCATAAAAGAGTTTATGTAATCTAAATCACCAAACTTATTTCAGTTTTATCTATTCTTTGAAATTGTTGTTGTTTAGTTGCTAAAGCGTGTCTAACTCTTTGAGACACCATGGACTGTAGCCCACCAGGCTCCTCTGTCCATGGAATTTTCCAGGCAAGAATAATGGAGTGGGTTGCCATTTTCTCCTCCAGGGGATCTTCCTAAGCCAGGGATCAAACCCATGTCTCCTGAACTGCAGGCAGATTCTTTATCACTGAGCCACCTGGGAAGACCAGTTCTTTGAAATATACTGCATTAAATATGGTGAGATGGTGTGAAACATGTACTTTCTGTAGCACCACAGGTAAATCACTAAATCCATATCCCCTCCTCCCAATGGAAATGTCAATGACAAGAAAGTCAATGACAAGACACTTCAGATGGTGTGAGCTCTACAAACATGGAGATTGTATAATGTGATGCAGCGCTGTTGACCTCAACTGCCCCATCCCACTCCTGCGAATCCCTCCTTACCCTGCCCTGCAGGTGTGGCTCCCTGCAAGGATGACCATCTGCCTCCGTTTGCCTGAAAGTGAAAGTCACCCAGTCATGTCCAACTCTTTGCGACCCCGTGGACTATACAGTCCATGGAATTCTCCAGGCCAGCATGCTGGAGTGGGTAGCCTTTCCCTTTTCCAGGGGATCTTCCCAACCCAGGGATCGAACCCAGGTGTCCTGCATTGCAGGCTGATTTTTTTTTTTTTTTTTTTTACCGGCTGAGCCACAAGGGAAGACCAAGAATAATGGAGTGTGTATCCTATCCCTTCTCCAGGGGATCTTCCCAACCCAGGAATTGAACCAGGGTCTCCTGCATTGCAGGTGGATTATTTACCAACTGAGCTATGAGGGAAGCCCTGGACTTCTCCCAATTTTAGTACCCAAAGTCTCATGTCCCAGGAAGCTCCTTAGTCCCAGGCAACCAGGACAGCTGGTCTACCTATCCTGCAGCCATGTTCTGGTTCGTGAGCCTCCCCTAGGGCCATGACTGACACAGCCCATGGTCCGTGATGTTGTGAAATTGGACCGGTCACCTTCTCTGCTCTGGGGATTCTGAATGCTGAACTGAGAGAAATTTACTAGGAGACTAGGGGTTGTTTTACAGCAATTATATTAAATGCAGTTCTTTAGAGCAGTTCCACATCAAATGCATGTTAAAATCACCTGGGACACTTAAAACATACTGCTGAGTAGGCCTGGGCCCCTGAAACCGATTTAATTGGTTTGAGATGGGGCCTGCATATGGTACTTTAAAGCAGTCTTATCTGTTGGTTGTAGGTTGTAGCCAAAGTCCCTCATCCACTGCTCTTAAAAAAAAGATATACAAACCCCCAAAACTTCCAGAATTGAGGTTTCTGGAATTGCCTTGATTTTTGCTATTTCTGAAGCTTGCATATTCAACAATTTATTGGATTCAGTTCAGTTCAATTCAGTTGCTCAGTCATATCCGACTCTTTGCAACCCCATGAATCTCAACACGCCAGGCCTCCCTGTCCATCACCAACTCCTGGAGTTCACTCAAATTCATGTCCATCAAGTCGGTGATGCCATCCAGCCATCTCATCCTCTGTCATCCCCTTATCCTCCTGCCCCCAATCCCTCCCAGCATCAGGGACTTTTACAATGTGTCAACTCTTCACGTGAGGTGGCCAAAGTATTGGAGTTTCAGCTTCAACATCAGTCCTTCCAGTGAACACCCAGGACTGATCTTCTTTAGGATGGGCTGGTTGGATCTCCTTGCAGTCCAAGGGACTCTCAAGAGTCTTCTCCAACACCACAGTTCTGATTACAGGTACTCTAATACCATCTTAGTAACTCAGTTAAAAAAAAAAATCTACCTTTACAACCAAAAGAAACACAAATATTATACAAAGTCAGTTTTTCCAAGTTTTCTACTTTGGGTAAAGCAGTTAGAGAATATGGATCAACACAAGGTACAGTGATGAAGGAAAGACTTTTGCTTAGGACCCAAGAATAACAGTATTATAGCTAAGGCCAAAGCCTCAGCATAGCACATATTAAACATTCAAGCATCACGAACTGAATGAATTAATTGATGAATTCCATAGCCCCATGCTATGGAATTTGGATAAAAAACCAGATGATCATTTAGAGTTAAGTTATAGGAAAAACTATCATCCCAAATAAACTAATATGCTTTTCATTTTAAAAATAAAATATTAGAACAGCTGTAGCACTCTGTTTTCTGTTATTTTGTCTCTGTTGCCAGGAAACATAGAACCAAAATTATGCTTAATTAGTAAGCATATTTCCATATGTTTAAAACACTTTTTATTTTCTGTTCCTTTCCAAAGTTTACAGTTTTTCTTTTTATTCAAATTGTTATATTTCATGAGTCTCACATATTAAGCTGTTTTAAAGTTTCTTTTGAACTAAAATGTTACAGACTAAAAAGAACAAAAAATTTAAGAATGACATGTTCATAAGATGAAAGTCACTATGAATACTCGTGGACATGGCTTTTGGAGATAAAGATCTTTTAAATTACAAATGCTGATAAATAAGTGCTATGATAATAAATTTGGGGAAAAAATCAGAATTTAGACAAGGAAATATTTTCAGAACATGCTTCATACAAAAAATTAATATTTTTAATATAAAAATCTTATAAGTAAAAAGATAAAGGATAAAAATCCAATAAAAATGAGCAAAGATTATAACAATTCACAAAATTAAAAAGGCTAATAATCACATTAAAACATGTTCATCATTACAAGTAGTCAAAATAAAGCAAATTACGACAAGAATAAGATGTTTTATTTTTCAAATAGGCAAAGGTTTTTAAAATATCCAAGGTTGTCAAAAATTATGTATAAATAAGAACTGTTGACTGGGATCAATAAGTAGAAATGGAATGATATTTCTAGAGGACAAATTGATAATATAGATTAAGGTATTCATAGTTTTGCAACTCTGAAAGTAGAGTTGATCCTCAGTATCCATGGGTTCCTCATCAGAGAATTCAGCCAACCACAAATGGAATATATTCAGAAAAAAAAAAAAAAAATCCAGATTGTTCCAAAAAGCAAAACTTGAATTTGTAGTGTGCCCTGGCAACTATTTACATGCATTTACATTGTATTTATAGCTTTCATATAGCATTAAAATTGTAATAGCTGTTTTAAGTAATCTAGAGGTGATTTAAAATATATGGGAGAATGTGCATAGGTTATATTCAAATTCTAGGCTATTTTATGTAAAAGACTTGAGCACCTGAAGATTTTGGTATCCATTGGGGTCCTGGAACCTGTCACCCATGGGTATAGAGGGATGATTATACTCATAACTCATACATGTTATAATGAAAGTGAAAGTCGCTCAGTCATGTCCAACTCTTTGCCACCCCATGGACTATACAGTCCATGGAATTCTCCAGGCCAGAATACTGGAGAGGGTAGCCATTCCCTTCTCCAGGTGTTCTTCCCAACCCAGGGATCGAACATAAATAAAAGCAAATACTTATGTGCACTTTTACTCTGTGTGTGCACACACACATACATACAGCAAAATTCTTACTAGGATATTGACCTGTACTACTCTTATTGATGATTTTTACTATCCTTTCTATAATTCTTACATTACTTTAATGAATGTATTATTAAAAATCAATAAAGTTTGTCTAGTAATTTGTAACCAATATATATAAAAGCCATTCTCTTGATTTCATACTATTCTGATATATAGTTCTGTATTTGCTATAGTTCACTATAGTCTTTATAGCTGTATTAGTTGTTTCCTAAAGGTGAAAGTGTTAGCCACTCAGTCGTGTCTGACTCTTGCAGCCCCAGGGACTATAGCCTGCCTGGCTTCTCTGTCTGTGGGATTTCCCAGGCAAGAATCCTGGAGTGGGTTGCCATTTCCTTCTCCAGGGGGTCTTCCCGACCCAGGGATCGAACCGGGGTCTCCCTCATTGCAGGCAGATTCTTTACCATCTGAGCCGCCCGGTGTGTAATGTTGAGAAATTGGATGTGTGTGTGAGCTATAATTCTCTGATGGAGGCTGGATTGACTTGCCCAGACTCTGAATTTATTCTTAACTGTTGAAATATGTCCATGAATTGGGAAGGAGAGGGTGCATGAGGGAAGAAACCTATTGTGTACTTTTAAATTCTTTTAAAGCTTCTGCATAACTACTGATATATGCTTTGGTTATAAATATTGTAGACAATCATAAAATTGCATTTGAACATGTTTGTTAGAATTAGTAGACTTTACTTCCATACCAGAAAATTAGGATACAAACTTTAATTATGATAACCCACAGAAAATATCTTTTGTGGATTAAAAGCTATAATCAAAGCCTTTATGTGAGTAGTTACATTTTGGAATAGAAGGGGTAATTTAAACATTGAGAATATATCAGTCATTTCCATTTCACTATGACCATTGCATGTTCCTTAGACTATTAAATATATTTATATACATATGATTAGCAATATACATAAAACCAAATTTTGCAATGATTTGTTTGACAGAAAATTTTAATAACCTTTATTAATTTTGAAACATTATTAAATATGAAGTATAGGACTAGATGCTTTATATAACATATCATTTAATTCTCCTCTTAACCACTTAAGGTATGTAGCAGTATTCCCATTGTAATGGGAATAATGAAAATAAATTGTTTGCTCAAAGATGAATTATCTTTTGTCATCACTTTTATTTTAAAAATATATAATTAGAATCTGTAATCTTCTAAGTCCTATGACTGTTTTATGACTGTTTTATATACTTATTTGGCACAATAGATTTTTTTTCTTGCATCATATGCATTTTAGGTAATCACAAACTCTGTATATCTATTAGTATATCTTAGTGTAAGGAGAATTTGAGGTCATTGCTTTTGAGTTTCTGCTCATAATTTAGAAATGTGTACTACCCTGAATTTATACAAGTATTAATAAAAATAATTGGTGAGACTTCTGAAGAATTCCATTAAGCACTGAACATGGTCTTTCAAATTCAGTATTTTAAAATATCATGCCTAATACTAAAATATAATACAGGGAAAAGTAAACTATAAAACAATAAATTGCATATGCATTGCATTTTTAAAATATTAATGATATGAATTACCTTATTCTATTTTATTTAACTAGAACCTGCATTTCCAAAAATCTCCTTTGAGAATTTTGATGCAGCCAGCCTATGTGATGCTTTTTTGAAATTCCTAAACTGTTCCATGACTAAATAAGTTTGCAAAATGCTAGGTTAAGTGAAATTAAACAAATTATTTGGTGTGGGACATCACAGAATTTTTAAATGGCAGATATAGTTTGAAAATTGCCCTAAGAATACTATAGTATGCACCATTTCTCAAATGTATTTGACCCCAGAATCCTATTTAAAGGAAACATACCTTGGGACTCAAGTCCTATGAAACACTGAGAGTTTATGACATCTGGTCCTGTGTTGCTAGAGTGGAAATAATGAAAATGGCTTTATTTTTGGCAACCAGAATGCCCTCTCAGGTGACACTGCCATCCCCAAATGAGCAAATATTTCTTACCAATAACTATCATACACACAAACAGTACTTATGTCTCTGATGGTTTGCTGTCTCAACACATGATTTGAACTTGAAGGCCATTTGAATAAAGAGTCTATTAGAATATGTATAATCACATTTGATGAACAAAATAATACAGCATTTAACAGAATCCTTAAACCTATATTGGAGTAACATATCTAACTAAAAATTATTGCCTTATGATATCTTTGATTAATAGTAGAAGATATGTTTTAAATCATAACAGATATGTTTTTAATCATAACAGATATGTTTTTAATCAAAATTCAGCATCAAAAGTGACAAGCACAGAGGGTTTTTAGGGCAGCAAAATGAATCTGTATGATACTCTAATGGTGGATACATGTCATTATACATTTGTCAAAACCCACTGAATGTACAACACAAAGAGTGAACCCTGATGTAAGCTATCGACTTTGAGTGATAATGATGTATCAATGCAGGTTTATCAGTTATAAAAAATTGTATCCCTCAGGGGTGGAATGTTGATAGTGGGGAGGCCATGTATGTGTGGTTCTGGGAAATATACCTTCCACTCAATTTTGCTGTGAGCCTAAAACTGCTCTTAAAAATAGTGTATTAAAAAAAAAAAGTGACAAGCTTATACGTTTTCAAAACATGAAGAGGAACCTCTTTTTCTCTCTTCTAATGGAGGCATAAGTTGAATGAAGATGAAAGCACAGGATTGTTGGGAAATATAATGGATTTATAGAAACTTTATGCTCTAAGCACATTTCACGTAAAAATAGGTCAGTAAAAGCTTTTGCACATGGATGGATAATCGCAGCACTGCTGATACCAGATATCTCAATGGCCAGAAATTCTTCAGATGCATTTCCTTTTTTCATAGAATTATTACCGACAAATAGGAAAGTCAGTTTTATTTCAGAGAAGACCAAATATGCACACAAAAAAATCCCTAAAATATCACTGATAGCCAAGTTTGACATTTTTTAAAAATTGAAATATAGTTGATTTACAATATTGTGTTAGTTTTACAGAGAAGTGATTCAGTTACACACACACACACATATATATTCAGATTCTTTTCTATTATAGGTTATTACAAGATAGTGACTATAGTTCCTTGTGCTATACAATAAATCCTTGTTGCTTATCTCTTTTACATATATTTTAGTGTATTTGACATTTCTTGAAATCAAAATTTACTTTAATGGATTTATCGCTTTTAATTAGGAGTACAGGTTTTCCATAGAACCCTTGAGTTAGTAATAAGAAATGCGAAGCGTAACTTGGAGGATATATGATCTAAGGATAATTAGTTTAAAGGAAAAGTCACTTAATGAAGACTGTGGACAAAGTGCATGAAACATAGAAAAGATTTTTGCTTTCTACCCAATTGAGTCATTCTAGATTCTAAGTCTTAAGTATAAATGTTGGGGGGACTTCCCTGGCAGTCCAGTGGTTAAGACTTCACCTTCGAGTGCACGCGGTGTGGATTCAATCCCTGGTTGGGGAGATAAAATCTCACATGCCTCACAGCAACAAAATTAAAACATAAAACAGAAACAATATTGTAACAAATTAAATAAAGACTTTAAAAAATGGTCTACATCAAAAAAAAGTTCAATAATAAATGAATAGATAAATAAATATTGGCATTTGAGAAAGTGTGGCCATCTGTTTTAGTTTTTATTTTATATTTATTTATTATTAAAATGTTATTGATTTATAATTGACATGCAATATTACATTAGTTTCATATGTACAGCCTGGTGAGTCAACATTTGACTACCTTGAGAAATGATCACCACAATAAATCTAGTTATCATCTGTAACCATAAAAAATTAATGCAATATTTTTGACTATATTCCCCATGCTTTATTGGGGAGATGGAGAAAGAAGAAGGTATTACTCAATTATCCTCCCTTCTCCCTGTATCCCAAGGATGGTGCCCTTATGATTTGAGGACCCTTTTTTAGGATAGCATTGTCCTGCAATGGATGTGATGTTAATGACCTATCTAGGATTTTAGCTCCTCCAATGGGCTCTCATCTCAGATGCTTGCCCGAGACCTGACTTTTTACCGAAGTGTCACAAAAAAGCAGTAGACACAAGCAATGACCCTTTCTGAAACCATTGCTATCCTGTCATTTGTCATCAATAGCAGGCTTTTCACTGGCTTATTTCTCCTTAGAGTCTCATTGCTTCTTTACTTGTATAATACCATCAGCAGCTGGTCCTTACACCACATTTGCTCAAGTATTTCTATATAGTCCTTGGTAAAGCAAAGTTTAACATAACTCCAAGGTAGCATTTTTTTGTTTGTTTGTTAACAGTAGCTTACAAAAGCCAGATTAATTTTGTTTTTGTTTTAAACAAAGCTTTCAATAGTTAACTGTTTTAATTTTTATCTCATTACCTTATACCTTAAGAAAAGCACAACAAATGAAAAAAAAAAATACAGGAAGGAAAATTACCTTAGGGCAGATATACCTCGAAGGTACTGCAGGTTTGGTTTTTAGACCACCTCAATTAAGCAAATATCACAATGAAGTGAGTCATACTAATTTTCTGGTTTCCCAGAGCATATAAAAGGCATATTTATACTCTCCTGTTGTCTATATGAGCAATAGCATTATATCTAAAAGAGTGATGTACAACCTAAATTAAAAAAATAATTTATTGCTAAAAAACGTTAACCATCATCTGAGGCTTCAGCAAGTCACACACACACACACACACACACACACACACACACACACATATATATATATATATTTTTTTTTTAATTGGGGTATAGCTGCTTTCCAATGTTGTGTTGGTTTCTGCTCCCACAGCAGGGCATACACTCCGAGAAGTCATAGTCTTTTTGTTGGTGGTTGGTTTTGTCTCCATGTTGATGGCGACTGACTGATTAGGGTAGTGGTTTCCTTCCACAGTTTCTCTGTAGCCCGAAGTGCTGTTTGATAGTGTTTTACCCAGAGAACTTTCAAAATTTGAGCCAATTGTCTCCAATCCTGCCACTGCTTTATCAACTAAGTTTATGACACATTCTGACTCCTCTGTTGTCATTTCAACAATCTTCACAGCATCTTCACCAGGAGTAGATTCTATCTCAAGAAGCCACTTTCTTTGCTCATAAGAAGCAACTCTTCATCTATTAATATTTTATCATGAGATTGCAGCAATTGTCATACCTTCGGGCTCTATTTCTAATTCTAATTCACTTGCTGTTTTCACCAGCTCTGCACCTTCCTTCACTGAAGCCTTGAATCCTTCAAAGTCATTCATGAGAGTTGGAATCAACTTTTTCCAAACTCCTGTTAATGATGTTATTTTAAATTCTTTCTATGAATCATGGGTCTTCTTAATGGCACCTAGAATAGTGAATATTTTTTAGAGGGTTTTCAATGTGTTCAGGCCCATCAGAAAACTCACTATCTATGGCAGCTAAAGCCTCACAAAATGTATTTCTTAAATAATGAGACTTGAAACCACTCCCTGATCCATGGGCTGCAGAATGGATGTAGTGTTGGCAGGCATTAAAAACAATAATAATCTCATTATACATCTCTGTTTAGAGCTCTTGGGTGGCCGGGTGCATTGTCAATGAGAAGTAATAGTTTGAAAGGTATGTTTTTTCCTGAGCATTAAGTCTCAACATTTGGCTTCAAATATTCAGTAAACCATGTTGTAAACAAATGTTCTGTCACCCAGGCTTTACTGTTCCATTTATAAGAGCATAAGGAAAGTAGATTTGACATCATTCTTTAGGGTCTTTTCAGAATGGTAAATGAGCATTGGCTTCAGTTTCAAGTCACCAGCTGAATTAAGCCCTAATAAGAGTTAGTCAGCCTTTCCTTTGAAACTTTGAAGCCAGGCATTGACTTCTCCTCTCTGACTATGAAAATTTTAAATGGCATCATCTTCGAGTAGAAGGCTGTCTCATCTACATTGAAAATTTGTTGTTTAGTATAGTCACCTTCATTAATTATCTTAGCTAGATCTTCAGAATAACTTGCTACAGCTTCTGCATTAGCACATGCTGCTTCACCTTACATTTTTATTTATGGAGGCAGTTTCTTTTCTTAAGCCTCATGAACCAACGTCTGCTACCTTAAAATTTTTCTTCTGCAACATCCTTAGCTCTCTCAATCTTCATAGAATTCAAGATAATTAGACTTTGTTTTAAGGGGAAGGTTGTGACTAATTTGACCTTCTATCCAGACCACTTAAACTTTCTCCATATCAGCAATAAGGCTGTTTCACTCATTGTTCATATGCTCACTGGAGGAACACTTTTAATTTCCTTCAAGAACTTTTCCTTTGTGTTCACAACTTGGCTAAGTATTTGACTCAAGAGTCCTAGCTTTCATCTTATATCTGTTTTCAAAATGCCTTCCTCATTAAGTTGAATCATTTCTAGCTTTTGATTTGAAGTGATCCTTCCTTTCACTTTGACACTTAGAAGCCATTGTAGGGTTATTCATTGGCCCAATTTCAATATTGTTGTGTCTCAGCATATAAGGGGGCTTGAGGAAAGGGAGAGGGGCAAGGATTGGTTGATTGATGGAGCAGTCTGATCACACAAATATTTATTCATTAAGTTTGCTATCTTAAATGGGTACCATTTGCAGGCCCCGAAATAAACACAAGAGTGACATCAAAGATCACTGATCACAGGTGACCGTAACAAATATAATAATAATGACAAAAGCTTGAAATATTGCAAGAATTACCAAAATGTGACACAAAGACACAAAGTGAACAAATGCTGCTGGGAAAATGGTGCCCGTACACTTGCTCAATGCAGGGTTGCCAAAAACCTTCAATTTGTTAAAAAAAAAAAAAGAATATGTAAATCACAATAAAGTGAAGCACAATGAAATGAGGTATGCTTGTAATAAGTTTAGAAGTATGAATCTATAATCAAAGATTTGTAAGAAATTAGTAAATTTCCTCACTATTAACTCACTACTTAATTCAGTAGCTTAAAAACATGACATCTTTGAATGCTAAAACAAGAGTATCAAATGTGCTTTCTTACTGGCTCAGGGGTTCTCAGGGAAAGTCCTGTTGGCATGTGGGTGGGAAGAGACCTCTTTGGCAATGTCTAGTTACTGTAAGACAGTAATCCACTGCATGCAATAAGCTTTCCTCCAGGCATTCTGACCACTAGAAACCTGCTCCTTTCCATGTATTTCTTGATGGCCCCAAGGAAACATAGTCTCACTCCAGGTGAGTGGGATTATATTGATCTAATCTATTAAATGGGGCTTCCCTGGTGGCCTAGTTGGTAAAGAATCCACCTGCAACGCAGGAGACCTGGGTTCAATTCCTGGGTCAGGAAGATCCCCTGGAGAAGGAAATGGCAAATCATTTCAGTTTTCTTGCCTCAGAAATCCCATGGACAGAGGAGCCTGGAGGGCTACAATCTGTGGGGTTGCAAAGAGTCAGACACAACTGAGCAACTATACAACCACCACCAATCTATAAAATAGTTGACTCTGAAAAACAGTGTTGCATAAATTGGCAAATATTTAATAAATTAGAATTGTCAGTCCTTTTGACTGAGAATTTGCTATACATTGTTTCTGGATGCCACTAATTGTATCTTGTCCTAATGAAGACCAACTCAATTTTCCTCTCTACATGATCCCTTTACCTCCTACTGAAAGTCATGCTGATGTAAGAACATTCCTAAGAGTCCTTTAGATGTCTTTAATGTTAAAACCTCTAGAAACTTTGGTAGAAAAGTCAATTTCACTCTTTAAAACACTATGTTTAAGGAAGGGAATTGGCTTAGCAAATGTAAAGATTTTATTATAGAAGTCAAAATTATAAAATTTTGTTATTGAAGATCAACACTTTAATAGGGAGGATAAATCAAAAAGAGTGAAAGAATAGGATGGCTTATTTTCTTAAAAAATGATGTGTTGTAGAAGATTTAAGTACAAAGCTTATTGCTGCTTTTTTTTAAAAATTTTTTATTTTTTTTCATTTATTTTTATTAGTTGGAGGCTAATTACTTCACAACATTGCAGTGGGTTTTGTCATACATTGACATGAATCAGCCATGGAGTTACATGTATTCCCCATCCCTATCCCCCCTCTCGCCTCTCTTCCCATCCCATCCCTCTGGGTCTTCCCAGTGCACCAGGCCCGAGCACTTGTTTCATGCATCCCACCTGGGCTGGTGATCTGTTTCGCTATAGATAATATACATGCTGTTCTCTCGAAACATCCCACCCTCACCTTCTCCCACAGAGTCCAAAAGTCTGTTCTGAGTAAAGTAAGTCAGAAACAGAAAAATAAGTATCATATATTAAGTCATGTATGTGGAATCTAGAAAAATGGTAGATAACCTTATTTGCAAAGCAAAATGAGGGACATAGGCATAGATAACAAATGTATGGATACCAAGGGAAGCAAGGGGGGAAGGGAGATTGGGACTGACATATATGTACTATTGATACTGTGTATAATGTAGATAACTAATGAGAACATACTGTATAATACAGCAAACTCTACTTAATGCACCATGGGGACCTGAGTGGAAAGGAAGTCCAAAAAGAGGTGATATATGTACGTATATGGCTGATTCATTTTGCTGTACAGTAGAAAGTAGCAGATTGTAAAGCAACTATGTATCAATAAGAATTTTAAAAAGCAGAATACCAGCATCTACCTGGCTGATAATATTTCATAGATAAGGTAATTGAAAGACTTCAGGGAAAATCAGAGGATGCCCTGGAATTTGTTCTTATGTCCTAGGAGCAGGTGGGTGGGGAGAGTGTTTTAGACAAAGGCAGCACAGGATTAAGGTGTGGAGGATGGGAGAGCCAGTGCTATGGGAGGTATTGGATGCATTTGGGTGCTTGTAGGTTTTACAGTTGAGGAAGCTGAGGGAGAACAACTTCCATATAAGTCAGATCAATATAATTTTTTTTTTTTTTGCATTTATGGCTGAAATGATGAGATTTAGTCATGTTGCACTTGTCTCCCAATAGAGGCTTAATTTAACCTTTGGCTTAAACATGAAGATGTCAGTGGATACTTGAGGTTGCTGTATACCCAAGCAAGCAGCATGTTCTTTGAACAGCAATTAAACTTAAGTAATTTGAAATTTTTATTGACACACACATATATTGGCATAACGAAAAAGTTCATTTGGGTTTTTCTATTATATCTTATGAAAGATGGAAGAACTAGAAAACAAATGTGCATTTTAGAGACTAAACATGAGATTTCAAAGAAAATTCTCTAATGAAGGTGAAGTTGAGGGCTACACACCCAGAGCCTCAGTGGGTTTGTTTGCCTTTGATTTCCTTGGTCATTGAAGCCTCTTTAGCACAGGGGCTTATGAAGGTTTCCTGAATTGTGATGCATTACTGACTTCCAAAACAAAATAATGAAAAAAAAACTATTATTTATAATGAAATGAAGTTTAACTTCTTTTTTATTGCAACAATAAGAAATATGTCCATCACAATAATTAAAGTTTGTTATTAATATTGGTAGCCTCACCCATTATACTACTATGTTGTGTTTATCAAGGATAAGGAGTAGAATAAAAGGATCCTTTGTCATATGAGACTATCCAGTAGAGTTTGGTATTATGTTTTGGAACTTGAGAATTAAGGCAGTCCTGAAAGCAGACATATGCCCCCTAACAGATCTTCCAGAAGGCATGAAGAGTTGATGACCTAGATCTAGGCACTTTTGTCACACTGAAAAATGACATTTTATATCCATGGTCTTTAGTCCACCAGGCTCCTCTGTCCATGGAATTTTCCAGGCAAGAATACTGGAGTGGGTAGCTATTGCCTTCTCCATGAGATCTTCTAAACCCAAGGATTAAACCTGGATCTCTTGCATCACAGGCAGTCTCCTGCATTGCAGGCAGATTCTTTATAGACTGAGCCCAGTCTTGTCCAACTCTTTATGACCCCATGGACTATATACAGTTCATGGAATTCACTAGGCCAGAACACTGGAATAGATAGCCGTTCCCTTCTCTAGGGGATCTTCTCAACCCAGGGATTGAACCCAGGACTCCTGCAATGCAGGTGGATTCTTTACCAGCTGAGCCACCAGGGAAGCCCATTATAAAACTACACGTAGTTAAATAAACATTACCCTAACATGAAACCAAGAGAGAGATGCAACTGTAATGATTACTTTCATTTAAGTTTCTCTTATTCATGGCCCACATGGGCTTTAATTTTTAGGGACTGATTGATAATCTTTTTATTTGAAAATGACTACTTCAAAGGCATTCAGTAACAAGTGTCACATGTTAAACTGAATTTGTGATTACTTAGCTTAATTGAAGATAGTGATAACACAAAGGGGATCATGAGCTTATTCAGTATTATTTCAACAAACCAGTAAGAAAAAATAATTTGTAATGAAAGAAAAACAATGTTTAAAGTCTAGTCACTTTAAGAGAATCCAAAACACCTTTATTTATTACTAAAGGCGGATGCAATCATGATGTTCATGAAAATTCTGTTTTCTGTTCCTCTTTCATACACTGGAAATCTCCTTGGCCCTGGCAAAGGTGCTTAAACTCTCACTCTCCTTTCTCCATTTTGAAAAGGTTATAGAAATTTATCAATCTTTTTAGTCTATGGTTGAATGAACTAATGTCTGTAAACTAAAATATTATGTAAATATAAGGTAGCACTGTTATTCTGTTGGTTAGTGACCATAAATGGTCTCTTATAGGCTATGATAATTTTCCTTTACTTTTGTGGAATTGAAAAAACCAGTTTTGTACAGGCAAGCTGGTCATGCTTTACATATAATAGATTTGTCCATATCTTGAAATTGAACTTTAATTTACATTGTTTCTGTTTTCATATTGCTTTTTCATGATTTTGTGGTTGCCATATTCTTACAAAGCAGAAAAATAAGATAAAAGTCCTAAGAAAAATAAAAGTAATACAAATGTATTACAACCACAACTTCTCCCATTTAAAAAATAAAGAGGAGAGAGATAGCAGCCATATTTCTACCATCCAAATATAATTGCTATTTCCTGCCAGTCTTTCATTATTAGTGTATTCATATAATTTCTTAGATAATATTATAGCATAAGAGTTTTTCCTTCCTCCACATCATCTGAATCTGGGGTTCAGCAAACCTGTTCTGCAAGCTCCAGAAGGTAAATATTTTAGGCTATGGGCCATTGAGTCTTCACATCTACTCAACTCTGTCACTGAAGTGGCCATAAACAGTATATGAATGATTAACTGTTGCTGTGTTTCTGTAAAAGTTTTTTAACAAACATAGGCTGAGGGTTAGATTTGGCCCATGGATCCACAGTTTGCTAACCCTAGGTCAAAATGATTACAAGTTATTATTTAACCATGGAATTATTGTATTTCTCTAGAATATTTTTATATTTCTTTTTTCCTCAGTTGAAATTTGTCTTAAATCCAATGTTGGGCTTTAGTTTTTTTTTCTTTTTCCTTCTATAATTACTATCTAAGAACATTGTTGAAGTAAAAATTGTATTGGTAGGTGTAATTCTTTCATCTACTTCTGAGAACACTGTTTTTCCAGTTGAAAAATTTGACATGTAACATTGTATAAATTTGAAGTTCTCTGTTTTTTATTTGGATTGTGTGGGAGTTTCTGTGCTATTTGAGTTCTTTATATATTTTGGATATTAACCTCTTATCAAATATACAGTTTGCAAATATCTTCTCCTGTTCAGTAGGTTGCCTTTTAATTTTGTTGATCTATTTCATTTTCATTCCGTAAATCTCCACTTGTTTTTTTTTTTTTTTTTCTAAATGATGATCCATTTCTGTATCTTATCTCCAATATCTTCCCTTATCTCTTCAAGGACATTTATTACACTTATTTAAAATTCTTCTTTTTTAATGTATTATATTAATTCTGCTTTGTTTGTTTTTAAATTTATTGAATTTTTAGAATAGCATTTATGTTTAAATGTCTCCTTTTCCCTCATGAGATCATTTCTTTGGGTCTAGTAATACGTTCTTGAGAAGAAATACTGGCAAAATACTGGATTACATCCCTCCTGGAATATTTCAGAAGGGGAGCATGTTTCAGGAAGAAGATTCTTTGGGATTGTGATCTGTTGGGATGGACCATTCTCATTTCCCTCCTCTGCTGTATCCCCTTTCCCTAGTAAATGTTCTTATATCTTTAGTTCAGTCTCTGCTCTTTCCCAAATGCTGGTTCTATGAGTTGTGATCATCTAGTCCTCAAGGTATTTTAGCATAGAGAGGAAATGCTCAAGGTCTACCATAGGCCTGTGCTTGTTCTTGTCCACTCCTTCTTTGGACAGAAGAGTGATCTCAAGTTACCTGGTCATTCCAGGCTGGTACTAGTACATGACTGTGGATATATCACAGCCTGCTATGATTGTGGATTTTATTTTATACTCTGTATGTATGTATTTTTTCAATCCCACAGAGCCAATGGAATGATAAACAGTGTGATAAAGGATGTAAAGGGGGAAGGAACAACAAAGAATGACTACAAAACTCTTCTTTTTCTCTATTCCCAAATGTGACCCCTAGCCTTTGAACTCTGTATTTCTGTTCCTGCCCTCAGCATATGTACCGGAACTCAGTCTCCTTCTATTTCCCCCAGAGGATTATCAAGGTTTCTATGATATTTTCTCATATCCATCTGTTTCTTTCTCACTTCTGTGACATCTCCAGTACTGTATTGTGATTTGAGGAGGCTACCTAATTCCGTGTCTAGTTCATCTTCTCATCAGGAGGACAAATCAAGTTGATTCTTTAAGAAAGGCTTATGAAAACTATGATCTGTTTCATGTAACTAAAAATATCTATCTTATCCTTGAATGATATTTTGGCTGGGTACACAAATTTATGGCCTCACTTTCTTTCCTTGGGGCTTCATGTTTGTAGCTTACCTGCTCAAAGACATTCTGAGAACTGTCTGATTATTTCCCTCTTTAAAGTGCCATGATTTCTCTGCTTTGATTTTTGAGATTATTTCTTTATATGTAAAGTCTAGTAGTTCAATTATTTTACTATTGGTTCTGGTTGGTAAACAGATAGTAACTTTTTTTCTCCTGAAACACCAAGTACTTCTTAAAACTGCAGAGTCAATTGTCTTCAGTTTCTGAAGTTTCTTTCAATTAAAAATAATTTTTAAAAAATTGTTTTTTTTCTCACCTTTTGGAGACACCGATTGTGCCTAAGTTGAATCATGTTTGTATTACAGGCATTCCATTTTCTTTAGAAATTCTTGGATCATTTGTTCACTTCTGCTAAGCTTTCCTTGCACATCCATCTTCTCTATTTTGCTGCTTCCAATGCAGATTTCATTTCGTGACAGTTTTATTATTTGCATTTTCTCTCTTAAGTTCTGCCAAATCATTTTTCATTTCCTAATCTGATGTCTCCTCATTTCTTCAATCCATATCTCTCTTGTGATCTCTTATTTTATAGACTTGGTATTTTATTTTTTTTTTTAATTTCATTAAAGTTCTTGGAAATGGCTGAGGTCAGGAAGTTTAATCTGTAGAAACATGTTTTCAGAGGTGTTCTTTGTGGTTTGTTTTCCTTATTCCTTTATTGCTTTTTGAAGAGAGTTTAAAATATGCTGCAATTGTTCTCTCTGATTATTAGCCATCTTTTAAAGTATACAACATACAAAATTTAATAGCTAAAATGAGCCTAAATTGTATGGGGGAACAAATAAGGTCACATAAAAAGAATATCAGGATGTTTTCCACATTGACTGACAAGCTTATAGGGATTAAACAAAATAATATTTTAAAATACCAATGATTGTCTTTAGGCCTCATTTTTAGCCTTTGGTTAATTAATGACATAGGAGTCTATCTATACAGCAATTTTTTATTTATGTACTGTCTCTAGAAACAATGGTTTATTGTTTATTCATTCCTTCTCTGATATACTTCCTATCAGGTTTCTGACTTATGTTCCTTCTTTCTAAAGAATTTTCTTTTAAACTTCCTTGCACGGCAGGTTCACCAGCAACAAAATTTCAACTTTTGTTTGTCGGAGAAAGTTTTTATTTCTTCTTCACTGTTAAAAGATACATTCACAGGGTACGGAATTTTAGATTGGTGTTTTTTTCCTAGAATTATTCATTAAGGACAGTTCAGGTATCCCTACCCACACTGATTCCCACAGACACTTCTCTGATTCTCTAGATTCATCTGTTTGTCTCTCGCATTTGGAGATATTCAGTTCAGTCACTCAGTCATGTCTGACTCTTTGCGACCCCATGGACTACAGCATATCAGGCTTCCCTGTCCATCACCAACTCCCGGAGTTTTCTCAAACTCATGTCCATCGAGTCAGTGATGCCATCCAACCATCTCATCTTATGTCGTCCCCTTCTCCTCCTGCATTCAATCTTTCCCAGCATCAGGGTCTTTTCTAAAGACTCAGTTCTTCACATCAGGTGGCCAAAGTATTGGAGCTTCAGTTTCAGCATCAGTCCTTCTAATCAATAGGAATATATTCTATTTACTGGGGATATCAGTGAAATCAAAATGAAGGAAGTCTTGTTCAGACTTCTGAAGCAGGGAAGCAGGCCTCTGGCTTGCTTCTGACCTGTCTGGACAGTGCCCTGATCTGTGCCTGCCTGCAAGCACAGCAAGTCAGGCAGCACTTCATGTAAGAAAGGGGGTGGATCTTGGAATCTCTTAAGCCCCTGAGGGCCTGGACAGTAGCACCCTGCCCCGGGGGTCCAAAGTGAAAAAACAGCATTGTAAAGTTAAATCAGAGTTGCATTTTTGCACACAAACTGAGGATGATATCAGTTTGTGGCCTGGGATTATAAGAGGAAGCCCCCAAACTGCCATTTGAAGTCTCACCTGTGGGGTAGACACACTGCCTGGGACCTTTTCCCAACTGGGACTCCAGATTGCTGTTAACCAGGGACTTCCCAGTGTTGTTCAAGTCTGAATGTAGGTCGGTTCAGTTTGCTGATATAGACTCTCTTCTCTCTATTGTTTCTATTTGTTTTCTTTTAGTGACTGTATATGAGATTAAGTCAAATAATCTCCTGTAAAAAACTGAAATTGAGTGGTTTCTTTAGCTGACAAATCTTTTGAACCTAAAATGAAAGTAAAACTTTTGGCAAAACAGGGGGGCGGTAGTTTGTCCTGTGACCTCACTTACAGATCTTAGAAGAGTTGTTGATTTTTCAGTTTGCTCAGTTTTCATCTGCTGTTAAGATGGAGTGATGACTTCCAAGCTCCTTACATGCTTCTCTGGATATAGGATGTCCTATTACTTATTTTTAAATGAGTAATAAAGCTTTGTCCTTGCATTCCTGCCATCTTGAGGAGGTCAAATGTGATATAAGATGCCTCTGTAGCCAATGCTTTTATCTTAGTTCTTTTCTCTGAGTGAGAAAATTTTGTTTTGGTCCTTTATCACATCCATCAAGCTAAAGAAAACTGTGCCTCACACACTGTTTTCTAGGAGCACAGTTCTGGGTGCCTATGCTTTGTATCATTTTCACCCTCATCCAACTAAACTGTGTTCAAAGTTCCTTGTCATTTATGTTAACTTTCAAGATCTTAATGTTAACTTAATTAATAATGGAAGAGAAGGAAACAGAAATGATAATAAATTGCCATCTTAGATTTGGAAGATACCTGGGGACTTCCCTCTTGGCCCAGTGGCTAGGACTCTGCACTCCCAATGCACGAGACCTGAGTTTGATCCCTGGTTAGGGAACTGGATCCCACAAGCCGCAACCAAAAATTCCACAAGGAATATCAAAGATCCTGTATGTCATAACTGAGATCCAGCACAGGGGAATAAATACTTTAAAAAATGGAATATGAGCATTTTATTTTGCAACTTAACCCCTTTCCTCTTTTTCTATATTATAGACACACCATGCTTTAGATGTTCTCCTAAAGAAAAGAGCCACTGAGCTAGATATCTACTCTTAGCCAAAATGGATTGTCAGGAGTTTTACAATCATGACTCTGCTTAACCTTCAGCAAATTAAATTCTAACAGGTCTCCACTTCCCACATTAGAGAGAAAAGTCCCACATTTAGGAAGAAGAGAAATGTTTATGATCTTAATGTTTAGGAAAAATCCTACAGATAATCCCTGGGGATGATGGATAAACTAATTCAGAGAAAGAAGGGTAACTTTTCCATGATCTAGGGGGATCATAGAGTGAATATATGATGTTTGTTTTCTGTCCTCTGAGAAGTAATGATATTTTCAGTCATGTTCTTCCTGATCCATAGCCCAAATTGAATGGAACATGTGCTGTTGTGTCCCCCACCACTTAAATTATGATCAACACAAAGCACAAAAATTTTCCAAATTTCTCTGCCAACATGCCAAATCATCAGTGATGTCTTTTCTTTATATTTAAAAAAGTTTGTTAGACATTTCCTTAACCTATAAAATTGAAGGTAAAACTATTTTCATACCCATTTTCTTCAAGTGAAAGGAATCCTTTTGTATCATCAGAAGGGGTGTAGAAGAAACAGGAGAGAAATGAACAATTAGTGTGTCTTTGATTGTATTATTTATTCAGACAAGAGGCATCGTTAGTGTGGGGACCACCAGAATTGCATCAGCATGCAAAGTTTCTCTATTTAGTGTCAGTCTCCAACTTTGAATTAAATAGAAGAAACAGTCCAAGCCTTAAAGCTTCATTGTCTGATAGACAAGCCTGATAAACATACAAGGCCTAAACAGAAGACTAACTTCAAAGGAATCAAAATATCTCATGGACAACCAAAGGGATTCAGACCTCAAGGATACAATTCATGAAAACTATATATTTAGATTGGGTTGTTCCCAGGGGGATTCATTGCTTCTCCTTTGCTTAGATATATCTATGTCTAATGAATCATTCAGGAAATATTTATCAGGCACCTACTGGCTGAGAAATAGCAATGCTAGAGACATAGTGACAGATATAAAATAAATCAGACATGGATCCCTCCCTCTACTAACTTACAATGTAAGAGAAGAAAGTCCACAACATAAAATAGAAGGTGGAAAGTAGTGGGTGTTATTAAAAGAGTTCTTGCAAATACCTGGCGGCTCCTTATATTGCTGTTCGTGGTTTTTCTACATCATCAACTCAGTATGAGGTTTAGCCTCATCTGTGATTTTCACAGCAAATATACAACCAAGAAGAAGAAGAATAAAAGTACTTACACAGACTTGGCAGATAGGTTGAAGGTTTGGTGGAGATGGAGACTGGAATATATTGTGTAAATCAACAAAACCTTAAATTTCATATTAGGATCCCTTTTATTGAAATTTATTTGGCAGCTCTGCTATCTTGATACCCATCCAGTCCTTGTATACAAGTACCATTTTCATCAAAAAGTGGTGTGTTTATAAGATTGTGTTCTCTATTTTGTGCAAATGAATATAGTCCATGTGTCTCTAATAAGAAAAAATATTGTTTCCAAATAAATAAGGATATTTCAAGTCTTTCCTTACTTTGCATAGGATTCACAAATGGTCATAGTATACTATTTATGAGGCATGGGGCACACATAGGGCATTGCTTTTCCATGGGGATCTAATTACTTCTGTATGCTCCCTTTATGTGGAATTGGTAACCTAACAACATTTATTCATGGATTGAAAATTGGTTGCATGAAAAATGGCCCATGTAAAAAGTCTTAGAATCTCAGGATATTAGACCTTGAAAGAATCATAGAGATTCTGAGCTTCACCCCTTTATGTTACGGTTGAGAAACTGAGACATAGAAAGGTCTACCCAAGGACACCTGGCTATCTTATGGGATCGAGCAATTTATAACCTTCCCTTATAGTTCCTAAGATTTACATGCCATAAAGTGGTGTGTGAAGTCATAATACAGGAGATTTCACCCTTGAGAATTGTTTTTAAGACCTTTAGAATTTATGTGATTTTCCATCTCCCTAGATTGATCATTTCTGATGTTTTATAGCTGCAAGTTAACACATAACCCAGATCCAAATCATTTCCATAGAAGAGCAAATATCATTTCACAACACAATATAGAGTTTGGTTTTAATTTAAAAATTGAAATGAAAACCTTGCTCATAATTTAATATTATTTTTTGCTTTTAAACTTCTGTAGCACTTACCTGTATTTTTAATATTGCTGCTATACCTTTATTACTTATATAATTACTTACATTTTATATTTTTGTTAATCGACTATACTCATTCTGAAAGCAAAGACAACCATATCAATGACCCCCCTGTGAGTTATCCCAATGTTTCCCCATAAACATTTGTTCCATAAATGTTTGATGCCTTAATGAATAAATGAAAGAAACATCTTTTTGCTAAATATAAACTTACTGTTATCCCCTTTAAAAAAAGATATATATGGTGATAAAGGTAAAATGCAGCAAAGACCTACACTGTAGGTAAAGGACTAACTTTTCTGGCTGATTGAAGTTAACTTTTTTTTTCCACAGTGAAATATCTAAACATAAATGGGACTAATTTTTTTCTATTCATAGCTATCAAGCATTTTATTCTTTTCCTTGGTCAACATGTTTCATTTTCATGATAGTCTTTTATTTCAATGCACTAAATATATAATGATTTTACTGTGCAGTTTTCTGTCTTTTCCTCATTATATGAGCCTGTTTTTAGATTTGACTTGCAGCATGGATTCATTTTAGCAGAGTCCCACGGTGAGTTTGTGGTGAAGATGATTAGTTTTTTTTTTTTTTAACATCATTATTCCTAATTACTGACTCTCAATTTTAGAAGGACTTTTCATATACTATCTGTAAATTCATCAATTGGACCATTTTCCAAATGGTTAGACTGGTAACATCCACTTCAATTCATTAAGACTATCAGAGTATAGTCTAGCATATTTTAAGTGTTATTCCACACTGAGCCTTTGCTTACTTCCATTTTTAATGGAAAAAGCATAAGGCCCTTCAGGTCAAACCCATTTACAATCAATAGTACAAAAAAATCATTTAAAAAATAAAATAATCCATTATTGATGAAGCTCAATGGTGGCATCTTCCCTTGTTAACATTTATAAGTTAATAATAGATCTATAGAGTGGGGAACATAAAATATTTAAAAAATGAATAATTTATTTGATGGAGGATCATTCATTAAGATTAGAAGTATTTTACCAATATGGAAATGAGCAGGTAGAAACAATATTGTAATTCATTCCTGAGAAATTACCATTCAGCTGAGGAATAGAAAAGATTGAGAGAATGAGAGAAACATTATTAATCTCAATTATTTCATTTGAAAGAAAGATATAGGTTAGAAATAAGTGGCTGAAACTTTATTTCTCTTGTTAGCCACACTTCTGGAGTCTTTTAGGGCAAGATTTATTTTGCTCTAAGGATCAAAATTATTATAATAAAAGAGTTGCAGCATGAGTACATTAGAAATTTGTGTTTATAGGACTAAAAAGCACAGTGCAATAATATTCTTGCCTATAAACTTTTGAGAGTGGTGTAGGTGACATTTTCATGGTCAAAACTGGTTCCCCATTTGGGAGGAAATTTGAAGATTATTTCAAGAAAGGAGGATTGTATTTCCCCACGAAGGGAGCCAAAGGTGGATGTGAATGGGTTGAATAGCTCTAGCCTTTTCCTGGCTCCTGCCAACTAATACAAAGATGCTTGACCTAAGTCCAGCTCCTCTCCAGGACTCTGAGGTTTGAGGAAATGACCCAAGGTGCAGGGTCAGATAGAGACTTTTTCTGACACAGTTTGGAGTTGGGAATCTGGTTGTGGAGCAGAGGGTACAGTCAGTATCCTTTCTGTAGAAGTATCTGGGCTGTGTTCTGCCCTTCTGCATTCTTCCTCAAGTCTGATTTTTCTTTTTTTTTTTTTTTACCATTACCAGAAATGCTTTCAGTTGCCCAATTTCTGATTAAATGAGCCAGATTCCCCCTGATTAATCTGTACTACATTTTATTCATCAATGAAACAGAGATTAAAAATTGCACCTATTGAACGAATTGAGAGAATACATTCAGTACCATGTGTAGAACAGATCGCTAGGGGAAAGCAGCTGCATAGCGCAGGAAGTTCAGCTCAGTGCTCTGTGATGGCCCAGATGAGTGGGATGAGGGGGCCGGAGGGGGGCTCTAGAGAGAGGGGGGCTTTAGAGAGAGGGGATATATGTACACTAATAGCTGAGTCACTTTGTTGTACCTCAGGAACTAACACAATATTGTAAAGCAGTTATACTTCAATTAAAAAAAAAATGTACCTTTCTTAAGAAGATTTGAGGATTAAATGAAATAATTTGAAAAGTGTTTGGGCCTTGGATAATAGTCAACACTTGGTAAATGCTGGGTATTATCATTTTCATCAGGCTATCAGCATAGTTGGTACCAAAAATATTTTGTCTTGGCTGGATTAATTATTTACCTGATTATCTAGCAATGAGCTAGACCAAATGCCTTTTTACGGCTTCCTCTATTGATTTCCTAAAGGCTGTTTATTCCTTGGAGGGCAGCAGGAGCTTCTGGATTTTTATTCAGGATGAGGATGTGGTTCTCAAATTGTCATGGTGCATTCAATGCATAAGAAGATGTTATTAGAAATGTCGTAAATACAGATCACAGAGTAATTTGGAAATCCCAAATCAATGTTTTAGGTCAAAGTTGAGGAAATTTTGTGGATGAGTTCCTAATTATATTTCCGTGGTTTTGAAACAATCTCTTTGTGTCTCCCTTGGGTGACTTGGCCAAGATCCTACTTTTTCTGGGGTAGAAGACTGAGTCCAGGAAGTGACTGAGGACTCTCTCTGCCTTCCTCAGGTCTTGGAGTTACAGGGTCATAGAAGATCAGTATTTCTAGGCTGTTGGAAAAGAAATTAGATTCTGTTTCTTTAAGAGTCATTTTGTCTAACTCTCTCCTGAGTCTACCCAAAATGAATATGTACATCATGTTCCTCATTGGAAAATGAATATACCAATTGGGCTAATGTTTTTCACCTAAAATTGAAATTACGTGTTTCAATTAATCTTGTATACCCGTGCCTCAGAAAAAATTATTACTGTCTACAAGCGGAAAAATCTAGGCAAACATGTTTCATGGTTCCACCATATGAGGTAATTTCAAAGTGAACCTAGGAATGAAATACTGACTTCCTGAAACTTAGCTTAAAGTGTAAGTGTATGTTTGATCTTTAGTGGAAAGACATCTTTTCTAAAACTCTGTCAACTTTTGATGGAAACAGATCATTTTTCTGAAGGTTTTATTTCTGAAGGTCTAATTTTAACCATTGAAATGGTGGCCATTCTCTTAACATGAGGACATGCTTTTTTAACTCCAGTCACTTACCTTTATCAACCATTTTCTTCCCTTTTCATTAAATTCCCTTCCTTCCTTCTTCCTTTCAGTCACTAAATTATCCCATCATTTTTGCATGCCCATATTTCTACTATGTATCATGCACTTTGCTAGTTTTTGGGAGTATCAAGATAAATAAGGCATTGTTCTCACCCCCAAAGCTCTCACTTCAATGAGGAAGATGGACAAATGAATAGAAGATTATAATTTAGCAGTAGGTTATTTTATGCCTACCCCCTCTCCATCACCTAGCAGACTATACACTCCAAGACAGCAGAGACCATCTAGTTTCTAGCATAATGCCTAGAATGTAGTAAATTATAAATATTTGTAGAATTGATGAAATAGGTGAATAAGAAGAGGGGAAGCTCATTATAATGGATAGCTGACTTTATCTGTCTTCCACAAAATTTACCAGAGGATCCCATTGCATATTATATTCTGTAATTCACAGATCACACTCCATCCTAACAAATGAATATATTCAGTGCTTTACTTCCTTGTTGGAAATCTAATTTTTATATAGCAGTAGGAAATGCGGGTAGGAAGTAAAGGGTAGACGCAAACACAAGAATATGTGCTTTGTTTTCAGGTTTATGATAATTTGCTATTTATGTCAATCCTGGGTCTTAGTATCACATGAGTTATAAAATTGGAAATATTTATCTTTGCCTTGACTGCTCTCACCTATTACCCAAGCAGTGTATATCACTATTGTCCTTTATGTTGGCTAGTCTACATCTCTGGAGGTGAAGGCTGATTTCAGTGATGAATGTTTTAATTCTTTGTCTAACCTAATAGTATAACTCTACATATTACGCCCTTTCTCAATCTGACATTTCCCACTGTCAGCAAATTCTTCCTGATATTTAGATGAATGATTTCTTTCCTCCTACTTTATTCTGACCCTGTGTGACAACAGATATAATTCTTATAATTTTTTATGTTACTCTTAGAAAAATATATACTAAATAGTAAAAAGTGTTCAATATAATAAGAATATAAATATCTATAGACTCATTAACCTTAATTTATCTCACCCTTTTCCCTGTAGTACTATTGAGTCAAGTTAAATTGAATTTTTTCTTATCACAATTAGATGGGTCAAAACTCATTTGTTAGAGGATTAGGATAAATTGTAAAATTACTTTAATAACTGCAGTTATTTTCTTTGTCTTTACACACTTTCTTGCTTAACTTAAACTAGATATTCTAGATCATTGCTCTCTGGGTAAATGTAATACCTACATAAATCTTTAAATAGCTTCTTAAACAATTGTTTTAGTTATTTCCATCTACTGTTCAATCTTATATATGCATTTTACTCAAATATTTACTGATCCTTGATAAGACATGATGCTAACAGTACATATTAAGGATAGAACAGAGAAAGACTAATTGCAGGGAAAAATCATGAGGATTGCATCAGCTACCAAAGAAAGCTGATTTTTATTTATCAATATTAAATTAGGTTTTAAATTATTTGTGTGTATTTGCATTTTACATACACCTCCACATTTAATATTGGGAGTATTTCACATTTTTGTTTGCCACATTTAACATGAGTAATCAATAATTCATTTTTCCTTCAAATTTCTTCCTCAAAAAGCACCTTATCAATGTTGATAAGACATTTCAGAGATAAATCAAAGTTTTGAGCTCTTTGTTCAACCATTGTTCATAGGAATATCAGTCTAACTTTATCAGAATGGCAGCTCCATCCTCCCCGTTCACTTTGTCCCCCCCCACTCAAAAAATTTACCTTTTGCTTTTCCCTCCTTTGTGTTTCTTACATCTAAAATTCCACCTTTCATTGACATCTGCTACCTTAGTCTAGGCTGTGGATTTCTGCTTATGTTAAATAGGGTAACCTAACTTACTTCCACTATGGTTGTAAGAAAAGCTAAATACTCTGCACAACCCCTTTTAGTGGCATTTGGGGGTCACATGACACAGTTCTGGCTCTGGAGGAAAGCACTACAAGGTGCCTGGAAAAGCTTTTGCTTTTCTGACACATAACACTAATAAACATGGACTGGCTTTCGGTGAGATTCCGTGTGTGATGGTTAAGATTTGTCACTTTCA
The DNA here is from genome assembly GCF_033118175.1 of Dama dama. Taxonomy (NCBI): domain Eukaryota; kingdom Metazoa; phylum Chordata; class Mammalia; order Artiodactyla; family Cervidae; genus Dama; species Dama dama. The sequence goes on along the minus strand of NC_083687.1, from coordinate 37,855,477 downwards.
GGGGAGACTCACCGCAAGAGCTGGTGACTTGAGGTGCATGATGGCTCCTCCGTTCATCGCAGCGTGAAACGCCTAATGTATCCACCGTGAAGAACAACAGGCTGAACCTGGACTCTGTGTGCCTGAGGAGTTCTCTGTCCATCACCATAGTTCTGCCCACTCCCAGTGCCCAGAGCTTTCTTCTCCACACAGAGCTCAGATGGCAGCACCAAAGCTTGAGTGTCTGCTCTCTGACATTTCCCTTATATGCCACTATGGAGAATTGGGAAAAGTACTCAGATAGTTCAAGTACATCATCATCATTAATGTCTTTAGGAGGAAATAAGAGAAATCCTTTGTGAACCCCACTGCTGGTATCAGTTCAGTTCAGTCACTCAGTCGTGTCCGACTCTTTGCGACCCCATGAACTGCAGCACGCCAGGCCTCCCTGTCCATCACTAACTCCCAGAGTCTACCCAAACCCGTGTCCTTCGAGTCAGTGATGTCATCCAACCATCTCATCCTCTGTTGTCCTCTTCTCCTCTTTCTCCTCCTGCCCTCAATCTTCCCAGCTAAGGGTCTTTTCCAATGAATCAGCTCTTTGCATCAGGTGGTCAAAGTACTGGAGTTTCAGCTTCAACATCAGTCCTTCCAATGAACACCCAGGACTGATCTCCTTTAGGATGGACTGGTTGGATCTCCTTGCAGTCCAAGGGACTCTCAAGAGTCTTCTCCAACACCATAGCTCAAAAGCATCAATTCTGTGGTGCTCAGCTATCTTTATAGTCCACCTCTCACATCCATACATGACTGCTGGTATGATGCTCCAGTGTGGCATTGGGCCAGAGGGTAAACTGCAGCCATTAAAGAAGTTCCTGCCCCAGGTAAAATGGGTTCCACCCTTTTGGTGTTCCTTTGGCATTTCTTGTCTCGTCATCTACCTTTTAGCTGACAGTGACCTCTGGCTGCCAAAACAACTCCACAGTCACCAGCCTAGGCCTGCCCTGTTCAGTGGTGCCCGATGCCCTCAAATTGACTTTTTTACAGGGTCCACCCAAGTAGAATTGTCTTTTCTTTCAATTCCCCTCAATAGTTTGCTCTTGGAGAGAGTTAACCGGTTAAACCAAATTATACTCAGGTATTCATGGCTGCTTCTGCCACTGCTGAGTCGCTTCAGTCATGTCCGGCTCTGTGCGACTCCAGAGACGGCAGCCACCAGGCTCCGCCGTCCATGGGATTTTCCAGGTGAGAGCACTGGAGTGGGTTGCCATTGCCTTCTCCTCAGGTATTCATGGGGTTATTGCTAAAAGTATCACAGATCCCAATAATTTATTTGTAGGTTAATCGGAGGCCTAATGAAAAATCCGAAGGAATCAAATTTAGATACAGAGAATATTCATTGAATACCTCTTAATGAATGAGACACCATGGAAGGAGACTTTGAGTATATCTCTTTATCTTTCCCACCTGGTAATATGGGTATTCGTGTTCCTTAAGTGAAGTTACACATTTTCATGTAGCTATGTAGTGAGGAGTTGAGCTTCAAAATTAGTTCCTTTAACTCCCATTTTGGTGATATATCTGTGTTGAGGGTTAAATAGCCTAATGGTTAAGAGCATGAAATCTGGAGTTATGTAACTCGGTTTGATACTGACTTTGCTGCTAGTTAGCTGTGTGACCTTGGACAAGTTACTTAATATCTCTGAGTCTCAGTTTCCTCTAATGTAAAATGAACATGATAATAAAGATCAGAAATACTCCATGCGATGACTCTGTGAAGATTAAATGAGTTGGTATCTATAAAGGCTTAGAATAGTACTTAGACTATAGTAAATGATGATCAAAGTATTTATAATTATTAAACTGAATTGTGGGTTACTTTGATTGGGCATTTCTGGACTTCTAAACCATCACATGGAAAACTGTCTAGCTAATAATGCTTATGTATGGCTTATTATGAGATACAAGAAAGTTTTGCTAAAGGAAAGTGTAGAATATTCTTCCAGGTAGACCCATTAAAGTAAAAAGAGAACTCAGGACATGTGGGGCATTTTAGTTACACTCTTCAGTAAGGCCAGTAAAGAGATAAAGGTATCACTTTTAAGTAAACTTTTAGCAATCACCTATGACTCCAGCTGGTCAAATAGCAAGTTGTTTTCCACAAGTCTTCTAGAGCCTTCTAAAGCAATTTACTTGTCATTTTCTAGGGTAACCATCTTGGCCTATTAAATTCACATTTACATCCATGAAAAGTTTTCCATTCCCATCCTATATTGCTAAATTAGAGTTACATTGATCTTACATAGATCACTTTTATGGTATAGACATTTAACTTAGAGTATAAATATCTTGTCCTTGTAATGTGCTTTGCGTACAGTGATATAGAGGGACTTAAATGGAACTGGGAAAGCCTGTAGCGTAATTCCGAGCAGGCAGTGGTGCCCGCTATATTTGGTGCTGATATGATTTAGGCTGATACCAAGTCTAACATCCTGCATTAAATCAGCCACTTCTATTAAGCTAAAAGGTATTATCTCATCCACTGAAAAGCAAATCTGCTCACACATTTGGTTGTGAGGTTATTATTGAGGCCAAGCAACATTACAGAGAGGAAGCCCCATCACCTGTACCCCACCAATTCTTCCTCAGTCTGTAAATTTGGGGTCAATTCAATGCAACAAACACTTATTGAAGAGCTTAGCCCTGGAAATTCTAGTTGTATTAACAGAATTGTATAATGATAGCATAAACCATTAACTGTTATAATTAGAAGTATGAAGAGCAGTGGGAATGAAGATGAAAGGGCACATAGGGAGTTGTCATATCATACCCAACCACAAAATGCTGGCTAGCTCCAAAGCTGAGCAGTCTTAATCAGGTAGTGCAGCAACCTACTATTTAGGGAAAAATTAGAGCATTTCACATACATTGTCTCATTTAATATCTGCCTAATATAGTAAGTAGATATTATTTTCATGCCTTTAGATGGCTAAATGGACACCCAGAAGGTGAAGTAACTAGCAAAAGGTCATAGAGATAATACACCACTGAACTGAAATTAAAATTCACACAGGCTGACTCAAAAAAAAGCCTTAAACTCTCTGTGCTATTGAACTTTTTTAACACTTCACTTTACGCTTTTTACTCTGGTGGAGACTATTTTAATAATTTCATTTTCCCATTTTGTTACCTCTTTGACCCTGTGACAATCAGGAGGAGGAGTTATTAGTCTATTTTTCCAAGTGAATAGACAAATGTTTAGAGAAGTGCAGTGGTTTGCCTAAATCAGAAAGTTAGTAAAGACCGGAGCTAGGGCATCAATCCAGTTCTAACTCCAAAGATTGTGCTTGCTTTAGGGAAAAGACAGTCACTATTAAATTTGTGTAACAACCAAAGTTTGTGTTTGCTATCTCTCATTCTTTGCGGGTCTGATCCCAAATACTGTTCAGTGGTACCACAATTGGAGCTTTCCTTAAGGAACCTAATCCAATAATTCTTTTAAAATACTGTGTGTGTATGTGTGTGTGTGTGTGTGTCAGTAAAGTCAATAAAGACTTTTACAAGACTTTATTGAATTTGTTACAATATTGTTTCTGTTTTGGTTTTCTGGCTGTGAGGATCTTAGCTCCCAGGGATCGAACCCACATCCCCTGCATTGGAAGGCAAAGTCCCAACCACCAGATTGCCAGGGAAGTCCAATCATTGGACTCAATAATTTTATTCCACGCTGTTATAGTTAATGAGTATCATTATATCAAAAGTATTGCTTTAAACAGGAGTATATAGTTGCTGGGGAGGTTTCAGCCACTCAGTGTTATTTGGAACTGGAGTTTCTGTTCGTTCTACCTCAAAAAAGTACGGGAATACCCGGCCTAATTCTCACAATTGACTATGGTAATCTCCGATAAATAGGCACCCCATTTGCAGACGAAGTCCCCTCCAGCCTCTAACACCTCTGCTTTGGCTGCTGATAGGTTCTTGTCCTGCACTGGGTTCGCATCACATGCCTCACCCCTCAGGTGCAACCTCCCTACCAACCCTCCTCCCCTGCACCCCACTGTGCCCTGTCCCCCTCCCTCACATGCATACCTTTGCCTAAATTAGTGTGTTTTGACTTCCTGCCAATTATCCAGTTCTTGTCTATACCTTGGACCTTTCTCGCTCTGAAATCTTTTACACTAGTGCCAGTGAGTGAAGTGCTGACAAGCAGCCGAACCTTGCTCCCTGCTGCATTGCTTCTCTATGCTGTGTAACCAATTACTGCAAATTTAGCAACTTAAAACAATACACATATTTTAGCTCAGGCTTTTGGTAAGTCAGAAGTCTAGGCTTTGCATGCTTCAGGGTCTTACCAGGCTGCAATTTTGGTATTGGCCAGATCTGTGTTCTCATCAGAGGCTCAACTGGGGAAAGGTCCACTCCTAGGCAGTATCAGCGTGTGGGCAGAATTCATTTTCTTACAGTTGTAGGGCTGAGATCACATTTTTTTTTTTTAAACTGGTTGTCTTGGCTGGGGGCAACTTTAAACTCTTAGAGGTCATCTTCAGTTCTTTGCTGTGTGACCCTCCTGGTATGCCCTCCCTCAACATGGAAACTGACTTCAAAGCCAGTTGGTGGGAGTCTGTTGCTCTGGTTTGTTTAGACAGAGTCTTCTATGGTGTAATGGAATCATGGGAATGATGTGCCTGTCACTTTGGCCAAATTCTGTTGGTTAGAAGCAAGGCACAGGTTTTGCCAGGATTCAGGGGGAGAGGATTATTCAAGGGCATGACTCATTGGTGAGAGTCAGTTACAGTGTGTTGACCACATCTGGGAAAAATTTTCTTTAACCTGAAGGCTGCTTATGTGGACTTCTGGGAGCTGTTTCTCTGACATCTTGTTTTCCTATCTTTGCCCATTTGATGACTGGACAGGTCACTGGATGGGGCAGAGACCTCTAAGCAGAGCTGAGCGTCCCTGAATTAATCAGAAATATGATACTTGTAAAATGAAATTTTCACATGTGACTTTTATGTGATAATTGAAATGTAGTTAGAACAACCCCTAATGAAAATTCTTGAAAGTTCTTCATCTGTCTAGGCCTGGTTATGTGAAATAATTTTTCAGTGCACAGGTTAAGAATTGCAAGTGGTGATTCTACCTCCTTTGAGACCAGTAACTTAACTGGCACCTGAAATCATGTGAAATTCTGAAACCAAACAACACTTGATTTGCCATGGTTTGCCACAATTAAGTGATTTCTCTATTATTTAAGTGATTTTAAGGATCTTTCAAATATTTGAATGTTGCACGAAACCATAGTTCTAGGGCAATACTTAATAAAATGTTACCTTACATTAGATGCCCCTCATGATTTCCTTATTTTGAAGATGAAATATTTTATAGAAGATCAGTTTCTTCCAGTCCTCTAAATAGATGCTTAATAAAGACTTTCACAGGGCATTACATTCTTACTCTGACTAGGATGTTCCTGAGTCTCCATAGGGCCATGCCTGTCAGAAACTACCAGATTTCTTATCACCAACAGCTCACCTCCGTTTTCAGCGTTGGTGATCATACCCCTTTGGTCTTCTGAATGTCAGCCTCTCTGTTTATCCCATTAGCTTGTGTTACTCCACTTGTAGGTTCAGCTCCTGGGACCTTCCCTCCCCCCAACCCCATCCCCATGCTCTTGTTCCACACAGCATTTGGAGTTACAATGGATTTGGGCAAGCAAGCCATCAATGACATTTTATATTGTTATAATTTATAAGCTTATTAACATGCCTTGATCCCCACTATAACTCTTGGGTGTATTTCCAAACTTTGAACGTGACGGGCTTTATTGAGAATGGTGGGAGGGAGATCATGTAGTTTACTGTTGGTTCCTGTGTTTCTTTTTGGAGCAGCCGAGAGGCTGAGAACTGACCACCCTATGATTTAACTATTCATTGGTAGTAACGGGGCCTGGATCCTTCATATTATCAGTAAGTCTTAAACTGCCACAGGTGGAGGGATGTCCAGTTGAACAAACATCTCAGTCCCATCTACTGACACTGAAATTCATGTCCACTTAACTTAGCTAGGTGGGTGACCAGTGCAATTGGTTTTTTATTTTCACATGATACGAATGGTAAGAGAAATGACCCTTTTTATTATTTTAAGGAATAAAAAATGTGTCAATACCGAGCTTAGAATCTCTTTCACTCTGCCAAAGTAGCAAATTGAAGGCCGGAAATATAGCAAAAACTGATGAAAGATGGAGGTAGACATCAAATGGCAAAAATACAGATCTGTCGAAGCAAGATTGGAAGAGAGGAAGCTAGGCAAATTCAACTTGCCCAGACCTGTCAGAAGTACATTTTCCTGCTAGATATGATAGAATGTGATTCACACAGAGTGAATGAATGATTGTCTTCAAACCTGGGGACTCTCTCTGTCTCTCTGTCTTTCTCTCAGTCATTTACATATTAAGGTTTTAAACAAACTGAAAAACATATTCACTGTCATAATGAAGATACAAGTTCACTAACACCTGAGAATCTATGAATTCCTTTCTTCAGCAATATTCACTTTCAAGCATCATGTGCTTAGTTTCGATGAATGTTTTGTTGGCAGATTCTGCTTGGTATAGAAACATCAATAGGAAACTGTCCTGGTTCCTAGAGTGTTTAATTCAGTTTAACCCAAAGGGACTATAATGACCAAAAACTTAGGTTCCAAGGTGGTCTCTAAATTCAGTTTGTAAATAAAAACTCAAACAGCATATGATGTCCACACTAGATAAAGCTAACTGCCTAAATTCTGTGGCTTCTTTAGTGAGTACTACCTTATCCATAAAAGTCTTTCCTGCACTGTCTTATCTGACACCATTCTCTTCTGTTTCCCCTCTTTCTTTCTTTCATAACCTCCTCTTCATTTATTTATCCATTCATGTTGGCATTTCCTTGGGTTTACACTTAGCCAGTCTCGCTTTTCAATTCTGTGCACTCCCGCAGCAACCTTTCCAGCGCTCACTGCATCTAATGCTACCTGGACTCTGATGACTATGAGTCAGTATCTCCACTCTTGTCTTTCTTTAGCTCTCTTCTCTTCTCTCTCTCTTTTTCTTTTTCCGTTATCTCCCTGCTATTAATTACTAACAGGGTATCCTACAAGAAAATTCCAACATATTTAACACCAAAACTGTTATCTTTCTCCCTTGACTTGCTCTGATGTTGTGTATATACCAAAAATCTGGACATAATTACAAACTTCTCCCCTTCTGCCAGTCCCTAATCTCTCATATTCATACTTAATATTATAGGTTCTCCTTACTTAACATCTCTCAAGCAGTCAACACTTCTTCAATCCCAGTGCTAATGCCCTATTTCAGGTCTTCACCAGCTCTCTGTTGTGGACTGTTTTAAGGATTTCCTTACTGATCTTTCTCTCTATGATTTCTCCATGTCTGTCTTCTATATTGTTGGTAGTTTTTATTTTTAATGAAAATAATATTATATCACTTCCATGCTTCAAATCTTCTGGTTTGCAACCAGAAAAAGTTATATTCCTCGGCAAGCAAGGTGGCAGTAGGTGAGTCCTGTCCTGTCCAGGAGGTACTATAACACCAGCAGGTAAGTGGTTAAATACAGACAATTCTAAATTATCTCCAGGTAATATTACACACTTGCAGAGCATCTTAGTAAAGCCTTTGATTTTGCATCAGCGAACTCTGAATCACATATGAAATATACATCCTCCCTTTTATCTTCCTTGCTTACTGAAAATGATGGGGAAAAAAGGCTTATCCTATGGGAGGAGCTGCATTTGCTTGATAAGTTTCTGACATTGACTTTCTCTGGTCATTACTATGAAAAACATGAAGTGCAGTTGTTTGTGCTGAAACGTTCATGTATTGAACATTCAACGTAGCAATGTTAAAATATGTATTTTAGATGTAGTTCCTTCTTTTAGAAATGTGTTACCTTAAACTTCACTATGAAGAACATCTGAGGACTCATCAGCCATGTATGTGCTCTGTTATCTATATGACGATCGCATATTTTCAATAAACATGCTCCCCCATTGATTATGTGTTATTTATTCCTTCATTTGCTGTTTATGTTTTAAGAGCTGTGATATGGCATCAACTATCCTGGGCCCACAGATGGAACTGAGCCAAACCAGAAAAAAAGTATTTGCCTTCAAGAATCTGACAGTCTAGTGAGAGAGATGTGCGATCAAGTATTTCATGAACAAACGAAAAACCATGCTTCCGCTGGAAGAAATGAATCGCTCAGAGACAAGTGTATAAGAGTTCCGCCTGGCCAGGAAGATCAAGATGATGTCTACACATAAGTGAATTTTGAACGGAAGAGAATTAACCGGGTGGTGAGGCAGGGAAAAGTGTTTTAGTTATAAGGAACAGAATGTATTGTTCCAAAAGTTGTTTCTGATATAACATGGAAGCAACATTTGTGTTTTTGGTTCTACACTTTTTCTTTTTAAAATTAAGATATATTTGGCATGCAAATTGTATTAGTTTTACATGTATAACATTATATATATATATATATATATATATATATATATATATATATGAACACCACTGCAAGTTTATTTATCCCTCAACACATATAGTTACAATATTTTTTTTTTCCTTGTGGGGAGAACTCTTAAGGTGATCTACTCTCTTAATAGCTTTCAAATATGCAATATAGTTTTGATAACTCTAGTCACCATACTGTATATTACATCCCCTGAAAATTAGTCCTATATTTAAATCTCAATATTTATTCCACCTGAGTGGCCTTGGTTTAATTTTGTGCCCAGAGATAAAACATACCCTTGTGGCTTTTTGTAAAGATAATAATGAAACTAATGTGACTAGTTTTAAAACATTAAATTTTTTTTTTTTTTACTAAAAATTGTATTATTTCTTTGCCTTTTTTGTCTTCTTTCCTGCTCTATTTCTATCAATTGTTCTAAATGTAAGCCTCTACCTTTAGCCATTAGGAAAAAGGAATTAAGAAATTAAGAAGTGTACCATCCTGCCATAGGAATTGAAGAAAGGTTTTGAAGACAAGCCGCTCGATTTTTCAGCATCTGATTTGCTCTATTCATTTATGGTCTTCTTTTTCTTTTCTGTAGTACTTGAGTGTATTAAACCCAGTTACCTCCCCAAAACCTTAATTATCTTTTTATTATTGCTGTTGTCCTTTAAAAATCAAGCTTGTGAGAGAACAGCATTGAAACATGTATATTATCTAGGAAACAGATAATACGAAACAGATCACCAGCCCAGGCTGGATGCATGAGACAAGTGCTCGGGCCTGGTGCACTGGGAAGACCCAGAGGAATCGGGTGGAGAGGGAGGTGGCAGGGGGGATCGGGATGGGGAATACATGTAAATCCATGGCTGATTCGTGTCAATGTATGACAAAAAACACTACAATACTGTAAAGTAATTAGCCTCCAACTAATAAAAATAAATGAAAAAAAAAATCAAGCTTTTGCTACGTTGGGTGTATTAAAGATTCTAATTCTTCAACCTTCTCCACTGAGATGCATTTGGTCATATGACTTTGCAGCTTTCCTTACTAATGCAGTGGAGTCTGCTGCCTTGTCCTTTTGGATCTGAGTAGAACTTGGAACTTGCGTTGGTTAATGAGCTGTCAGCAGAGATAGCACAAGCAGAGGCTGGAAAAAGCCTTTGTGTGCTTCTGCTTGCCTTGGCTCTCCTGAAATTGTCTTGAGAACGTGCCCCGGCGAGCCTCCTGGAAGATGAGACAGACAGGTAGAGGGAAGCCAGATCATCTCAGTTGTCATGGCTGATGCCATGCTCATCAGCAATAGCTGGGTGAGCCCAGGCCAGAACAGTCCAGCCAAGCCCAGCTGAGCCACCAGAGTCATTGACCTGGGGACTTACAAACAAAACACATGCATATTGTTTTTTTTTTCTTTTCTTTTTTTAATGCGTATTGTTTTAAGCCACTGAGCTTGGGGTGGTTTATCATGCCATGTTATTGTGGCAGTAGAAAACTGATACAAGAATAAACTCACATTTATAACTTTATTATTTCTTCATAGATTTCTTCAGTGACCCATATTTGATTTTCTAATGGAAGCCAATAATGCAATTATAAAATAGATATTTGGCTATAAATAACCTATTCCAGTATTCTTACCTGGAGATTCCTGTGGACAGAGGAACCTGGCAGGCTACAGTTCATAGGGTCATACCTGACTGAAGCAACTTAGCATGCAAGCATAACCTTTTAGGAAGCTTTGTATTCTGTGAAGTGCGGTATACCTTTAGTTAGATACTGGAAGTATAGGGGGGAAAACTCCTTTTCTCTATGAATATAATAAAATATGTAGTCAGTTTGTCTGAATAACATTTATTTTCTTTATCTATGAAGAAATTCAGATCACCACATGACTATGGTCTAGAAACCAAAGTGCATAGGAAGATCATGGCCATTCATTTTATTATGAGAGATGCACAAAGCTATGCTGGTTTGAAGTTTTACTGTATATAAACTCATGTTAATTTTATTAGTTGTAAAGAAACTTTCTTACATCCCTACTCCTTAGAAATGTGCGTGCCTTCTTAGGCGGGGAAATGTGACTACACTGCCAAGTTTCACTGCTGAGTCTGGATAACCACTTAAGTCCACATCCCTGAAAGGAAGTGATTTGAAAAGCAAACAAATGGGAAGGCCTTGAATTATGTAAGTTAGGGTGTTGTATATAGTTGCAGAGGTACACACTAAGGATTATGTATATTTTTAGCTAATTTATATTCAAGGAAGTTGTGAGGTTATTAAAAGAACTTTAGGTTTGATTTGGACTGTTTTTTCCCAGCTACTCACATGTACGTGGCCTTCTTCCTGCCAAAAGTTCAGAAGATGGGAAAACTAACCAGTGAAGCTTCCCAGTCTTGAGGGAAAAGGATACAAAATGAGAATATAGTGGAAGAAGGTCATAGGGCCCATGAGAGGTCCTGGCCTGCTCTGGGGAATGCTTTATTTATGATGTTGTTTTTTAAATTGGAGTATAATTGCTTAACAATGTTGTGTTAGTTTCTGCTGTAAAACAATGTGAATCAGTTGTGGAAATCAATATAAGAAAGAAAAAATGACCCAATCAAAAACTGGGCAGAAGACCTAAATAGACATCACTCCAAAGAAGACCAGATGGCCAGGAGACACATGAAAAGATGCTCAACATCACTAGTTTTTAGAGAAATGTAAATTGAAACTTCAATGAGGTATCAACTCATACCAGTCAGAATGGCCATCATCAGAAAGCTACCAACAATAAATGCTGGAGAGGGTGTGGAGAAAAAGGAACCCTACTACACTGTTAGTAGGAATGTAAATAGATACAATCACTGTCGAGAAAAGTATGGAGGTTCCATGAGCCAGCAGTCCCACTACTGGCCATATATGCTGAGAAAACCATAACTCCAAAAGACAGATGGACCTCAGTCTTCATAGAAGCACTACTTATAAGATCCAGGATACCTATTAATAGATGTCCTTCAACAGATGGATGAATAAAGGAATTGTGGTACATATATATGATGGAATATTACTCATCCATAAAAAGGACTGCTTTATTTTAACACAGCTCATACTGTGTAGGTCATGACAGTTGACTGCATAAAGTCAGCTGTCATGTTTGACATGTCTTTCAGAAGTTTCATCCCTTTAGCTAGCACACCATCTCTGTGGATGTGATTCCCATTAGTTGTAGATTTACTTTCATCTTTAGATAATGTTGAAATGATTATTTTATTGGCTATCCATAAAATGAAATATTATACAACACTAAAAATGATACATTTAAAGAAAATGTTAATGGCTTCAAAAAATGCTCTATATGTAGATGAAAAAAGGCAATTTTAAAACTGGGCATGCAATATAGTCATAATTATGTGCATGTGTATTTATCTATTTATAATATGAAAAATGCCAGAAGGAAATATACCAGAATGGTTTTCTTTATGTGATGGATTTATGATTATTTTTAATCTTCTTCATACTTTTTTAAATTTTTCTATTTAAAAAAGTGATTATGTGACATTTATGATTAGAGAAATTAACATATTAATTAAAATATGCTGGTTTAGGAGCACTTTGAAAGACAAGGGTTATGTCTTTTTCCCCCCCCAAATCTGAGTACTTTAACACCTAGTCCCTTGAGAGTCCCTTGGACAGCAAGGAGATCAAACCAGTCAATCCTAAAGGAAATCAATCCTGAATACTCATTGGAATAACTGATGCTGAAACTGACGCTCCAATACTTTGGCCACCTGATGTGAAAAGACCCTGATGGTGGGAATGATTGATGGCAGGAGGAAAAGGGGACGACAGAGGATGAGATGGTTGGATGGCATCACTGACTCGATGGACATGAGTTTGAGCAAGCTCTGGGAGTTGGTGATGGACAGGGAAGCCTGGCATGCTGCAGTCCACGGGGTCGCAGAGTCAGACACAACTGAGCGACTGAACTGAACAGAACTAGCACCTAGTGCTTGGAATGTTGTAAGGGGGAAAGAGAAACATATTTGATGAATAAAAAGGAGACCTTAGACAAGGGTCTAGTAGGCAGAATAGGGCCTTGCTTAATAAAGCAGAACACCAAGGCTGTTTTAAGGTACAGTTATAAGAAGGCAGAGATTCTGTTTCTTTAACATTAATGCATATATGTGGAATCTAGAAAAACAGTACAGATGAACCTAGTTCCAGGGCAGGAATAGAGACGCAGATATAGAGAACAGAGGTGTAGACACAGGTGGGGGAAAGAGAGGATGGGATGAATTGAGAGATTAGGTTTGATATAAATACACTACCCCGTGTAAAGTACAGAGCTAGTGGGAAGCTGCTATATAGCATAGGGAGCTTAGCACAGTGCTCTGTGATGACCGAGGTGGGTGGGATGGGAGAGGGAGGGAGGTCCAAGAGGGAGAGAGGATATATATACACATATAACTGATTCACTTCATTCTGTAGCAGAAACTAACACAAACTTGTGAAGCATTTAAAAAAAAAAGTTGCAGGAGTTCTGGGTTGTGTCTGACTCTTTGTGGCCAATGGACTGTATGTAGCCCACCAGGCTCCTCTGTCCATGGGAGTTTTCCAGGCAAGAAAACTGGAGTGGGTTGCCATGTCCTTCTCTAGGGGATCTTTCCAACCTAGGGATAGAACCCATGTCTCTTACATCTCCTGCATTGGCAGGGGGATTCTTTGCCACTAGCACTGCCTAGGAAGCAGGAATAAAAAAAAAAAAAAAAAAAAAACAGTTACTGTCAGCCTTATCCTAGAATACCAAGAGCTTTGTGAGATCTAGGAACCATTTTTTTCATCAGTTGATGACCTTCGGCTTGTTTCTTCATTGCTTTGTGTCCTTTTTTTCCTGTTGTTATAGAAGTGTAATTATTTCTGAACGCAGTGTTTCCCTGGAGTAACACTATGTGATGTGAGAGAGACTGTAAATGACAAAGAAAATAAAGGGAGCCGTTTCACACATTTTGATGAAAACTTGATTCCTTTCCTCCAGGAAGTCTTTCTTGATTACTGTAACTGCTGTTCTGCTCCACTGCCTTCACTGTGCTGCGCTTACTTGCTCAGTTGTGTCTGACTCTTTGTGACCCTATGAACCATAACCCAGCAGGCTCCTCTGTCCATAGGATTCTCCAGACAAGAATACTGGAATGGGTTGCCATGCCCTCCTCCAGGGGATCTTCCCGACCCAGGAACTGACAGGTCTCTTGCACTGCAGGCGGATTCTTTACCGTCTGAGCCAACAGAGAAGCCCAACTACCTTCACTACTTTTCGTTTCTACTGCAAAGTGAAAGCTCTGTGGTGGAGGAAAAGGCATGCAGTTGCTAACTACGTGCTGGGCCCTGTCCTAAGGCCTCTTCTTTTTTTTTTTTTTTAATTAATTAATTTATTTATTTTTTATTAGTTGGAGGCTAATTACTTCACAACATTTCAGTGAGTTTTGTCATACATTGATATGAATCAGCCATAGATTTACACGGATTCCCCATCCCGATCCCCCCTCCCACCTCCCTCTCCACCCGATTCCCCTGGGTCTTCCCAGTGCACCAGGCCGGAGCACTTGTCTCATGCATCCCACCTGGGCTGGTGATCTGTTTCACCATAGATAGTATATATGCTGTTCTTTTGAAACATCCCACCCTCACCTTCTCCCACAGAGTTCAAAAGTCTGTTCTGTATTTCTGTGCCTCTTTTTCTGTTTTGCATATGGGGTTATCGTTACCATCTTTCTAAATTCCATATATATGTGTTAGTATGCTGTAATGTTCTTTATCTTTCTGGCTTACTTCACTCTGTATAAGGGGCTCCAGTTTCATCCATCTCATTAGAACTGATTCAAATGAATTCTTTTTAACGGCTGAGTAATATTCCATGGTGTATATGTACCACAGCTTCCTTATCCATTCATCTGCTGATGGGCATCTAGGTTGCTTCCATGTCCTGGCTATTATAAACAGTGCTGCGATGAACATTGGGGTGCACGTGTCTCTTTCAGATCTGGTTTCCTCAGTGTGTATGCCCAGAAGTGGGATTGCTGGGTCATATGGCAGTTCTATTTCCAGTTTTTTAAGAAATCTCCACACTGTTTTCCATAGCGGCTGTACTAGTTTGCATTCCCACCAACAGTGTAAGAGGGTTCCCTTTTCTCCACACCCTCTCCAGCATTTATTGCTTGTCGACTTTTGGAGAGCAGCCATCCTGACTGCTAAGCCCTCTTCTTATTCATCCTCTCGACCGCCATCAAAAGCAGATGGTCCTTCTTGTTCCCATTTTACAGACAAGAAAACGGGGAGAGAAGTTAAGGCCCTTGCCAAAGTCACATAGCTCAAGAAGAGAAGAGCTCTGCTGCTCTCATCGCCCTTGGCTGCTCCCCATCACCAGGTTATACTACCTCTTCTATAATATTAAAGGGCTTAGTCAGTGTTCATTGGTCATGCAAAAAGAAGCCCCAGATATTTTTGTGATTCTAGAACCATCACAGACTGAAAATGGAGAAGAGTCATTATATCTGACAAGTTTGATAGAAAAGTTTGAAAAATTGATCTCACTTTAGATGATAAATCACAAGCAAATGAATAATTATTGTTTGACTTACTCAGGGGAACATGAGTCATTGCACCTTGGGGATGAGTGTATTTCTGTGCTATTGGGGGAAGTGAACATGCTTGTGCATTTTCTTCACTCTGCATTTTGTTCTGATTCTTATTTTGCATATACAGCAGTTTCTCACACATATTACAAAAAGTAACAGAAACAGTGCAGACAACGTCTGTACCTGTATAAATAACGAGGTGAGTTGATGGAATAAGAAGACTTGGAAATGGTATGTACAGTGCAGAGTCTGCCCCGTCTGGGCAGCTCCTGGGCAGAGCAGCCATTCTGTGTAGACAGCAGGCCCAGGGGTGTCAGATAATTCTGGAGGACAGAACATCATCCAGGAAGGCTGGCCTCAGTCCTTTCCTTCAGCCATGCCCCAACTCACATGTGTTCTCCTGGCCTAATCATGTTCCTTCTTTCTGCTTAAGTTTTCTTATCTGTCATTTGGGGAATTAAGAACTGGCCTTACCTTGGAAAGCCTTTTGAAACCATTCCCTGAAAGGTGTTGGTTGTCCCTGTTGTTATTAATATTACTGGATCACCATTACAGGCCAGCCCTGGGCTTGGAATGGAAAAAGTGAGCCGACCTTGCCTGACGTGATCGCAACCCTGTAAGCCAGTCAGCTTTCTTTTCCATCTGACCCTGATGGCCTTGTGCTACCTGATGAGGCTCAGGCTTTTGACAGCTGGCCCAGGGTCATCCAGTTCAGAGCACAAGTGGGCCCTATGGACACAACACTTTGAGGGTTCTTTGAATGATCCGGCTGGGGTGGATCCAGGTTCTTTTCATGCCAAATGGAAACTCGGCCTGGGGAAACACAGCACTGGCCATGGTGCACTCTGTTCTTCTCTTTCCCCCAAACTCACATTTGGTCTGAGCTGCTGCACTTATATCCTTTATTACCTACCACTAACCACGAACATTTCCAAAGCCCATGGACTCTGTCTCATGCCTTTGAACTCAGCAGCTATGATGGAAACTTGAGACTTTACGTCTGCCTGGCTGAAATCTCCTCCTCTGGGAGAGAAGACAGTAATTGCCTTTTGGGTGATTTCACCTCCACTAATTCTTTTCATATTCATAGAGGGGTTTTGATAAAACCTAAAGAAACAAACCTGCTTCCTGAGCTACATCGACCTTCCAGGGGCAGACTTCAGTGGCAGCAGCCTGTTTATAATCTCCTGGGCCCGTGTCTGTTTTCATTTTCCTGAAGATTGAAGTGGATGCGGTGCAGAAAACAATAGCAGGATAATACCGTAATCCTCTTGGTTCTCTCACATGTTGTTCACTAGCCTGCATTCAGAGATGTATGTAAGAATCTTCCGTACTTATACCCACGGGTAAACAAAGGATCCCACAGTCTGTTGCCTATCCCTGGGGAATTAAAAACAAATGTATATACCATAATATTCCCGGAGATTAAGTTATTTGAAAGGCATTTTATTTTATAATCATGCAAATACATCTGTTCTTGTTTTTCCGGCTGGTAACCAGATCTCAAACGGCCAGTAAATAATCTCTCGTTTTTCTTTCTTTCTTTCTTCTCCTCCACTCTGTCTCCCCTACCCTTTGCTCTTTGATGTGTACGAGGGGATAGGAAGGTAATCAGGCACTGAGAAACCACAATTACAGAGGGTCATTTTTCATTCATTATTTCTTCTGATGCTTTTACTTTTTGACTTTGCATGATTAAGGAAAGGGGAGGGAAAGAGGTTGGTGAGAAGGTCAGTCTATTGTGTTGCTTCTGGATTCTGTGTATTTACTCTTCCTAAGTCTGTGTACATTCTGAATCACTTGACATGCTGCACATTCTTCTATAAAATCTAGCTTGGAGCAGCAGTCTTTGGACACTGTGGAGGTATACTTAGTAATTCTAGGATTTGAATAGTTAAAAAAAAAGCTGAGATTTTTTTTTTTAAATGACCTGATGTCTTGGAGAAGATACTTTCCTTAATTAGCAGTGACTAATTCTGTAGTTTTTCTTTTAAATGAACTACCATCATTATATATAATGTATGGAAGCATTGCTCTTTTACAGTAATAAAGTTCACACGGAATGTGTCCATTTCTGGTTTGCTGAACCGAAGCAACATTGCAAATGCTTTGTGTTGCTTTTATAAATAACATAAATGGTAGAATCAAATGTCATAGTGGGCTGCTCGAGATTATCTGGTCTATTTTTAGAATTCCAGTAAAATTAGGTTTAAAGGGTTTAATAGAAAAGGGCATTTGTTTAAGAACATCTTAATATATTTTTCATGAACATATATTGCAGCTAAAGACAGAATACTAGTAATTCATAAAAATGCATCTACCTATTTGCTGATTTGAAAATTAAAGATTAATGTATAGTTTAATTTTGAAGGATAATCAAGTGCTATTCTAAGACTTTAAGTTGATTACAGGCATCAGCATTTGAAAACATCAACTGAATCTACTTAAAAATACGTGATGCATGAAATCCAAACACTATGAAAATTTTAATATTTATAATCACAGATGGATATTAAGAAAATTTATAATGATTAAAATGTATTACTGACTTTTAAAAATTATTAATAATTATGAGTAATCAGGGATTTCTAGGCAAATTATCTCTCACAAGAAAGATAGTTATTGTGTTTTCGAACAAACTTCTTGTAATCATTTAGTAAGTCAATAACCTGTTACTTCATTGTAAAATGATCCGTAATTTGATTACTTAAGAGATTATTAACCCAGTCTAATGTCTCCAGTGCCATTAAAACCTGACTAGGTGGGGGTGACATTTTAGTAATCTGGAATCTGTTAGTTTATGCTGGATTCTGGCACTCATTGGCATTTTGCTGGGTAATCCCGCCAAAGGGCTATGCTATAAATCCAAGTGTGTTTCCTTCTTGAGCTTGAGCCACATGAAACCAAAAGACTTCTGTGTGTCAAACATGGGTTTTGTTCCTGATTTGAGCATTGAAGCCAAAGGTTGAATTAAACCATTCTTTTTCAGTTCACCTCTGTATTGGAATCATTTTATACTCTATAGTCTAAATAGTAGAAGAATATGTGGAATTATAATGAATGAGTGGAAGCTTTTAATTGCTTTCCCTGCCATTGACAGCTTTTTATGTTTAGTCCTTAGCCATGGCATTCATTTAGAGCAGCAGTTCTCAATGATGGGGATACAGAGTGAAGTAGCATCGGTGCTCAGTCACTAAGTCATGTCCGAGTCTTTGCAACCTCATGGGCTGTAGCCCACCAGACTTCTCTGTCCATGGGATGTTCCAGGCAAGAATACTGGAGTGGGTTGCCATTTCCTCCTCCAGGGGATCTTCCCAACCCAGGGATCGAACCTGCATCTCCTGCGTCTCCAGCATTGGCAGGAAGATCCCTTTCCACTGAGCCACTGATCCAGTTAAGTCTCTGTGCTCCAAATACAGGAGCCCTGGTTCAATCCCTGGTCATGGAACTAGATCCCACATGCAGCAACTAAGACCTAGCACAGTCAAATAAATAAATATTATTTTAAAAAGAAGTGGGGCTAAATTAGCACTCAGATAAAACTACTCTAGGCCTTATGCCAAATGGTTTAAAACCATTTAACAAATGGATCAAAGTAGCCACATGGGAAGCCCTAGTGAAGTAGAAGAAATGGCATATAAGAATCTCTGGGAAGGAGGCTTGAATTGAGTGTTGGGATTCAGAAAATATGCTTGCCTACTTGAGAAGTGATTCCATAGTGAAACTCTGTCACTAATGGGATCATGCTAGGTGAAAGTGATAGACTTGAAGACATTGACTTAAAGTATTTGTAGCTGAGTGGTCAATTTAAGTGACTGCAAAGATCTCTCTCTCCCAAAAGGGATTTTTTTCATGATCTGATATGTAATGTGTGTGTGTGTGTGTGTGTGTGTGTGCATGTGCACTCATGGAAGAAGTTTGGAGAGAGGGCGGTGCTCTTACCCTCGCCAAATGACAGGAAAGACAGGGAACTGGAGGACAGGTGGTGTCTGCTTTCTCTCCTATACTCAGAGCTGATTCTGACTCTGACGCTCACATGTGAGGAGCCTCTGGGGACTCTCAGGATACTTGGAGACACCTCAGTAGTGGTCTGAGATCCTGTAATCAATTGTCAGGTCTCAGAGGTAAATCGGGAAATCCAGATTAAGGTCAACATTTCATTTTTCTCACAAGCTGGTGAGACCAGAAAAGATTTGGGCAATATTGTTTTACTTTAACAATTAAGATAATGGGCATTTTAGTAATTCAGAATTCTATGTAAGTATCATATTCTGAAGGCTGAATTTTAGACACAGAGTCATTGGCATCAAGAAGATATATTAATAAAAAATCCTGATTTTTTTAAATGAAAAAGAAGCCTTCCAGCAAAATAACATATTCTAAATTTTTTTTTTCACTTGTGGATTATAGCCCATAAGTATTTTAAATGCTTGGATAAAAATTAATGAGTGGGACTGTTCTTGACTCAGACAATGTATTGGCTGTGTGACTTTTGAAAAATCTTTTAATGCTCTGTGCCACAGATTCCCTATCACTGGAAGAAAGTTAATATTCACTGCCCTAGATACATCAGGAAAAGAGCCTTATTAATGTTTTATTTGCATTCCTTAACAGCAACTGAAGCAAGGTTAAGCTAATTTGTGAACTTAGTTTACTATCAGAAAGCTGAGAAACAAAGTTTCAGAAAATCATCTGCTGGTTTCCAAAGTTATGGCAGAGTTCTCACAGAATCCCATGCCCTCTACTCCATCTCCCCCACACAAAGAAAACCACCCCCTCCACAAAAAAACCACCTTTGATACCACTGAATTTTATGCATGCTGTTTATTATAATTAAAAAGATCAATTGTCTTTGCAAGCAGATATCAATGTTTATATATATAACATTTCTGATTGTAAATGAGATGAGCGCTTTTTGCCTGGAGAAAACTTGTATCACTTCACTGTTTAGTTGCTCAGTCATGTCTGATAGTACGGTGCAAGGAGCAGGGATCCAAAAGGAATCCAGCAGTCTTGCAGAGTTGAGGAGACAGACACTAGGTTTCAGAAGTTCAAGGTGTCTAGAATTTTCCAGGTGCAGTACTGGGAGGAGGGAGCTATTCAGAGAAAGAGGTCCTGAAATATGCATGAGACCCCATGAGACCTGTTGAATATGGTTTGCAAGTTGCCTGGGTTGAAACTCCACAAGGCCAGATGAAAACAACTTTTCAAAGACATAACTATTACTTGGGGCTGTAAGACAGTTACACAGGTCTGGAAATTATGTTCCTTCTAACCGAATCCAAGTAAACAGTAAAGAGACCTGGGGCATTCACTAGACATCCAAACAAAGGTATAACTTAGAAGTGGGCTATAGGACTTCCCTGATGGTCCACTGACTAAGTCTCTGTGCTCCCCATACAGGGGCCTGGGTTCAATCCCTGGTCAGGGAACTAGATCCCACATACAGCAACTAAGACCTGGCACAGCCAAATAAATAAATATTATTTAAAAAAAGAAGTGGGGCTAAATTAGCACTCAAATAAAACTACTCTCAGTTCAGTTCAGTTCAGTCACTCAGTCATGTCCGACTCTTTGTGACCCCATGGACTGCAGCATGCCAGGCCTCCCTGTCCATCACCAACTCCCGGAGTTTACTCAAACTCATGTCCGTTGAGTTAGTGATGCCATCCAACTATCTCATCCTCTGTCGTCCCCTTCTCTTCCTGCCTTCAATCTTTCCCAGCATCAGGGTCTTTTCAAATGAGTCAGCTCTTCGCATCAGATGGCCAAAATACTGGAGTTTCAGCTTCAACATCGGTCCTTCCAATGAATATTCAGGACTGATCTCCTTTACAATGGACTGGTTGGATATCCTTGCAGTCCAAGGGACTCTCAAGAGTCTTCTCCAACACCACAGTTCAAAAGCATCAATTCTTCAGTGCTCAGCTTTCTTTACAGTCCAACTCTCACATCCATACATGACCACTGGACAAACCATAGCCTTGACTAGATGGACCTTTGTTGGCAAAGCAAAGTCTTTGCTTTTTAATATGCTGTCTAGGTTGGTCATAACTTTTCTCCCAAGGAATAAGCGTCTTTTAATTTCATAGCTGTAGTCACTAACTGCAGTGATTTTGGAGTCCCCAAAGATAAAGTCAACCACTGTTTCCACTGTTTCTCCATCTATTTGCCATGAAGTGATGGGACCAGATGCCATGATCTTAGTTTTTTGAAAACTACTCTAGGAATATACCAAATGGTTTAAAACCATTTAACAAATGGATCAAAGCAACCCACAGTTAACTTAATTATCTGCTAGAGAAGTTCCAGAGCTCTTTAAAGAAATACAGCAAAATTAATTGCTCAAAAGCAGAAAAATTGAAATATACAGTCTCTAGAAAATCACCAAAAATTTGAAAAAACAGAAACTATAACACATAACCATCAGGAAATAATTCAATAAAACATCTAGAAATTATAACATGAAGAAATTAACAGAAAAGAAAATATGCCTCTTATGTACAAGATAAAAGATAACATGTTCTTCATTATGAATATGATGAAGAGAGAAATGGAAAATATGAAAAATAATGCAAATATAACTTGTAGAGATAAAAGCACAATATCTGAGATGAAAAATACCACACATGGAAATTATAGCAGATTCCACACTGGGAATAAAAATGCTAGTGGAACTGAAGCCACAGCAACAGGAAAGTATGGTGCATTGAAAAATAAAGTCTTGGTGACCCACTGGGTAATATTCAGTGGTATAATATATGTTTAATTGGATGCAAAGTCAAGCAATACTTGAAAAAATGAAAAAAAATGAAAAAAAAATTTTCCCAATTTGATGAAAATGATAAAGCCTCATATCAGAAACTTAAATACTCAAATAAGAAAAGAAAATGTCTGAAACAAATGATTTAAGCTTCTATTTAAGGGGAAAAATATCAGATGAAGCTCAAAGTAAGAAGTAGGAAGGAAATAGTAAAGATAAGGAACCAGTGAAATAGACTATGGAAAAGCACAAAGTTAAAAATAACTAAAAAGTTATTTATAGAGATTATTAAAATTGCTAAATGTTTAACAAGATTAATCTAGAAAAGGAAAAACCACAAGTTACCAATATAAGAATGAAGCTTAGAATATAAGTTTAGACCCTACAAATGATAAAAACACAAAAAAGTGAGGAAATGTTATAACAATGTTTACGTTTATGCTGATTGTGACAAATGTAATGAAATAGACAAACTCCTTGAAAGACAGAGATACAAGCTTACCCACAGAGAAAGAAGTAACATAAATAGCTTTATATCATTGAATTTGTAGAAGAAAATATAGTTGTAATCGGTTTCCATTAGTGAAGTTACCAAAAATTCAAATACACAATAACAACTTAAATGCAAAGGGCCTAGAATAACCAACATAGTGAAAAACAAAAAGAACAAAACTGAAGACTTGAATTACTTGATTTCAAGAATTACCATGCATTTTCAAAAATGCAGTATAAAGGTTGATATATAAATTAAAGAAATAAAAGAGTCTAGATGCTTAGTTTCTAAGGTAATTCAGTAGACTGGAGAAGAATCTTTTCATCAAATGAGGCTGGAACAAATCATCCATAGCAGAAACATGGGCCTCAAATCTTCCCTCACATTACATACAAAAATTAACCCAGTTTGGATTATATACCTAGAGGTATAAACCCCAGCTACAAACTACAGAAAGAAACAGGAGACAATTTTTATGACCATAAGTTAGACAAAGAAGTCTTAGATCACAAAGAAGAATCATAGACTTACTTGTAGGAACCACAATGATAAAATTTCTAGAAGGAAGTATTTGTCATCTTGGGTGACAAAATTTCTTAGATTTACTCAAGAACATATTTGAACATAACAGCAAAAATGGTATGTTGGACTTCATCAAATTAAGAAGTTTGCTCTCCAAGGATCACCGTTAAGAAAATGAAAAGGCCAGACATGGAATGGGAGAAAATACTTACAAAACGTGTATTTGATAAAGGATTTGAATCCAGAGTAGGTAAAGAACATTTATAACTCAGTAAGTAGAAATCCAACAACTGACCAGAAAAAAAAAAAAAAAAGAAAAGAAAAAGAAATACTCCACCAATGAATATGTATGAATGGTTAATAAATACAAGATGCTCAGCACTATTAGTTAACAGTAAAATGTAAATTAAAACTACAATGTGATACCTCTACATACATTCTGAAACTACTAAAATTAAAAAGACCCCAAATACTAAGTGCTGGCATTAATGTAGAACAACTGGAAATACATAATGCTGATAATAAAGTCCAATAATACAGCCATTTAGGAAAACAGTATGGAAGTTTGCTGTCAGATTAAATGGCCTATTTAAGCCCAATTTTAAAGAAGCTTTCTTAACCACAGTGCAGCTTACTATGTATTTATATACTCACCCACTTATTCACTTAACTAATTATATGAGCAAAGATCTTGCAATTAAGGCCACTTGTAACTGCATCATGGTAAACACAACTTGGTACTGAAAGAACTTATAGTTTAGTTGATTTAGTTAATTGGGCTCATGGAATATAATGTCCAGAACTGCCCCTCTGGGGCTTCCCAGATGGTGCAGTGGTAAAGAATCTGCCTGCCAATGTAGGAGGCACAGGAGACTTGGGTTCAATCCCTGGATTGGGATAATCCCCTGGAGGAGAAACTGGCAACCCGCTTCAGTATTCTTGCTTGGGAAATCCCATGGACAGAGGCTGCTGGGCTACAGTCCATGGGGTCACAAAGAATCAGACATGACAGCATGCATATATACACACACACATACATAAATACATACATACATATATATATATAGGACCATGTAGAGAGACTATTGATACCAGATTTATGGGATAAGGGAAGGCTTTTTAGAGGTAAAGATAGCAAGTGGAAACCTGAAGATCTTCAAAATTCTGCACCATCTGGCTACTGGCTTTCTATGCTTCAGCCCACATAGCTTTTCAGATTTGTGCCAGGCTATACCCCAAAGCCAAGGGGTCAGAACTGCACTGCAAAAAGTTTTCCTCTCTAGTGAGATGTTAGGAAAAGAAATGGACAATGGTACGAACATGAAGTTTACCACAAGACTAGTTGTATTGAGCCTTGACCACCATATCCTGTTCATCTGTGTATACTTAACAATTAGGAGAAAATTGAATGAGGCAGAGAAAAACTTTCTGAGTGAATAATAAGGGAATTGCTGGGCAATACATGAATTCAACTGAGCAGTGATGGGGCATCCCAGATCTGGGGGATCCCAGATCTGTGAGTAAATAGTAACCACCACTGTTCACAATAAAATCTGGTTGGTCTGGTGACTGCATCATATATGGCAGGGTAGCTTTTGAGTGCTGGACAGACTTAGAAGTAAAATTTGGGATGATCTCCCTCTGCTCTTACCATGCATATTGTTCTCAAATAAATAAATACCAGGCCTGGAGAAAAGCTTTATAACATTTTTAAAGCTCTATAATAATAGGGAAATCTCAGATCTCTCCAGACTATTCTTAGTTCACTTTACCAGACTGAAGATTCCTTGATATATCCATTTTCTAAGAACATAGGACATGGATATTATTTTAAACAATTTGGTTCTTAGATACGATCAAATAACAGGTGTTCTCATTCATAGCAATTGATTTAAAAATAACTTCTCTGATCATATCAATTTGGAATCAATATTGTTTAGGTTGCATTAACAGGAAAAATGAATATTTTGGTCTCTAAGAAAAAGTGAATCTTATTTTTTCAAAGCCAGCTAAATAACCTAGGAGGGTACTGAGGTCATGGAAGTAAAAACAAGGGATTTGTTGTTCTTTTCTTTTTCATAAGATATAAATCTCTTTATGTTCTCTCTCTTTCATAGTACTCTATTTTTTCATTCCATCTTTCTTAATCCATGTCTTTTTTCACATTTTGTTTTGTTCCTATTCCTTAGCTTGCAAAGTTTCCATATTTCCTGTTTGAATCAATGTTTATTTTTTTTGATAACTTTATTTTTTAATTGGAGGATAACTGCTTTGCAATGATGTATTGGTTTCTGCCATACAACGTGAATCCGTCATAATTATGTATGTGTCCCCTCCTTCTTTGAGCCTCCCTGTCCCCTCCCATCCCACCCCTCTAGATTATCACAAGAGCACCAGGCTGGGCTCCCTGTGGTATACAGTAGCTTCCCACTAGCTATCTCTTTTACACATTATAGTGTATACATGTCAATGCCCTTTTCTCATTTGTCCTTCCCTCTTCTTCCCCCGTGGTGTCCACAAGTCCCTTCTCTACATCTCTATTCCTCCCCTGAAAATAGGTTCATCATGACTATTTTTCCAGATTATACATATATGCCTTAGTATACAATATTTGTTTTTCTCTTTCTGACTTGCTTCACTCTGTACATCAGGCTTTGGGTTCATCCGCCTCACTACGACTGACTCACATTCATTCCATTTTATGGCTGGGTAATATTCCTTTGTCTATATGGTTCTTAAACTTGAATGGACATCATCACAGTAATTTAGAAGGTTTGGGAAGCACAGAGGACTGAGTAATACTCTAAAGTCTGATTCAGAAAGAGGGTAAATGTGTGTGAAAATCTGCATTTGTAATAAGTTCCCAGATGAGGCTAATGCTGCTGGTTCTGAGACCATACCTTGATAATCACCAACCTGTAAGTCATCCTACAGGTAGCAGGCTAGGGAGAAACTGATTGCTATAGAATGTGCTCAAATGGAATCTAAATGGTCTGAAAGCCTAATTGCAAGGGAACCAGGCAATAAATCTGCCATCTCAAGGTTAATTGCCTATATTGTTTTTAACCTTGAGATTGGAGGTGCTTTAAAATCTTTTTATAGAGGTTCCAATAGACTATAAATCCAGAAAGTATATAGTTGTGAAACTTTTACCATTGTTGTCTCTTCCCCAATATGTTTTTTCCCTTGGTTTGCATAATCACCTCATAATCTTTAAGCTTTGCTGAGTATTTTCTACTGAAAACATAAAGTAGATCAAATCTTATTACTAAATGGCTCTGACAGCTGAAGAAAATGAAAATGATTGTTTGTATTTAATAAGTCAAGAATGGAAGAGTAATTGTTTAACATAAATGAAAAAATGCAGAGCTCTATGTTATCTGTATATTTGGCATTTCACCAAGTGGAGCAACATATCTTTGTTTGCAGCCCTGGTAGTTAAACCCTTTCCATATGTTTTGCCAAAGCTAAAGCATAACAAAATTAATAAATAAAAACCCTCTGAAAAGCCAGGATCTGCTTTTAGAATTTCTATCAGGCCTCAGAAAAATCACTCTGCCTGTATTTTTTCATACCAATTTTTTTCTCTCTTCATTTGACATTCCTGAATTTAAATTATGTTTGTAGGTTTGCCATCTAGTCTTTTTCTTATTCATATTTGTTTATTTGTTTTTTGTCCTTCACGGTAAGGATGGTTCCTCTCTTTATTTTTAAGTATTGTTATTATGTTTATGTGGGTATAGTAGCTTTACAATGTTGTGTTAATTTCTGCTGTACAACAAATTGAACCAGCTATATGTATACATATAGCCCCTCTTTCTTAGACACTCCCTCCCCTCATCCTACCCATCTAGGTCACCACAGAGCACCGAGCGGAGTTCCCTGTGCTGTACTGTATTGAGACTCATTTTACGTTTCCAGGTTACATCTGACTCCGGTGGACTCTTCGTCCAACACCTGAAAGGAGTATTGTGCATTTTGTGTAGTGCATTGATAGCTGGAAACAATCGGGTCCCTATTAGCCAATTCCACCTGGCGAGATACAGACTGTTGCCCAAGCTCTGAGACCTTTTTAATCCAGACATGTAGCGCATACCATTTGAACATCAGAAAATTCTCTGCTTCTTCCCCAACTGTCTCCTTGGTTTTGTTGAATGGAGCAGGGGACATGGATGGCAGGGGACATGGGTGAGGGAGAGAAGACTTGGGAAGAAATGCAGCCTGCTCATTAAGAATCTTAGGATGCTTTTCTTACCATTAAAGAGAAAGCCACTTAACAATTATGATTTGTTCTTTGTTCTCAAAAATGCTTTTAGATTCCTTGTTCACCTAAGATTCAGGTCAAAAACTAGAGAAGACCATTGATCATGTCACAAACTCTTAAATGTGTTTGACTGTGTGCTTAGGAAAGGGTGGTGGGTGCATACCAACCATACCAGCACACTCATTACACCTCGGGCCCTCTTCTGAGCCCTTCAGGAGAGTCAATGGGAGCTTTGTGTCAACACGTAGCAAAGAACTGGACTCATTGTGTGTGCTTCTTTGCCTTCAGTCACCTGCGTTTGGATTTTAATCTCCTGAACTAAACCTTTGTGAGTTGTTCTGGCTTGATTATCCTCTCATTCTATTCATTCCTCTTCCATGGGACACCTTAGTCATTTTTACTTTGAGAGAGTTCAAATTGGTAAGTGGTCCTGATCCAAGACCGTGTGTTAGGGCTCGATAAATTGGCATTGTTTGGGGCCTAGCAGATGTTCAATGATTGGTAACATGAAGAGAATGGGAGGAAAACGAGAATGGAGAAAAGTTAGTTATAATGTGGAGGCAGTCCCATTATAGGCTCAATAGAAGGTATTTAGGCCAAAGAGTTTTAGAAATCCATTCTCAATTCTAATCAGCCCCATATGTGTTATATTAACATGTTGCATGTAGACATTGTTTTATTGGAAACTTCTTAATATTCAGAAATCTTCCTGTAGATATTCTTCCTTCACTGAGGTTTTTTTCTTCTTTTTTAAAGAAATTTTTTTTGCCATGAGGAAGTTTTGTTTGGCCTGGAGTAAATGAAACTTAGAGCCCAGAAGGCTCAGTTAAATTGAGCTTGAAACTGAGAACCCATGACGCTCCTGCGAGTGCTGAGCAAAAAGAAGAACATTGGCTGTACTTCACCCCAGTGGAATCATCTGACTTTTCTATTTGGTTTCAGAACTAGAAGATAAAAAACTATGAATATATAAAACTAAACCTTCTGAGACATTAAATTTTTACAAACTGGAACTCTTTAATAACTGATGCAATCATTCAAATTAAATTAATTTTGGTGTGAGCAGAGTTTATTGACCTAGTTGCAATGAAATGCCGTGGCACTTCATGTCACCTGCCAACTGTCCATCGTACAAGCACTACCCTTAGTACTGAAGCCAGCAGACCTATGCCAGCTGGCAGCTTTGGTGGCAGAGCCATTGTTCCAAAGGGGATGGAGAGAGTACTGAGCCCTACTCTTACCTGTTATACCTGTCCCAGGCTGAATTCAGGTTTGGGACAGTCCAGCGCAGGCCTGAGATAAATTCAGCAAAACTCATATTCGAGGCACCTGTGTAAGATCTTCACTGGACTGGAATCATTACACCTGTCAACTCCCTGCAATAAATTAGTTTCCATGTCGACATTAAACCTGATAGAAAATTCCAGCAGAAGGTAGAACATAGACATGGCAGTGTTTTCTTCATTGTTAAATGAAGGGTGGTGTGCAGAAGACACGTTTCAGGAAAGACATTGAAGACTGGCTGGCATTTTAAAATTGGTCTCTGCCTATTGGTTTGGTTCATTCCTTATCATGAACCTTGGTAATTACATTCTGTACATCCCCTGAGGCTTCAGACTGACAGGACTGTGCATTAGAAGAAGGAATGGAAAACTCCCAACAATACTTGAATTCAGCTTACTTGGCTGCATGTATTATGACAACATCTTTCATCACTGTAGTAATCTCATATAGTAATGTTGGGCAGCATAATAATAAATTGCTTTTATCTTGCTTTTTTTTTAGCTTAAAGATTTCCCTTGTAGCAAACATTTTTATGTAAAACTACACACATTTTTCTTAGTGTTTCCTTGGGGAAAAAAATTGGGTTAAGTGTGTATGTGTTTGCATCTATTTGGTATTTTAGATTTCAATGAAGAAAATAAATGCTCACATTTTCAAGGCTTTCCTTGGTTTTAAACATTTACTATATCACAAAACTGCTTTTATGGTATTCTTAAAAGGAGCTATCTATATGCTAAATATGGCAAGTGAGAATTGAATCATGATGGGAGAACTTGAAAAGGTAAAATAAGATGAAAATACTTATGCTACTGAAATTATTTTAGGCAAAGTTTTCATACATCTAGTCTTGAATGCTGTTGGTTTTTACTGTGATGAAGTTGATCCTGTTTGTACATGAGAGGTGTTTCTTTGTTTTCATCTTGCCTGACATAGAAGAGAAATTCTAGTCCATTGTGAATCTCTGTGTTGTTAGAAATAGTGAAAGTAGCATTTAACATCAAGATAGTTTCCTTGTATGAGATGGCTATTAAGATCCAAAGTTTTTAGACCAAGGTGAGGAATTAGTTCACTGTAAGGTAAATAAGCCTCGTAATAATAACAGTAGCCTGTGTTAAAGTTTCCAGATAAAATCAGATAAGTTTATAACAGATTTTTTTCCCCATTTGGATGTTTGACGCTTTAATATATTTGATGTCTGTTGAAAAAGCTAAAATGATACTAGTGCTCTCTTAGATGCTTTAAATAAGCCACCTTATTGACGTGAATAACAACCCTTATGGCAAATACCATTATTGTCTCCATTTGTGGATGAGAAAACTGAAGAATTTCTTCAATTTCTTTCAGTTTCTTCAAAGTTGACCAGTGAATTAAAAAAGAACTCTTGCTTTTAAATATTGTATTTTAGAGTTAGAGATGTGAATATGGCTAGGGTTCTATTGCTTCTTTGCAAACCTAAAGTGCAATGGTTGTGTTTCTTCTTGTAGGGAATTGCCTATTGACCTTTGCATTACAACAATCTACATTATTTCAATGATTGGTAAGTTTTCTTTTGTATCCTTCTCTGGGTGGTGGGATTCATATTGGAAAAACACACCGGAAATCGTCTCCTGTTAGGTCCCTGCCCCAGTCTTTATCTTAGGATTGAGTTTTGACATCAAGATGACCAGAGGGCAAGTTCGTCTCTCTGTGGCCCCCTGGGAGATGACTACTGGGAGAGACAAAATTTCCCAGAGAGTTAAGAGTGGTTCCCGCATCCAGATCCTTGTACAAAATTTTCAAGATAATTACTGAGCAATTCACATTCAGAGGTTACCCAGTCTTAGGCCTAATTTGTTTCTTTAAAACTTTGGTATTCAAAAGGTGGTGCCAGGGCCACCCATTCTTCACCCGGGAGAAACCACCAATGAACATTCTTGACTCCTACCCCCAAGACCTACTGAACCAGAGTCTGTGTTTTAACAGAGCCTTCAGCCATTCATCTGCACAGTGAAAAGCTCTGCTTTAAAGAGCATAAGTTAAAAAGGAACAAAACTGGGTCATTTGTAGTGATGTGGATGCACCTAGGGGCTGACATATAGAGTGAAGTAAGTCAGAAAGAGAAAAACAAGTATCATATATTAACACATATATATGGTGTTTCCCTAATGGCTCAGCTGGTAAAGAATCCAGTTGCACATGGGAGACCTAGGTTTGATCCCTGGGTTGGGAGGATCCTCTGGAGAAGGGAATGGCTACCCACTCTAGTATTCTGGCCTGGAGAACTCCATGGACTATGCAGTCCATGGGGTTGCAAAGAGTTGGACATGACTGAGTGACTTTCACTTCACTTCATGGAATCCAGAAAGGCAGTGCAGATGAGTCTGCTTGCAAGGCAGGAATAGAGAGACATAAAGAACAGACATATGGACATAGGGAAGGAAGGAGAAGGTGAGACAAATTCAGAGAGTAGCATTGATATATATACACACCATGTGTAAAATATAGCTAGTGGGAAGCTGCTTTATAGCACAGGGAGCTCAGCTCGGGGCTCTGTCATGACCTAAAGTGGTTGAATGGGGGAGGTGGTGGGAGATAGGTCCAAGAAGGAGGGGATATATGTATACATATAGCTGATTCACTCTATTATATAGCAGGAGCTAACATAACATTGTAAAGCAACTATACTAAAAAAAAAAGAGCATAAGTGTCTACACTGCTAGAATGCAATCCAAAGGCCCAGATCCCATCTCTATCAGATATTGCAGATATTGGCTATGTAAACTCAAGCAAGTCACATGGTATGTGGGCCTAAGTTTCCACATCTGCGAAGGAGAGAAACTAACCAACAATGCAGGGCTGTTGAAGGATGAAAATAGGGAACACATGTAAAGCCCATGGTCTAAATTGTCAAATGACTCTGCTCACCTACAAGTCAGGCTGATCCTGTGCAGATGTGACACTTTGTGTCAGGGTGATCTTAAGAGCAAAGACCACTCCATCCTTTTAGTTCTGTCCACAGACTTCACCAGGGCAGCGCTGTCACTGTGGAAAGAAATGGAAGGGATGGGTGGAGTGGTTGAGAGTCACATGTTCTTGATGGCCAGAGGCCTGGAAGCTCTGACATCAAGGAATGTTCTGGAAGCAGGAAGAAGGCAGCCAGTGTTCAGGGAGACTTTCTCCCTTTAGCTTGATTTGTATATTATTTGATAGCATTATATTAACACATGGACATCATCACACATCCAGTGCAAACATAGGTGGTTGTCCAGTGTAAGAACTGAAAAGGGAAAATATAAGCCAGCAATCAAGAAATTTAAACATGAGAGAGAGAAGATTAAGAAGGCAGCAAAAAGGGGGTTAGATGGTTACATAGCATCACTGACTCAATGGACAGGAATTTGAGCAGACTCCGGGACATGGTGGAGGACAGAGGAGCCTGGCATGCTGTGGTCCATGGGATTGCTAAGAGTCAGACACAACTTAGCAACTGAACAACAACAAAAGAGGGGTTGCCGGCCACACTCAAAGTCTGAAAGTACTTTGAGGACGTTAATGAGCCTACAAGATGAACAGTTCCACAGGCAGGTCTGCCTGCCTCTCTGGCCTGTGCAGGGGAATGCAGGGATGGAGTGGGAATTTTCCTGGTGTCACTAATGGGCCCGGGACACTCTTTCAGAAGGCATTATAAACACAGCACTTCCTTAGTGTCCCTCACTGTGGTCACA
The DNA here is from genome assembly GCF_033118175.1 of Dama dama. Classification (NCBI taxonomy): domain Eukaryota; kingdom Metazoa; phylum Chordata; class Mammalia; order Artiodactyla; family Cervidae; genus Dama; species Dama dama. The sequence continues at coordinate 37,823,344 of NC_083687.1, read as the reverse complement.
CTTCCTGCTCAACACGGACTTTGTTATAGTAGTTTCTTACTGTTGACAGAAATGTAGTTGGCGACCTCAGGCAGCCTGCCGATGGACAGTGAGCCAAAACAAACACACCCCCAGGTTATCCTAGTTTCAGATGATTGTAGTTTTTGTACATGTGCCCTGGCAGCCTCCACTTCTATCAGTGTTATTATTTCAGTTTATGGTTAAACTTTTTATCTAATAAAGATATATGCTCCATCATAGGACAAGGGTTAGCTGAGTTCACTGAAACAGGAGAAAATGCAGAGAGAGGTGTAAAGCTGCCTGGGGCAGTGTTCTTTACCAACAAGGGGATTCATGACCCCTGAGATCACCTTTCCAGTGTCCTGCAGCCAGAGTTGTTTTTCAGATTATATGGGCCACGTGAGCCACTGAGTGTGAAATATGCCAACATGACCCTGAATGTAATAGTTATTTTTTTTCCACCTGGTTTTAATTTTGGTCACCAACAACTAAAGAAAATTAATAAAAATAAATAGGGCTTCTACTTCTTTTTTTTTTTCTTTTTTCCCCCATTATTTATTATTTCCATTCCTATTTTTGTTTTGGTACTTCTGTGCATCAGCTATTCATTTGAACCCCTGAGATTGTGGCAAATAGGGTGCCCAACAGACCATTTTATTCCTTCTGTCTGCTGGCAGTCTGCCTATCAGTTATTTTCTCTCTCTTTCCCCTTCTTTGACTGCTTTCCTGACTCTCATAGGCCAGAAGTCTAGCAGATGTGTATGTGCTAGAGACTTCCATGGAGGCTCATCCATTGGGTCTTACGTCCCACTTTCCACAGCTTCCTCATCCTCTGCCCGTTTCCTGCAGATATTTGTATAACTTTCATTTAACACTTGTCATCTGGCTCAGGTTTTTAAGCTGCTAGCTTTTCTGATCAAAAGGCGTTGTCACTTTTTAATCTTCCTCATTTGCATCTTCATTTGAACATTCTTTCGAGCTAAGCAGCTGTGAAGACACATTTATGAAATTATTTAATTCTATCATTTCCTGCTCTGGGTCACTAACAGGGATGATGAGAGAACTTGATAATCTCTAAATTTCCCAAATGCTAAAGAAGTAATCAAACTCATGATATCTAAAAACCTTAATTAAAGTAAATCGAGACATTACCAAGCAACCAGTTTGTTCCCTATGACCTTTCAGGCTGGTTTGCTCCCTTTGTACTCTGTTTTAACTTAAATGACTTAATTTAGGTAAGAAGCAACAATTCCACCCCTGTACCCCTTCTCGCACCTATGACATTGGTCAACACTGTCAGGATATATGTAAGTTAGGTTTTTCCTTCTGAGTTCAGGACTGAAGAGCAGCAAATAGATGACCATCCTTCACCAACTAGGGTCCCAGCTGGAGGAAAGCCTCTGTGGACCATCAAACTAGCCCCTACATATAATTAACTCATTTGTGAAGTTGCCAAAAATGCATGCGTAAGAGAAATCTTCCCAAGAACTCAGGATTGTTTCTTCCCTACCCCTCCTTGGGATTTCTGTCATACTGTCACAACAACCCTGCCCTTTGTTAAGTGCCAGTCCACAGACACTTAAAGGACAAAAGGACTGGGACTTCCCTGGTGGTCCGGTGGTTAAGAATCTGCCTGCCAATGCAGGGGACACGGGTTCAGCCCCTGGCCCGGGAAGATTCCATATGCCACAAGACAACTAAGCCCCCTGGGCCACAACTACTGAAGGCTGCATGCCCTAGAGCCTGTGGTCTGCAACGAGAGAAGTCACTGCAATGAGAAGCCTATGCACCACAACTAGAGAAAACCCAAGGGCAGCCAGGAGGACCCAGTGCAACTAAAAATAAATAAATAAACAAATGAACAAAGGGGTTGACTGGCTCTTATTATTATTATTTTTTAATCTGGAAGAAAAACAATCTTATTAGTTGATAGTACCAAGGGGGCCTCAAGAATAAGGTGGACAAAAATCCATAATGGAAGCCATCATTGAGTTTGATGGTTCTTTGAGGGAGGCTGAAAAATACTGGCAATTACAGCATAGTATTACAAGTGCTAAAGTAAAGTGATATGTGAGAAAAATTGAGGCTTTTCTGACCTTCCTCGAAGGTCTAGACCTTCGGGAGCATTTGAAATCTGTAGTGTGTGATTGAAGAACTAAAATTTTCCTTTTAGATTTTAATAAATATACACAGAAATTTAAATAACCACACATGCTATTGGCTTGTGTATTGGACTGTACAGTTCCAGACTGTCCATTGCATCAAACATTCTTGGTAGCCCATGTTTGCCTCTTATTTCCTGCAATATGCAAAGCAAATTAAGCATACTAGCATCACCAAGGTCATCAGTGAGAAGCCTTTAGGCATGAACTTATCTTTCCTTTAGGAAATCTTCCTACAACTGAATGCTTTCATAGAAAGTTTGTTCAGGTTTTTCCATTTTTTTTTTTTAAATTGGAGGATAATTACTTTACAATATTGTGGTCTCTGCTGTACATCAATGCAAATTCAATGTGAATACCTCATAATTATATATATATGTTGCCTCCCTCCCTCTCCTCTATTCCACCCTTCTAGGTTTTCACAGAACGCCAGGCTGGGCTTCCTAATATCTTACAGAATACCTGAATGAACGTTTTGGCCAACCCAGTACTTATCCCCTCTTGGCATTAAAATTACCTATTTGTTTACATATTCCCCACTTAACTGTATACTCTGGGGGGAAAAGGAGGGGGTTGTTTTTCTCTTATGCACCAGTGTGTACTGAGTACAGACTACAATTTCTTATCAAGTACTTGAAAAATATCTGTTGAAAAATAGTTTTCCATTATGGACTATCTATAGGGTGAAAAAATATCAAAGACAAAAGGGTTTTTGTTACTTCAGCATCCCCATTGTTGCCTACGCTAAATCATTTTTTAGCTCTTACTCTGGTTGGCAAAAGCCAGTGATATCAGGGTGTTCATGCCTCATCACCATTACTCAGTGAAATGTGGCCCTTTCTTCCCAATTCTATGGGTAAATCCCAATTGATAGAAACAAGTCATGCCTGTCTGGTTCAATTCCCTTGGCAATAATACACTTAAAGGTGAACATGTAACCTAGATCTGATCAGTAAGTTGTGACAGTTTTCTTCCGGGAGTTTTCTGAGGAAAGGTTGACTCTTAAAAGGGATATAAGAAACAGTTGGCCTATCTTTTGCCTCGAAGTATTCTATGTCCTTGGACTGCAAGGAGATCCAACCAGTCCATCCTAAAGGAAACCATCCTGAATATTCTTCGGAAGGACTGATGCTGAAGCTGAAACTCTAATACTTTGGCCACCTGATGCAAAGAACTGACTCATTGGAAAAGACCCTGATGCTGGGAAAGATTGAAGCCAGGAGGAGAAGGGGATGACAGAGGATAAGATGGCTGGATGGCATCACCAGCTCAATGGACAGGAGTTGGTGATGGACAGGGAGGCCTGGTGTGCTGCAGCCCATGGTCAGACACAACTGAGTGACTGAACTGAATTGATTCCTATGTCTGGATGTGAAATCTAGAGCTTCTACAGCCATTTTGTAAACACTGGGGGAATTGAACTGAGGGTAGAGAGTTGGGCCAGATATATAGTCTTTGATGTTCAGCTTCTTAACCAACGAACCCTGAAATCTGCCCAGTAGCTACATATCTTGGTTATGGGCAATAATACATTTCCCTATTTTTTTTTTTTTCGCCTGTGCTGGGTCTTCATTGTGCACGGGCTTTCTCTAGTTTTGGTGAGTGGAGGCTGCTCTTCATTGTGGTGCATGGGCCTCTCATTGTGGTGGCTTCTCTTGTTGAGGAGCATGGGCTCTAGGCACATGGGCTTAGTTGCTCCCTGGCACATGGAATCTTCCCAGACTAAGGATTGAACCTGTGTCCCCTCCTTTGGCAGGTGGCTTCCTAACTGATGGACCACCAGGGAAGTCCACATTTACTCATTTTTAAAGCCAATCAAATAAGGAGTTTCACATGGCTTGACTGGGTCCTCTGCAAAGCTATAATCAAGGGGTCAGCTGAGGCTGGGTTCTGAGCTGGAAGCCCCTGAGGAAGAATCCAATTCCATACTCACATGGCTGTTGGCGGCATTCGGTTCTTTGTAGACTACCTGGGGTCTTCACTTTTTTGCCATCTGTTGGCCAGAGGCTGTACTCAGCTCCTCACTACATGGCCTTTTCTGTGTCAGCCCACATCTCAGTTTGCTTCTTCAAAGTCATCAAGAAAGAGTCTCCTCAAAGATGGCTGCTATGGTCCTATGTAATGTATCATGTCCTTCTTGTCACCTGTGTTGTGTTCTGTTGATTAGGAGTCAGTCTCAGATCCTGCCCACACTCTAGGGCAGAGAACCACACGAGAGCTTGATCATGGGGCCACCCCAGAGTCTGTTTGCCAAACCTCCTCATTTTAAGGATGAAGAAATAGCCCCAGAGGGATGACTTGGCTTTCCAAACATAGAGCTGCTCGGTTGAAGAAATAAGAGTAGATGCTCCACCCTTTAATTTCAAGCCAGTACTGGAGCCAGAATCTGGTTCTATGAAATTATCCATGTTACTAAATTTCTTTGAGCCTCAGTTTTCTAATTTCTAAAACAAGGTTATTATATCTATCTTCAAGAGATTATTTTAGAGAGTTTCATATGGAAACATTTGTATATACCTGTCAGTGTTTCTGCAGATATTAGATGTTAAAAAGTTACTTTATGGTTTCTTCCTTTTGCTACTGTATCATGTAGGCCTGCTGTCTTATCTCTTTAGTGCTAATGTAAAAGATTTGGCTTGCTATGTTTCCATTTTGAGTTTTAGAATGTAATCTGTAAGGTTGAAAAGAATGGTAAGTGAGATATTTTGAACCATCTTAGGGGTAAAGATCTGGGTCCAGAGTCAAATAGGGATCCTTTATTTAAAAGTGCTAACATAACTGAGTCTCTGCTTGGCCACAATCTCTGAACGCTAAGTCAAAGCAATTGTATTGCTGAATTGAACTCTGGGGACTCTCTCCCTAGCATTTTGGTTTTAGCTTTTTAAATCAAGGTCAACCAGCTCCAGTGGAGGGCATTTTTTGATGCCAGCTGATCATCATAAATAATAAACCAATAACTGCTTTAAAAGGAGGATACAGGCTGAATGGTTAATGAAAATTCTTAAAGTGATGCTGTTATGCTGTGATTCTTGAAATGAAATCCATGGGTTCAAGATAAGTTCACTCCATAAAGTCTGCATGAAAATTCTATGCCTTTTTTTCTGACCCACGCTGAATTGTTTTATAGCAGGTCAATGGGGTTTGCGTTTTTTTTCACTACACTATCAGCCTGCTGTCCTTTGGGGACCAGAGTTTTTATACACTGGTGAACTGTCACGTGTGATGTGAAAGTAATGTCTCATGATAGACTTTGACAGAGTTAAGAACCAGACTGTTGTGCCCTTATTTACTAAGTTAGTCTCCCGAGTGAGAAATGTATATTAAAAATGTTTCAACATTTCAAATGAACATTTCTCCTAGGTTCTTTGTTCTGTAGTGCCATTTTGGTCTTTACATGACATCTGAATTGCTTTAGCTAAAATGATTTTGTAGCCTCTGTCTTGTAATTATAATGAAATCAGCTTATATTTATTGAGATCTGACTATGAACAAGCCAAGCTTTGTTCTAAATGCTTAACAAGTCTCAAGTCACTTAGTTCTCTCCAATAGTTTCACTTAGGTGCTGCATTCCCGTGAAGCATGTGTTGTTTTTGTTTTAAACAGATACAGATACAACATATGCCCCCAAATTACATTTGTCTCTTATTTTTTCTGCAAAATGCAAAATACTATATTCATGGTATTGTAGGATGGAGGCAAATCTAGTCTTTTTACCTGTATTTGTCCAATGCAACATCTAACAAGTTGATTTACACTGGCTTTTGCCAAGTAGGAGAGCCAGAGTATTCAGAATCTTGCAGTTTATTTTGGAGACTACTCCAGGTTCTTGAGGATAAGAACTGTCTTGAAAAAAAAAGTGTTAGTCGCTCAGTAGTGTCCAACTCTTTGTGACCCCATGGACTATAGCCTGCCAGGCTCATCTGCCCATGAAATTCTCCAGGCAAGAATACTGGAGTGGGTTGCCATTCCCTTCTCCAGGGGATCTTCCTGACCCAGGGATCAAACCCGGGTCTCCCACATTGCAGGCAGATTCTTTACCATCTGAGCCATCACGGAAGCCCAACTTGTTATTTTCTTGCCCATAGCTATTATTCATTAAATATTATAAAACTGTAATTGGAATTACTATAAACAAGCCTTACGGATTATAAGTGATTGTATGATTGCTACACTACAGATTTACTCTTGTACAAATGTTTCATGCTAAGTAGAAGAAAAGGGCACTTCTTAACTAAGATTTACTTCAATCCAGTAATTAAAACAATAGTATACAATGTTCAGTTTCAATGGCCTATGACTATGTGTGTGTGTGCTAAGTCACTTCAGTCGTGTCCAACTCTTTTTGATCCTCTGGATTATAGCCCACCAGGATCCTCTGTCCATGGGATTCCTCAGGCAAGAATACAGGAGTGGGTTGCCATGCCCTTCTCCAATGACTGTGTATCAATAATTAATATATTTTAGCATCCTTCCTTAGTTTCATGAGCTTTTAAAAAGGGTGAGCAGTTTGTGCTGGTACAAATAGCACCGTGCCTCCTTTTCTCAACTGACTTTTGTCGTAGGAGAGATGCTTACTCATGTTTCTGTACTATATACAACTGTGCTGTCACCTCTTTTTATTGGATTACCACTAATTAGAGCAGAATTGTAATTCTTCCCCTTGAGGGGTAAAAGAGGATCACATGCCTCTAATTTCGACTCTGGAACAACTACCAAATTTTATAGTCTGAGAAATCCCATTTTAGTGGTGGACTGTAATGAATTAATCATCTTCAGGATGGAAAAAAAAAATTCTACTTTAATATTCTGTGGCCAGCAGATATTTCAAATAAAGAAGTTGTTCAATGATGATGGTTTTTTAAGCTAATAGCTATGACTGATACTTCAAAGCTACCCAATGTTTTTAAGTTGATGCCAAGACCTTTCTGATGTAATAGTCTGCTGAATTACGCTTGGTTTAACTTATCTTAGCATCCTCTAGAGGCCATATAGAAACTAAAATCCAGTGTGAGAAATCCTTTCAAGGATATACTATGCATGTTATTTTGAGAAGTATTAAAGGAATCTAGACCCAGCAGAGCCTCAGAATTACATATCAGTAACTTGATAAGTTCCTTTGTGCTCCTCACTGCCAGAATCACTGGGTAACAAGAACAATGGATTCGGTTGGAAAGTTTTATTTCTCCCATATGCATGAACATTAGAAACACAGAAATGGACATGATTATTTGTGTGGCATCTTCATAGCCAATAGACAGCTGACATTTTAACTGAACAGATAGGTTCATAAGGAGCTTGGGTGCTAACATATGGTGACATTTCCAATTATAGGCCCCTACTGTACTGTAAAACTGCTGATTTTTTAAAAAATTTACTAACACAGAACAAATATCTCTTAGTGTCCATTTCTTGAAATGTCTGAAAGAAGTTGCAAAATAGTTGGTGTGCAATCTAACTAAAGGAAAAACATGTACTGCCTGAGATAATCACAAAAATATGTTACATCTAGGAAAATCAAGGAATATGTGTTGTGGGAGAGGTTTGCTGTCTTTCCAAGCCTTATACCTGGCTTTGCTTAGATCTTAGATGCCTGGATCAAATTAGTATATCCCAGGAGAAATCAGCAGGACTGATTATTTTCAAGATTGAAAACCCCTGGCAGAGGCTTTTTGTCATGGAGTTAGTTTGTCTGGAGTGGCAGCTGGGTACCCAACTCTAAGGATTTACTTAATCAGGAAGTCAGACACAGGCATAAGAATCTGGGGAGAATTTAATTCCAAATTTCTAAGCATAGTTTTAATTTTTAATGTGTAGTAGTTCCATATTTGTGTGTGTGCATGTGTATAAGCTTTTTAAGAACCAGATTGAGGAGGAATTCTGAACACTTTTAACAGTGAGCTACTTACATTTGTATCTATGTGGAACATTATGGTCATTAGCCCTATTTCAATATTTTTTCCTTTTAAGTCTAATTTTCATTTCTCTATGTTATATTTTGCTTTGAGCTGATACCTACGGGTGTAACTATTTGGCATGCTTGTTTGAATTCTATTGATAATAGTTAATTAATAAAGTGAAAAAGATGGGTGTTTATATCAACAAATGAATTAGAATTTTGGCCCAAAAATGATCCATTTCTTTGATTTTAACCAATTTTTGTCTTTTTTATTTCTTGAAGTTTTCCCAGAGAAAATTTCATACTTAACTAATTAACCTATTGACATTTCAAATTAATTTTTCACCTAAAACATGCTATTATGATTAGAGAAATAAGGTTGGTTAAATTAAGCATTAACCTTCACATTCTCTGATAATAAAGCTATTTGAAATAAGGCCTCCATTATTTGTTACCCTAATTCTCTGTGTGTATACACTGAGAGAGTCAGTTTAGGGTGTATGTTAGCTCAGTTAAGCAGACACAGAAATATATTCACAATCAACTAATCAACATTTGTGTGTGGAAGCTCTGTGTTGGTTTTTATACAATGGAATCAATTTCCACTGGCAATTGCTAAATTTTCAGCATGAAATTGCCAAGGGTATATATTCCCTAACATAACAAATTGCTGATCCCCCCACAATTTATCATTTCTCAAGTTCAGCCTTTTTTTTTTTTTTTTTAATGAAAGCAGATTTACAAAGTTTAGACACCATTCCACTTATGGTTTGAAGTTTAGCAGCATTAGAATTGCTGGGAAAATCAGTTTTCATTATGAAATTAAATCTACTTTCTTTCATACTGAAATTAGACTTGCTTCTGATTTGTGGGCTAACATCTAAGTAGTAAAAATGGTCTGAAGCATGGTCTTTAATTTGACAAATATGCAGATCTTTTGAATAAACCCCTACTAGATGACACTCTAAGTAGGATTAACTTCAAGTTTCTCCATGGTCATAAGACAAGGAATTCATTAAAATAAATACTTCAAACTCCTTGCCTGACAAATGAGTAAAATTAGATCAGCAGTCAAGGCCTTAGGCTCTAATGGATTCATGGATGTATTTCTTTATAAAGTTCAGAGATTTACAAGAAGGCACAGTACAAGAAGGCTAATTTCTATCTTTAATGTTGGAAGACAAAGGAAGGAAGGAAGGGGAGAAAGAGGTATGGGAAAGAGAAAATGGTGGCTCTTTCTCCTTTCCTGCATAACTCTATTTAAAAAAAAAAAATTATTAATTTCTCTTATCATGGCTTGCTGATTTGAGGTTACCTTCAAAAGTCTCTCATTATTTTCCTACCATGGGCATGGTAGAGTGGGCAATGAGACAAACAATAAAAAATGGTTTCCTGCCTTCCTGGCATTTCAGTAGGTTGAGAGATCGATAGACATATAAATAATAATTTTATTTTCCATGGTTCTCATATTTCAAGATAAAACATCTCTTATGAAGAACACAAAGATGGAAAAAATGGTTTTGAAAAAAATAGGGAAAAAAACAAATACTGCATGAAAATGGATCCATAATGTTTGAATGAGTGAGAGCAGATGAAATTATCTACCCTTCTTGAGGTTATCCCAAAGGAAGCTGGAAGCTCATAGTGTCCAAGACTCAGCAAGTCTACCCTCCATGGAATTTTAATAGAATGAGATGGGCTACAGGCTTGTAAGGTAACTAAGCCTTTCTCTAGGAACTCTGGGAAGCCTTAGCACTGCAAGAAAGGAAAACTTCAGTTTAGCTTTCAAAAGAACTATGGCAAATTTATTTACGGCAAATAAATTCTTTCTGGCAAACTTTTCCATTTCATTACCTAAGTTCACTAAAATGTTACTTTTTTTCTAAGCTTAGTATACACAGTCAGCCTTTACACTTACTTCAAATTCAAATAGGATTGTCCAGATTCTGAAATATGGTAGTTTGTCAAATTACCCCTAATTTTTCTCTGTATGATTTTTTTCACTCACTCCCCAGTGTTTTAAAATAGTACATGTCTGTTCATCTCCTTTAAAGGTTAATCTCTATCTCTGGCAAGGGCTTGCATATGTGTGTGCATATTACTTTTTCTTAAGGATAAATGAGCAGGCATCCTTGATCATATGTTTATAAATATATAGTAGTTTATATCCTATAAATAGTGAAGATCATTTGTATACATGAGAACCTGAACATTTCTTCTGATGAGAAAATGAGAGATTTTATGTATTGGATTAATCTCAGTGATGCTGAAGCACTTATTTATTGGGGAAAAATTTTTCATAGAGTGGATGAATCCAGATGTACTTTCAGATTGTGAAACAGCTCTGGCTATTATGTAAATGTTTGGGTTGTGGTAGAAACCATAATATATTTTTCCAAAAGCCATGCTCCTTCCATTTTCAACTTTTGTGCTCTTTGAGGGAAATTTAGTCCATGTGTTTGTGATTCATTTACACTTAACTCATCAAAATAATGTTTGCTAAGAGCTATTGGGTATCCAACAGGCTTCTTAATCTATGTGAATTATTTTTTAAGTTTTTTTTGCTCCTTAAAACCAGGAAGATGCTTTTGGTCAAACCACTTGAATTTTTGCTTTTTTAAAATTTTCTAAAACTTGAAAACATAAAAGATACAGTAGATTTAAAGCAGTAAGATGCCTGCTCTCTCTTATTAAGCAATTACTCTTTTAAGACAGGGATGATAAAAGAAATCAACTTCTAAGAAGTGAACTTTCTAGTGTTAAAACAATTAGGTTATACAGAATGACTAATACTTGATGTCTTGAGTGGCAGTGATTAAAGAACATAGTAGCGAGACTTGATCATTAAAGGTAATATTTCATTTGCTTTTAACAAAAATGTTTTAAAAATAGTCTAGTATGGTGACATAAAAGAAATCGTTCAGTATGGTGACTATAGTTAATAATACTATGTTGTATACTTGAAATTTGCCAAGAATGTAGATTTGAATTGTTCTCACCAAAAAATAAAAAACAAACAAAAAAACATATTTTGTGATGTGATCCATGTGTTAATTAAACTGTGTTAATCATTCCATAATATATATGTATATCATCACCTCATACACTTTAAACTTATACAGTGTTATCTGTTACTTATTTCTAATAAAACTGGACAAGAAAAGAAAAATAGGGAACAAGAAATAGACATTTTTAAAAAGGAGGCTTGAAAAGGCAACAGAGACATATTACTCTACTTAGAGTGATAAAAACTCAAGGAATACGTAAAATATAGTGTTGGCCAAGAGCATTCTCCAGGGAAAAAGAAGTGCTTTTAAAGTACTTGACTCAGAGAAAAAAGGTATCTGTGTAGCTCTTTGGTTCACAAGTAAATTCCCCATTTTTAGATTTTTTATTTTTATGAGATTGGAAAATTATAGGTGGGTTGATGAATTTTGCCTTTTCTGCAGAGATGGAAACTTTTGTGATAGCAAAATTCAGATTTTACTGTTGTTACTCTAAAGGAGTGAGGGGAACATGTTACTAAGCAAAAGGGAAAGGGAATATCTACCATGAAACCAAGAAGGTAGGCAGGAATCAGTCCATGCTGTCCACTTTAGGCTGTGAGAAGGAGTTTAGATTTGGTTTAACTGTTATGGGAAACTACTTATGGATTTTAGGCAGGGGAGTGACATTATTCAATTGATGCGTCCAAGATCACTTGGGTTGCTCTATGGTGAATGGATCACAGAAAGGCAATGGCATAAAAAGTAAGACTAGTTAGGTGATGCCTGGAGTAGTTTAGAAAGCGATGATGGTGATTTGGCCAATGGTGCTAGCAGCTAAGTTAAGGAAAAGAAAAATGAACAGATTCCTATTGTATTCTGAAGACAGAATCCACTGGACTTGCTGACAGACTTCATGGTGGAGAAACAATACAACCAGGTTACTCCTGGTCTGCCTTTAGCAACTTGGAATATGGTGGTGTCATATTCTGGAGAAACGGGTGTGATCACAGGGGTTATTTGTTTTGGTTTTGCTTAGGTTACAATGTGGCCTATTAAAATGCCAGACAAAGTATAGGTAGTGATAATATGTACTAGGTATTCTCACTAAATATGATTGCTGTCAAAAAGGTTCTTAGATAAAAGTATTCCTACCTGTACTCTTTACATGGACTCTTCAGATTGTTTTAATGAAAACCAGGATGTCAAAGTGGTCAACATGGGTAATCCTCTTTGAACATTTCTTTAAGACACATCTACTTAAGTATTTTCCTAAACCTAGGAGAAGAATTTAAATCATCTACCTGCTGTTTATTATTTATTGAGTACTGTTAATTATTTTATGCTTAAATTAACCTGGTGACTTCCCTGGTGGCTCAGACAGCAAGGTGTCCACCTACACTGCAGGAGACCCAGGTTCAAACCCTGGGTCAGGAACATCCTCTGGAGAAGGAAACAGCAACCCACTCCAGTATTCTTACCTGGGAAATCCCATGGATGGAGGAGCATGGTAGGCTATAGTCCATGGGTTGCAAAGAGTCGGATACGACTGAGCAATTTCACCTTCACTTTCTGTCACTTAAATTAACCATATGCTGTTTGCATTAACTCATTCTAAAATCCCATATTCAGTTAATCCATTTGTTACAGAAAGTTCTCTGGTTGTTACTGAAGATACGTCTCTCTTTAACACTACCACACACCAGATGGATTTATTACAATGGCATTTGTTCTAAAAAGTTTACATTTATATGTAAAATATAAATTTTATATATAGCATAAATATACATGTATAAACATACATTTATATTTAGATATGTATGTATTACATCATAGCTATTGCTCCCCCCAAAAAAAAAAATCCCTAAGTTTTGTTTGTATATTCTTAGCCAATCAATACTTAACAGGATTTTCTGAGTTAAGTGTATTTTGTAGAAAAAAACGTTTTCCTGCTGTGATCTCTCTTTCTGCCAATGATTTGTGCTCTGGCAGTTTTGATGCATTAACTGGATAAAAGTAACAGTGCTGAACCTACAACAAAGAGATTAGTAGCATTGTAGTTGCTAATATGCAAGTTTCTTAGTACCTTGAAATACCTTTAAGAAATGGCCCATTACGCAGAGGGAACAATCAGTAGCCAATAAGGGACTGGTAGAACTTCACTGACATTACAATGTGCTTCATTCATATCACTGCAGCATGGAAAAATTTGCCTGGAGTTATATGAACCATATCTGGGAACATCTATGGCTGGACAAAGTGTTTTCTTTTAGGGAATATACTTTCACGACACCACATAGAGCTGGGCCAGTTAGTGATATCATTTCCAGAAACATATGCCTCACGCAAAACGAGGTGCTGATTTGTATGTGTATATTCCGAATTGAGTGAATACCAAATCCAAAGTAAGCACACCTGGTAAGCATCTGCCTCATAGAATGAGTCTGAGCATATCTTGTTATATATAAAACCCCTCTCATGTTAAAGAAGTTAATGCAGGATAATGTACTAAAGCAACAGCACTCCTTTTTTTATTCCCCCCCATCATGATACACAAATTGAATGGTATTCATTAGGTAACACATTTTGATGTGAAATTCCCAGTGATAGCTGAAACTCTCCCACATTTTTCCTGCTCAAAAAAGTTATGCATGTAAGAACGCAAGTTTATGGTAATAAAAATATACATATACTCTCATCATTGCTCTAATTTGTATTCAAACATGTAATCATCCACTCATTCTGATTCAGTTATTAATAATTAATTGTATTGAGCACATCTGAGAGCTAATGGCTGTACTGATGAGTGTGGTTCTGAGATTCTAAGTATGGCAAATCCAAACCCTTTAATGATCTAAGTGTGACATCCCTCCTCAGAATCAAACCAACACTAAGCCTGAGCTTTCCACAGTCCAGTCTTAGGAAGCAGCTTTGTTCACGTTATGAATTTTGACCACTTTCCTTTTATATCTTTTGAGTTGTATGCCACACATAGAAATGTTTTCCCTTTTCCAAGATTCTATTTTTAGAAATAATGCATGTTTTCTTCTAGTACTTTTATGGTTTACTTTTTTTAATATCAGTACTTGGCACCTGTGTTCCAATTGAGCTGTGGAGAAATCCTATCACAGCTAGCTAAATTGCTGAAAATAGCTCAAAGACTTTTACCATATATTAAATCTGGAAATAATAATTTGCAGACTTCAGAGATAATAATTAGGTTTTAGAACAAGAATAGGATATGAAGATCATGTAGTCAGATGTTCTCATTTTCAAGGTGGGGAAATGCAAATGAATGTAAAGAGTGCCAGCATAATAAAATGTCTTACCTAAGGTCCTTCAGGGTCAGGTGCCAAAAGGAAGATCTCTTTCCATGCTCATGAGGTTGCTTCTTACTGCATTCATTCCTCTACTTTGTCATCATTTAATGAGCAAATAATGATCTGAGCATCGCATGATTTCAGTTGGCCACATTTATTGGTCATTTTGTTCAATTTAAGAGGATAAAATGTACTGCAGGTTTTTTAAAGCTTTTTGGAAGGGAAGCTTGGGAACCTAGTACATCTCAAGTGTCAAATTGCACATATTTTACTTCTTGCTCAGAATCAGAATATTGTTACTGGTTATTATGAAGTCTAGGTTTAGTTATAAAAATATCCATTAATGTGAAACAAATCTTTTATTTAGCACTTGTAAAAAGGTTGAGAAGAGGAGAGTAAAGAGTTGCTGCTGCTGCTGCTGCTGCTAAGTCGCTTCAGTCGTGTCTGACTCTGTGCGACCCCATAGACGGCAGCCCACCAGGTTCCCCTGTCCCTGGGATTCTCCAGGCAAGAACACTGGAGTGGGTTGCCATTTCCTTCTCCAATGCATGAAAGTGAAAAGTGAAAGTGAAGTCGCTAAGTCGTGTCCAACGCTTAGCGACCCCATGGACTGCAGCCTACCAGGCTCTTCCGTCCATGGGATTTTCCAGGCAAGAGTATTGGAGTTGGTTGCCATTGCCTTCTCCGAGTAAAGAGTTGAGAATCCATCAACTGCCTTCAGCAATATCACAGTATCCTAAATAAGCAGTATGTTCCCCTGTGTCATTCTGTAGTCTTACTGGACCACCGAGTCAGCCAAAGGATGCTTTCAGAGGGGACTGAGATTTAGTGAGATGGAAATTGCAGAACTCAGTTTTCTATGACACAGACATTCTCTAGTCTCATCGATTAACATGGTCCATTTTAAAGAAACCCATGAAAAGACTAGATGCGTTTCTTTGGGGAATACACTTGCTTTGTGGAGACTGAGGATTTATGCAGCCATTTCTCTGAAATATTGTCCTTGGGACCCAGTGTTTAAACTCACAAAGCTGCATGCAGATAATTCTTAATAATGGTTATTGTTTTAAAGAAACCATATTGCCCACAAGACACCACAGTGCTCCTTCCCCTCCCCCCCCAAATAAATACCTTTCCCTTTCTCACTGCCTAGTAGCATCTCAGGCTGTTTAAAAAAATGACAACAGGTATAAATATTAATCTAATTATAGTTAGAAGAGATTTACAGCTCTAATTACAACTGCTGTTAAATTTCAAAGGGACTGACATAAGCAATCAACACAGCCCATACAAGAATCCATCTTGCTGTTAAAAAAGGTACCTGCCAATTGTTTGTCAGTTGAATGACATGCACACTGCACACATTATCTCCAGAATTAGTGATACTGACAGTTTTGCCATGTTTGAAGTATGTAGGCAGCATGATGCAAAGGCATGGAACCTAGGAATTACTCACTTAGGGATTACTGTGTTACCAATATGTACAAGTTCATCAAGTATGTTATCATCTAAGCAATTTTTTAAAATTTAGGTCAACCAACTATGTGTTTAGAACTTTTGTATGGTAAAAATGAGCATTCTGAGAAATACATACACATATACTTGCAATCTCATTATTAGATGTCTAGACATATATATATGTATGACAAGTATATTACATATTATATAACAATTATATATATTATATAACAATTACAAGATATATGATACCTGTCAGCACTGAAATTATATAATAGTCTCACTTGAGGCTCAGAATAATCCTTTCATGTTTGTACTGCTATATTTATTCTTTTGGATAATTTCCGTAATGAAGTAAATATTTGCAAACCTGCTGGGGTGAGGCAGACATATATGCTTTTACAAAAACTTGCTGATAACTTCCACAGGCTGAGGAATAATTGATCAAACCATATCTGTTCGGGCTGTGTACACTGACCTCCATATCTGAGGCTTCAGCCTTACCTGGGATTCCTGAACCACCTGGACAAAGCATATTTAATTCATTCTAAACCAGTTGTCTATTGCGACTTCACATTAGTCATGCTCTGCTCTCTGGAATTTGGGGATTCCAATGCAAACCTTCTCTCTAACTCAGTGTTTCCTGCTTCCCTGTTAGGGACCTTCTTACCCTGGAGATCTTGACTGGGTCAGGGACTGTGCTTATAAATTTCAGCCCAGCGATAAGGTTCTGTCCTGTGTTCAGACCCAATGATGATAACTTCATACTAACATGTTACTCACATTCCACTCTCCAGAGATATGTTACCAAAACATTCTTCTAGCTCCTTAGAACCTGCTGTTTTCTGGTCTGTTAGTAAGATCAGGATTTGTCTTAGGATTGATATTCAGAGAGTATGAAGCAGTGAGGACATATCAGTTGCTCAAGTAGTGAGATGCTTCCCAGCAGTTGGTAATGAGCTATAGATGCCAGGACCTCCTTTCACCCCCAAGTGTTCCTCAATTCCCTCAGCCATTACAGCCTCTCGCGGAACTCCCAAACACAGATATTATTCAGCAGCTGAAGGGTGGGACCTTGGCATACCAGGAGACATATGGCATACTATTTCTTCTATAACTGGTGTCCGTTCTTCTTGGTTAGTGGTCATATTTGTTGTGCTACGTCTGTTAATGTTTTGAAACTTTGACCTTGTCGTTTGTCTCTGATGTAGACAAAATAGATAGACTTCTCTTTTAGGATGGGTTTTGTGCCTGCTCTTTTATCCTTCTCACTCCTTAGTTTCTCCTGTTGTCATGAGAAATCCAACTGCCCTCTTACAACCTCTACCTCACAAATGATGGATTGATATTTTCATTTTTTAATTACTTTCATGTTTTTTTAAATGCAGCTATAAAAAGCAGAGATATCGCTTTGTTGACAAAGGTTTGTATAGTCAGAGCTATGGTTTTTCCAGTAGTCATGTATGGATGTATGGGTGTGTGGACCATAAAGAAGACTTGAACACCAAAGAATTGATGCTTTCAAACTGTGGTGCTGGAGAAGACTCTTGAAAGTCCCTTGGGCAGCAAGGAGATCAAACCAGTCAATCTTAAAGGAAATCAGTCCTGAATATTCACTGGAAGAACCAATGCTGAAACTGAAGCTCCAATACTTTGGTTACCTTACGTGAAAAGCCAACTCATTGGGAAAGACCCTGATGCTGAGAAAGATTGAGGGCAGGAGGAGAAGTGGGCAGTAGAGGATGAGATATTTGGATGGCATCATTGATTCAATGGACATGAGTTTGAGCAAACTCTGGGAAACAGTGAAGGACAGGGAAGCCTGGCACGTTGCAGTCCATGGGATCGCAAAGAGTCGAACATGATTGAGCAACAACGATGGACAGCACAACTTTTAATCAGTGTAAGAATAAAGAGGCACTATGCTAGCAAAATGAAGGACTTTTTAAAAACAGGACTTGGTAGTGGCAATGCAGTTTAACTAGCTTGTAGGTCAAAGCAGTTGGACACATTTCTGATTCAGTGACATTTGAAAGACATAATTACAATAAGATGGCGGCATGCATGCCAACATGAATAGTTTTTGTTTTTTTTTTTGAGATAACTGATCCCAGAGTGGGGCAGGAATTATTTTCTTATGTATTCTACTGGCATTTGTTTTGTCAGAACATAACAAATTATACATAAATCCTATTTTATAAATGGTATGCTGTGCTTTAAATACAGCCCAATATGTCATTCTGTCAGAGATTAGCAATAGCAAACTGTTTTGTTGATTGATTCATTATTCTCAGGGCCCAATTGATAAAATTATTACTGAATTTATGATGAAAAATTTCCTTTAAATGAGTTATTTACATAGTTTATGCTGAAATAATAACAAAGGCATTTTTTAGGTTTTGCGTGTTAAAATTATTACCAAGCCACTGACACATCTTCCTTATCACCCTGAGAATTCCCTATAGCATCAATGATTTATTAGATAGCTACATAAATGGTGCTTGGCTACCACTAATATGAAATTTGTGTGACAGCCTGAGTTACTTTTTTAATAGTACCTGACAGTTTTCAGGAAAGTCTGTAACTCTACATCACCTCAAATTTCTTGTTTGATATTTTATTCCCATTCATTTTTACTTTAAATGTCTAAATGCCCTCACTGAATTAAGAACACATAGCTTTGGTAAACTCAGTGCTTGCTACGTACTTGCTATGTAGAAGACTTGGATGGCGTCACCGACTCAATGGACATGAGTTTGAGCAAGCTCCAGGAGTTGGTAAAGAACAGGGAAGTCTGGCATGCTGCAGTCCATGGGGTCGCAAAGAGTTGGACACGACTGAGTGACTGAACTGAACTGAAACTCAAAGATTACACTTAAATGGCACCAGTGAACCAGAGACAGAATTAAGCCCACATCGTCATTCAATATTTGACTTTTGTCTCTTGGGAAGCGAATAACTTGGTTGTCTTAATTTGAGTAATTAAATTAGTAAGTCCTTGCTTGGGTTTTCTCTAGCCAATTCCTTTAGGAATCCACAGCTTGAATTCGCTGAACTGAAAACTTATCACATTCACCTTATTTATAGTTTCCTGGTCAAGGTTTTTATCACAGTGCCTTCTGAACTCTAGGGTAATTACCATGAATTCAGAAATCTGAGTTTTCCTGTTTATAAAGTTTTGGCCTAAATTTTTCTTTCTTTGGTCACAGAATACTTTCCTTTCAACCCAGTCTAAGCAACACTAACTGGAATTCCTGTGTTGCTTTCTGTTCTAAGAGGGCAGATAAGGACAAAAATTTGATCTGTCTGTGTAACAAGGCATGGAGTTCCCTTTTATCTCTTTATGGATTAGGCAGTGATCCTCTGATGACTGGGTAAATCCCAATATGGATGGAACGAGTCCCCATTTTACTGATTTGGTTTCAACTCTGAAACCAAAGAAGAGAATCTCTAAAAAAGATGACCTTGAAGGCCCTTTTAAACTTACTTATTCTGTTAATTTTCTAAAGGAGCTCAGTTTCATCCTTCATTTCCTCCAATAGAAGACAAAATACATTTGATTTTCATTAGCTCTTCAGCACTGCTTTTAGCCTTATTAAACATTTTCACAAAATTTAAGATTTAGAAAGAGCTGTTGAATTTACAAACAACAGAAAGAAGGAAAGACAGAAGGAAAGAAAGAAAGAAAATTCCTTGTTTTGAAATCTTTCAAACTGTATGAAGGAATGAACTTCTTACAAATGCCCTGAAGAAAGCACAGAATCTAAGTCAATATAATTCACTGGAGACCACTTGGCATTAAATAGAAAGATCAAGGCATTGGACAATAACCTGAAAAGAAGTAATTTGAGAATCCTAAATCCAGCTGAACACCCTGTGATAGAAAGCCCCAATTGATTTGAAAGTTAAAGAGACAAACTGTAAACCTTTCTTATTCATTTATTAAATTTCTGGGCCTTGTGTTAAAAATACAGATGTGGATTGTTTTGCACTTTTAAAGTATCTTTCTGACAAAGACAGTCTTTAATAAAAGTTCAATGAATGAAAAATTTCACACTGGAGGCAGTTGATATATTCTTGGACTAAATTTACATGACTCATCTTTAGAGAAAAAGACCTGGACAGTTGAAAAATGCTTTGTTTTTAAATGAAGTAGAAGTCCATTTTTGTCCTGTTTAGGGTCCAAGTTAATTCTGAAAGTATATCTGAGATGTAACATTGTTAAAAACTTTAGAATTGTTAATAGCTTTGGTGTTTATAAAAAGCTTACTTTTTCAATTGTCAGTGTGAATTGATAAAAATAATTTCATAAAAAGAATATGTGACTGACATAAATATGGATTAAGGTCCAATACTCTGACCACCTGATGTGAAGAGCCGACTCACTGGAAAAGACCCTGATGCTGGGAAAGATTGAGAGCAGGAGAAGAGGGTGACAGAGGATGAGATAGTTGAATGGTATTACCGACTCAGTGGACCTGAGTTTGAACAAACTCTGGGAGATGGTGAAGGACAGGGAAGCCCTGCGTGCTACACTCTGTGGGGTCACAGAGAGGCAGACACAACTTAGCGACTGAACAACAGCAATTTATGATGCTGTACAAATTTCAGAACAGAGTTTTGTGTTGATTGGCTCTGTCAGGCCTTGATCCATATGTCCACAAAGAAAAAAAAGGAAAAGAAAATTCACTGAAAGACTGAAATGAAGGAAACACTCAGCTCAGAAAGATTAACTTTATACAAGAGATATTCAAGGCAGACAATTGTTGGTATTTTTTTTAATTAAATGAAATTACTCTCCTGAGAAAAGGGCAGTTGGAGGCTTTCTTTCAGTAAAACAGAAATTGAATGTCTAGTCAGAAGATCAAGATGAAAATCTCCTATGTGTCCTCTATATTGAATTAGCTAAAATCTATTAAAAATTAATATGTATATTATTAAAATGAAAACTTTAAAATATTGACAGCTCTGTGGCCAGTTTTTCTAAGGATGGTCAAGCATGTACAGTTCTTTCCTAAAATGTACATGTTAGGAATGGGGAAGATTTTTTTCCTATCAGTATTTTTATTATGCCAGAAAATAGAAAGATATACACACACATAAAATTTTTATTACAACTTCATTTCCTTTGGCTTTTTTTCCTTACATACATTTTCCCTTATTGTTTCTTTCCAAAATTCTATTTATGAGATTATTTTTTTCAATCCACATTAAAAGGTAATTGTACAGACTATCTTTAACTTTTTTTACTTAAGACTTTATCTGTTCATTATGTTCATTAAATATTGGGGAAATATGTGTTGTTTAATTACAGAATTCTTCTTCAAACTGTGCTTAATTAAATTGAAGGTATGCTTTTAGAAAATGTATCTTAGCATTTCCAAGATTATTGACCTTCATTTCACTTTTGAAAATGTAGGTTAATTTAAAAATTGTGGCATTGTGGAACTGAAATCTAGACTTAAAATTTGTAAGGACATCATCTATATTTCGATTTATTTGATGTGTTCATTTTTACCAACTCAGACACAGTTTGAGCCATCCTCCATGCCCTGGCAGCAGTTTGAGTTTCATAAGGTTGAGTGTGATCTTAACACACTGTTCTTATTTTTGACAGTATTTTCAGTTTTAACATCTTTAAGAGCACATTATTTTCCCTACATTATTGTATCTAGTCCTGTGAGGAATGGATACACCATGCTCACCACCTGGATTTTGTTCCTTAATGACAGACCCATAAAATCATAGATCTGGAGGAAGTCTTAGAGTCTCCAGTGTACTGAGAGCTCTCTGAGACTTAACCTTGGTCCTTACCTCACTCTGGTCTGGAAAGAGAAGGGACTCTTTTCAATGTGAATTCCAATGTAGCTCTACCCAGCTGAAGAGGGGCTTTCTGTCTGGGAAGTCACAGAAAGGTGTTCAGAGGAAACCTGGCTGGATTTCTGCAGGTCACATCTGTTCCCTGGGCTTAAAGGTGGGTTTCTTTCTCCTTCCATAAGAATGAAGCTCCTCTCTGTTCACCATGAAAGTAGGCTCTGCCAGTTATTGACATCCTTATGCAGGTAAATTATTATACATATTGAGATTCATATGTATCAGAAATTGCACAGGGTTGTAAATGTGATATTCCAACTTTTGGTCAAGGTTGTATGCATATTCATGCCACTCTTTTTCTCCAGACTGGTACCAAGGGTAGATCAAATATGAAAGGAGAAAATTAAATAGATAGAGTCAAGGCTGAGAAGATGTGATAGTAACTCAAAGGCCCAGAAGTGAAACAGAAATGTAAAGAGAGAGGAGTGAAGAGAAGAGTTTGCTGGAGTCTGAGTCCCAAGGTAGGTGGTAGACTTGAGAAGTTCTGTTTATAAAGGGGCCTGAAAGTGATCAGAAGAAGGAGTTCCACAGGTGGAAGTCAGGACCTAACAGAAACTCTGGTCCTCAAAGAGCACCTTATCCCTTCCCTTAAGTTATGTAAAAGGCTACCAAGTAAACTGCTACCAAGGGCTTCCCAGATGGCTCAGCAGATAAAGAATTCTCCTGCAATGCAGGAGATGTGGGAGATGCAGGTTTGGTTTCCTCTTGGAGGAGGAAATGGCAACCCACTCCAGTATTTTTGCCTGGGAAATCCCATGGATAGAAGAGCCTAGCAGGCTATAGTCCATGGGGTCACAAAGAGTCAGACATGACTGAGCAAGCAAACTGCTGCCAACCACTGTCTTTGGTTCTAGATAACAGAGCTAGGTGACCAGCAACTAAAACAGGTCAATGGTGGTTCAATAGTGGGTCCTGAAATGTCCTCAGTCTCTCTGCAAAGCAAAGACTTTAATCCACTGTTCTAAAACCTGCTTCTGGAATGAGGGCAAAGAGATGAGGATGAGCGGAGATAATTTAAAAAATAATAGTAACATCAATAAAACCAAGAATTCAGCAAGAAGAGAAATGAAAATAGAATAAGGGTATAAAAGAATGGGACTAAAGAATTGGAAGTCTTAATCTTATAAGCTTGATCTGATAGATATGTGATACATACTCCCATTTAAGAATATAAAATAATTTTTTGTTTTTTTGTTTTTATTGAAATATATTCAACTTACAATGTTGTGTTAGCTTCAGATGTACTGAAAAGTGATATACTCATACATATACTCAATTTTTTAACATTGTCTTCCATTGTAATTACAAGATATTGATTATAGTTCCCTGTGTAACACAGTCAGTTCTTGCTGGTTATGTGTGGTAGTGTGTATATTTTAATTCCAAACTTCTAAATTTATCCTTCACCCACTTTTCCCCTTTGGTAACCATCTTTATGTTCTATGTCTATGAGTCTATTTCTGTTCTGTAAATAAGTTCACTTCTATCAATTTTTTATATTTCTTTTTTTTTTTGTTTTTTTTTTTATTTATTTTATTTATTTTTTTTTTCCAGTGGGTTTTGTCATACATTGATTTCACATGTAAGTGATATCATATAATATTTATCTTTCTCTGTCTGACTTAGTTCACTGAGTATGATAATCTCCGTGTGTATCAATGTTGCTCCAGATGGCATTATTTCATTAATTTTTATGGCTCAGTATACATATATAATGTATATACCATATATACTGTATATACCAGTATATATATGTATATACCACATCTTTTTTATCCATTCATCCATTATGGACATTTAGGTTGCTTCCATGTCTTGGCTATGATTTTACAGTACACATGGAACATTTGCAAATATTGGTCCCATAATGAATCACAAAGAATGTCTTGACAAGTTTCAGTGAACAGGTAAGATGCAGTCTAATGCTGTAAATTTCACAATATAATTTTTTAAAAAAAGTCTTTCTATCCTTTACTGAATAAGCTATCTTCTGAGGCTCTTGTTTCTTGTGGAAGAGGGATAATTGAAAGTTATTGTAAGGGATGTAACTAAAAGGGATTAAAAGTATGCTACTGGATTGATCAATGGTGAGATCTGAAGCAGAGAGTCCTATTTAGAGAACTATTGAATTAATCCAATTACAGGTAAAGAGGGATTTATACCTGATGTGATGGGGAAAAGGCAGCTTAGTGTAGCAGTGAAAAGACTATAGGCTTTGAATTACACAAACCTATGCTGACTAGGAGCTTCAGTGATAATTTGTTATATACCTTTCTGAGTCTACTTTGCAGGGTTGTTGGGAGGACTGCAGATAATATATGGGCACACCTTTGCAGTTCCTGGTACATAATTACTGCTGACCAAATGTTAGACCGGTGGCCATGGGGAGTGAAAGTTAGGGGTATATGATGCTTCTATGTGAAAAATAGAATGAAAATTACTTGATAATTGACTCTACTTTTGAGTACAGGAGATTGTATTTCAGGAACTGTAGGAACCCAATATTTGAATAAAAATTGAATCCAGATATGTTTTTTACATAGTTTCAAAAATCTAGGCATTCATAAATGTCTAGATAATTAACTTACTGGTTTTTTTTTTAGTTTTTATTCACACATTTGGAGCTATGTCAATAGCCCAAGCCTACAAATCAACCTAGCAGTTATATAATTCCTATTTTGACCCCAACTAAGATGTTTTAAGATATAAGAATAAATATGATGCATCTAAAACTTGAAATCTAAGTATTTATTTAGTGTTTCACCATTTTCAAATTGTACTCAGTGCACAAATCAGCCTCAGGTCCCTTTATAATTGGCACATGCACTTTTCCTTGAATTCTATATGAGTTTAACCAAATTGTACCCTACTTCACTATTGAAAAAATAGATCTTTATCTGAAGTTCAACCTTTATGCTATTTTCTATGTTTTAAATAATTTGAAATATAAAATTATGAATAGTTTAAATCAGTCACTTTTTAAATATGGAAAAATTAAAGATCTTGATATTTAAAATCCTTTTATTGAAATAGCTTCATGACTTATATAACGTGTACATTTGCTAGAACAGCAATGTTTAAAAATTTATTTTTAATTGAAAGCCACAAGGGAAAAATTATGAACCATGAACAGAAAACACAAAATATATGTGATACTATAAATAAGAAATATATCTGTGTATTTTAATATTATGTATCACTAGTTGGATGGGGACACCAAAGAAGATGCAGAATTAAATAAGCAAGTAAATAAACATGATGGGTAAGGAAGTATGGAAGATTTAAAGATTTATCTCAAAAATATGAAATAGAGAACTTTTTAACCCTTATAAAAAAGGAAGCAGAGACACACCTGGATATAACCTTCTCTAATGTGATGTTAAGTCTCACTGTGCTCTACTGTACTTTCTTATTTAAATATCTTTTCTGACTTAAAGGATGGTACCTACTACCATCCTTCCTAGATACAGAGGGCATGAGTCCTGTCTCCATTTCAGGAAATTTTAGTTGGCTTCTTCTTTCAATCATGTCACATTCCTTCTACTTATAAATTATTCCAATAATGTTTCCATTTTTATTTTTTTTTAAAGCATCTCCAGTGTCTTCCTGAAATCTATTTTGAGATATATTGATGCCCCCAGTTGCTGCCATCTGTACTATGTTTTGCTTTGTTTACATTATAAAATGTTTCAATGAGCTTAGTATATCTGATGTTTTCATTTTCTTGGTATCTTGTCACTTGTAAATTTAACTATTCCAATTAAGTGGAATTCTTGATTAACAACAATAATTCAACCACAAAATCTGAAGGTTTTTGTAAAGTCTTTCTTTTGTTTTATCTTTGCCTTTTAATAATAAAACTACCTCTCTTCTTAAGATCTCTTCACCTAGGTTTTATAAAAGAACAAAATTCTATTTCTTCACCTAATCACCATATCTCTCCATGCCTCTTTTGAAGGTTATTTCCTCATTCCACCTTGCCTCTCCTTCCAAACACACTTTTCTTGTTGAATATCTACTTAATCACAGAGATCACATTTACTTTCTCCAATTTTGATCATCACTTTAAAATGTAATCACTTCTAAAGATCCAAATTTAACCTTGACTTTAATCTACCTATGTTAATGCTTAGTTGCTTCAGTCACATCTGACTCTTGGCAACCTTATGGACTATAGCCTGCTACATACTTGTTTTTCTTTTATACCCTTCAGTGCCTAGGAGAGTGCTCTATACCATACTGGTTGATTAATAAGAATATTTTAACTGATTTTACAGATGGGAACTTGCTCATCCAATTATGCCTCCTTCTTCTGTAAATCTCCTCTCCTAATCTAAATTTTTCACTCTCATCTGATTTTTCAAAAAAAAAAAAAAGTCAAGTGTGGTTCTTAGTGATTGGAAAACAAATACACACTTCTTAAATTCCTAGGTGAAAAGGTGTCGATTAAATACCACTGAGGTAAAATGGCTGACTTTCCTCCAGCCAGCTACCTGTTTTTGTTTATTTGTTTGTTTTTTAGTAGTTAGAGCCACTTTGTGGGCCAACGGACCTCACTTAAGATGACACACATCCAGGTTTGCCTGGGACAGTTCCAATTTATGCCTTTTGTCCTAGATTAATGATGAAGAGTTACGCCCTTTCACTCTCAAAAGTGTCCTGGTTTTGATGATAAATTATGTGGTTACTTCACCTATACTGCCTCCTTTCGAAATGAATTTTTTAAGATAGGAACTAAAAGGAAACACTCTGTAATATTTCAACCATGTGTTGCTGAAGATTCCCCTACGATAAAAGCCCACAAGCACTTTTATTAACAGGCTGAATTTTGTGATTGGGATGGGAAATATGTTTTTTCTGAGATGGCCTCACAATGTTTGCAAGTCCCACCTTAGATGATGTTCAGTGAAGCGTGAGGATGAGCTGAAGTTGATGAATTTATAATAGGCACCACACTGGGCTAAAGGCAGGAAGTTGTACATGACTAAAGAAAACCAGAGAAACAACTTTCAAAGAAAAGAGCATGGGACCAGCTAGCCTGCACTTGACCTAAGCTACTGCTCACTGAGGAAAGGAAGCAGTTACTAAATTAGATTGAGTTCAAACTGGAGCACAGATGCTACAAACCAAGGATCAGAGATCGAAGAGGGATGAAGCTGGGAACCGGTAAGGGGAAGAGAAGCAAGGAGCATAAGTGGTGTGCTGGCCCTAACATCAGCCAAAGTTTGTCTGTATGGGTTAAAGGAATCAAGATACTGTTTGTATATTTCCTCCGAGACATATAGCTCTGAAAAAAATTCTTGGCGATGTTTCAGTTATCCTACAGAAATATGCTGCTCAATGTAGGCTCTCAGATTTCAGCAAGGGACTTGCTGTCAAGTGTTTCAGTTCTGATTCATGGCAAATTTTCACATCATTTACAGGAAACTTTCAAATTAACTCAGAACATACATATACAAGGAGTTGACAAAGCATGTTTTCAAATCTTAAAAGGAAAAAGAATCTAAAAATCTCCCCCCTCTCTCTCATACATACATATATATATATATATATATATATATATACATATATATATATATATATATATAAAATCAGTCCATGTACTATTACTTTCCTAAAGAGGTCTTCAGTTCAGTTCAGTTCAGTCGCTCAGTCATGTCCAACTCTTTGCGACCCCATGAATCGCAGCACACCAGGTCTCCCTGTCCATCACCAACTCCCGGAGTCTACCCAAACCCATGTCCATCAAGTCAGTGATGCCATCCAGACATCTCATCCTCTGTTGTCCCCTTCTCCCCCTGCCCCCAATCCCTCCCAGCATCAGGGTCTTTTCCAATGAGTCAACTCTTCACATGAGGTGGCCAAAGTATTGGAGTTTCAGCTTCAGCATCAGTCCTTCCAATGAACACCCAGGACTGATCTCCTTTAGGATGGACTGGTTGCATCTCCTTGCAGTCCAAGGGATTCTCAAGAGTCTTCTCCAACACCATAGTTCAAAAGCATCAACTTTTTGGCGCTCAGCTTTCTTCACAGTCCAACTCTCACATCCATACATGACCACTGGAAAAACCATAACCTTGACCAGATGGACCTTTGCTGGCAAAGTAATGTCTCTGCTTTTTATTTTTATTTATTTATTTATTATTATTTTTTTTTTATTAGTTGGAGGCCAATCACTTCACAACATTTCAGTGGGTTTTGTCATACATTGATATGAATCAGCCATGGATTTACACGTATTCCCCATCCTGATCCCCACTCCCACCTCCCTCTCCACCCGATTCCTCTGGGTCTTCCCAGTGCACCAGGCCTGAGCACTTGTCTCATGCATCCCACCTGGGCTGGTGATCTGTTTCACCATAGATAGTATACATGCTATTCTTTTGAAATATCCCACCCTCACCTTCTCCCACAGAGTTCAAAAGTCTGTTCTGTATTTCTGTGTCTCTTTTTCTGTTTTGCATATAGGGTTATCGTTACCATCTTTCTAAATTCCATATATATGTGTTAGTATGCTGTAATGTTCTTTATCTTTCTGGCTTACTTCACTCTGTATAATGGGCTCCAGATTCATGCATCTCATTAGGACTGGTTCAAATGAATTCTTTTTAACGGCTGAGTAATATTCCATGGTGTATATGTACCACAGCTTCCTTACCCATTCATCTGCTGATGGGCATCTAGGTTGCTTCCATGTCCTGGCTATTATAAACAGTGCTGCGATGAACATTGGGGTGTACGTGTCTCTTTCAGATCTGGTTTCCTCAGTGTGTATGCCCAGAAGTGGGATTGCTGGGTCATATGGCAGTTCTATTTCCAGTTTTTTAAGAAATCTCCACACTGTTTTCCATAGTGGCTGTACTAGTTTGCATTCCCACCAACAGTGTAAGAGGGTTCCCTTTTCTCCACACCCTCTCCAGCATTTATTGCTTGTAGACTTTTGGATAGCAGCCATCCTGACTGGCGTGTAATGGTACCTGTCTCTGCTTTTTAATATGCTATCTAGGTTGGTCATAACTTTCCTTCCAAGGAGTAAGCGTCTTATAATTTCATGGCTGCAGTCACCATCTGCAGTGATTTTGGAGCCCAAAAAAGTAAAGTCTGACACTGTTTCCACTGTCTCCCCATCTATTTCCCATGAAGTGATGGGACCAGATGCCATGATCTTAGTTTTCTGAATGTTAAGCTTTAAGCCAACTTTTGCAGTGTCATTTATATGTAATGGTTTGTTTCACTTGTAAAAAAAAAAATTATGTAGCCCCACTCAGCAGTGAAGAATTTGCCTGCCAATGCAGGAGACACAGATGCAGTCCCTGACTCAGGAAGATCCCCCACAGAAGGAAGTGGCTACCCACTCCAGTATTCTTGCCTGGGAAATCCCATGGACAGAGGAGCCTAGTGGGCTTCACTGGGTCGCAAAAGAGTTGAACATGACTTAGTGACTAAACAACAACAGAAAATTCTCCATCTGCTTTGTCTAGAAGCATGCTCCAAAGGGCTATGGTGACATCTCAGCTTTCTTTTGTTACTCTTCTTGGTGGATTCCAACAGACAGGCTGCACTTGCAATCAAATTTGTGCCTCCTGAAGTTGTCAGTTCTGGTCTGAAATAGCATGATGGAGGGTTCGTTTGTTTTGTTGGAGTTCCAAAGGGCACCCAAGTTTTATCCCCTGGTCCCCTCCCTTTCCTTGGTTTTCAAAATGATTCCACAATGCCACTTGGATTTTGGCCCCAACTCCGGGGCATGCGCACGTTGGCTAGATGGGGCTCCTTCTGCTCACCTTCCCAATGGAAGATGCTGCGGCTGGGAGGAATGGGAAAATTAAATTTGAAGCTATTAATTTTTAAATTCCCAAACCAGTTGCTGTACCTGTCACTTTAGGGTTCTGAATTTCATTAGTCTTGACAGAGATGAACGACACATCCTAATTGAGGGCTTGCACCTGCAGCTTGACACACTGCTTCTCTATCAGCAGGAGCGTGAGGCCTATTTCCCCATGGCTGATGTTCTGAGAGGCAGTCACCATCTCCACGGAAAGAGCAGTTGGAGGAGGGCAATGGACCTGCAAGTCAGCATCCAAAGAAAAATCTCTTCTTTCTCTATTCCTGTTTCCCTTCAGCCACTCTCTTGTATCTCCTTACCTCTAATACATTGAAATTCTAAGCCCTACAGAATATAAAGAGAAGAGAAAAGAGTGAATGAGGATAGGAGGAAGAAAAATAATGAGAGAAAAGGAAGTATGATGGGAGAGAGGAAAAGAGAACAAATACTGGAGCTCATTTAAATGAAATCTCATGATTTTTATACTATGTTTTCAGATCAATTTTTCTGCTCATATACTTCTTCCTTTCAGTTTTATTAGTTTAGAAGCAATAGCTTTATGTTAACATCATGTCTATAAGTACGACTGTAGGAATAAAAGACTTACTCATACCAATGAGTTATCTATTATGATTTTCAAATGAGATCAAAAAGGTTCAACTGACTACATTTCTTACCTACCATTCCTTGTAAGTACAAACTTACACATACTTAGTGCTGTTACAGATAATACACATTTATACAACTGCCCATACTTGGTGTGCTGTGGACATTCAATAACTGCTCATTTGCTCTGTTTAATCAGTGAGGTTATTTCCATAATCTGTGAATGAAAATTTGTTTCCTTAGTTTAATATATATGTGAATGCTCAGTCTCTTAGTTGTGTCTGACTCTTTGCGACTCAAGGACTGCAGCCCGCCAGGCTTCTCTGTCCATGAAACTTTCAAGGCAAAAATACTGAAGTGGGTTGCCATTTCTTACCCGAAGGGATCTTCCTGATCCAGGGATCAAACCCTTGTCTCCTGAGTCTCCTGCACTGCAGGCTGATTCTTGACTGTCTGAGCCACGGTGGTAAAGAATCACATATAAAGTAAGTAACAAAAACACATCTGAAATTCTGATCTGAGTCAAATATTCTTTTTTTTTTTTTATTATTAGTTGGAGGCTAATTACTTCACAACATTTCAGTGGGTTTTGTCATACATTGATAAGAATCAGCCATAGATTTACACGTATTCCTCATCCCGATCCCCCCTCCCACCTCCCTCTCCACCCGATTCCTCTGGGTCTTCCCAGTGCACCAGGCCCGAGCACTTGTCTCATGCATCCCACCTGGGCTGGTGATCTGTTTCACCATAGATAGTATACATTGCTGTTCTTTTGAAACATCCCACCCTCACCTTCTCCCACAGAGTTCAAAAGTCTGTTCTGTATTTCTGTGTCTCTTTTTCTGTTTTGCATATAGGGTTATCGTTACCATCTTTCTAGATTCCATATATATGTGTTAGTATGTTGTAATGTTCTTTATCTTTCTGGCTTACTTCACTCTGTATAAGGGGCTCCAGCTTCATCCATCTCATCAGGACTGACTCAAATGAATTCTTTTTAACGGCTGAGTAATATTCCATGGTGTATATGTACCACAGCTTCTTAATTGTCATTCCCTTTATCCCTTACTGAAGGGGATGCTTCAGTAAGGAAGCATTACCACTGAGGCTCAGATGATAAAGAATCTGTCTGCCAGTGTGGGAGACCTGGGTTCGATCCCTGAGCTGGAAAGATCCCCTGGAGAAGGTAATGGCTACCAAATGTAGTATTCTGGCCTGCAGAATTCCATAAACCAGAGGAGCCTGGCGAGCTGCATTCCATGGGATCGAAAAGAGTTGGACATGACTGAGTGACTAATACTTACTTACTTACTATGTGTAATCTCCTAACATGTTTTACTTGAAAACTTAAGATATTTTAAAACACAGAATTATTTAATACATTTATTAATAAATGCAATTACTTGGCTTTTTCCATAAGTTATTCTGTAGCTATCTGAGGGCAGGGGGATGAAGGGAATGGCAATTAAGAACGTTTAACTCAGATCAGAATTTCAGATGTAGTTTCGCTACTTACTATATATGTGATTTTGATAAAAAATTTTTAAACTACCAATTAGTAAGAAAAAAAATGGGCAATTTTGTAGAAAAATGAGCAGATATTTTGAATAGGAACGTCCCCAAAGAAGATGTTCAGATGGCCTGTGACCATCAGGGAAAATTAAGGTAGTATATAATGTAATACCACAATGCAGTCCAGAGAATGGCTAATATTAGAAAGCCTGCCAATAGTATAGTAACTCTTATCAATTTCTGGTGGAATTTCAAAATGGTGAAACCACTTTAAAAAGCAGTTTTTCATTCTCTAGTGAAGGTATGTATAGGCATGGTCATATAATCCAACAGTTCCAATTTTAAGTATAGATCCTAAAGAAATGCATGTATATATGTGACAGAGGACAGGAAAAACAAAGTTTGTAGAAACATCATTCAAAACACTCACAAGACAAAAATAATGCTAATATCACCAATGGGAGGATGGGCAATGTATGAATTAACAAAAATGATTGAACTTCAGTTATAAACAACACCATCAATGGAATTTCATCAACATAAAGTTGAACCGAAGAAACCAGACATAAATGAATAAGCACTGTATGATTTTGATTATAAAAAGCCTTAACTGCATTGTACAAGGAGAGATATTTAAGTAGTAAAGCAATAAAATGATTGGTATGAAAGTCGAGGTAGGAGTTATCTTTAAGGAGGAGGAAGGAGGTGGGATTAAGAAGAACATTTAGAGAGTGTCTGGGGACTGGTAATATTCTATTGTTTGACCCAGGTAGTACTTACTGGTGCATTTCTATTTTGTATACTTTTTCTTACATGCGTTGTTTTCACAATAAAATTAAATCTTTTAAATGCAATATTATTAGCTCTTTATACCGACTTATACCAAATCTTCCAAGGAAAAATTCACAGTATCACAAGCAAACATATTTGGCTTTCTAAATCTAATCAGAAATTTTCAATTTTTAACCCCATCTCCTTAATCACATTTATATTCCATCTCTTCAACCCAGTGTCCTTAGATTAAAATTAGAGGTCTTGAATCAGAATTTTATTTATTTTTTTTTATTATGATGAATAGTTTTATTTTTTTTATTTTTTTTTTATTATTATTATTTTTTTTTCCAGTGGGTTTTGTCATACATTGATATGAATCAGCCATGGATTTACATGTATTCCCAATCCCGATCCCCCCTCCCACCTCCCTCTCCACCCGATTCCTCTGGGTCTTCCCAGTGCACCAGGCCGGAGCACTTGTCTCGTGCATCCCACCTGGGCTGGTGATCTGTTTCACCATAGATAGTATACATGCTATTCTTTTGAAATATCCCACCCTCATATTCTCCCACAAAGTTCAAAAGTCTGTTCTGTATTTCTGTGTCTCTTTTTCTGTTTTGCATATAGGGTTATCGTTATCACCTTTCTAAATTCCATATATATGTGTTAGTATGCTGTAATGTTCTTTATCTTTCTGGCTTACTTCACTCTGTATAATGGGCTCCAGCTTCATCCATCTCATTAGGACTGGTTCAAATGAATTCTTTTTAATGGCTGAGTAATATTCCATGGTGTATATGTACCACAGCTTCCTTATCCATTCATCTGCTGATGGGCATCTAGGTTG
The DNA here is from genome assembly GCF_033118175.1 of Dama dama. Classification (NCBI taxonomy): domain Eukaryota; kingdom Metazoa; phylum Chordata; class Mammalia; order Artiodactyla; family Cervidae; genus Dama; species Dama dama. The sequence goes on along the minus strand of NC_083687.1, from coordinate 37,790,086 downwards.
CTTCCATGTCCTGGCTATTATAAACAGTGCTGCGATGAACATTGGGGTGCACGTGTCTCTTTCAGATCTGGTTTCCTCAGTGTGTATGCCCAGAAGTGGGATTGCTGGGTCATATGGCAGTTCTATTTCCAGTTTTTTAAGAAATCTCCACACTGTTTTCCACAGCAGCTGTACTAGTTTGCATTCCTACCAACAGTGTAAGAGGGTTCCCTTTTCTCCTGGCTACTATCCAAAAGTCTACAAGCAATAAATGCTGGAGAGGGTGAATCAGAATTTTAAAATGGTTGTTTTAGCCTACTGTGTTTGCAAAAGAATCGTTATCAGTTAGGAGAAAAAGTTCCTCTGTTTTGATAGTTTGGGCTTGCTTAAAATGTGAGCTCATAATTCTTGTCCTTGATTGGGTTGCTCATATTCTTTGGCATGTCTCCCATGTATTTTTCCCCCCATATTGACTCCACATCCCCAGAGTGAAAAAAAGCCATATTCCATGGGAACTGTGCAGAATTTCTGAGGCCCCACCATCTGACTCTTCGGTACCACACCCTGCACCTCACCTTGTGTGCTCTAGCAAGACAAGGCTTGGGTAGAAACTACTGGACTAACCTGGAGTAACTTTCTGGACCCTATACTAATCAGTAGTTCACACTCAAGCTTAAGAAAGTTTGGGAATTTCTTAAACATGTATTTGGCTGAGGGATCATCTAATTTGCTTGACGAATTGAGAAAGAACCTGAGGTTAGACCCAGGTCTAAGGCAGCTGGGGAAGGGATGAGTCCCAGAGTGGAAATCCCCAGGATGGAAAAACACAGCTAAAAACTCCCATTTCATTTTATCCCATCAAGCAGTTTTTCCCTTAGTTACATCGTAAAACCCTCAGGGAAGAACATATTAGAGAGGATACACGTGTTCCCCCAACGCCAGTTGTTTAGGAAGGGGCCGAGAATAGAGCATCAGGTGTTCGTCAGTCTTCACCTGTATTTCCTTTTTTTCACCTCCTTGCATTGTCTGTATGTTATTCCCAAAGATACCTTGGCCTGGGCCTTCAGTGAAGTCCTAAGGCAATGGTCCAAGGTAAGCGAGGAGCAGAGCTGATGCCCTCTTTCCCCCTTTCTCATCCTGGAGTGGTCACCCATTGCCCTCCTTTCCTGGTTGTGATAACAAACAGCCTTCAGTTTCTCCAAAGTTTTCATACTTGTCCTGTTGCTGCCACCCTTGTTACTTCCTGCACTGCATGTTTTACTCTGTAATATTTCAAGGATTTTTTTGTGTGTGTGTGTGTGTGTGTGTGTGTGTGTGTGTGTGTGTGTGTGTCTGGTGGCAGGTAGATAAATTCAGCTTGGTGAGAGCCTGAGTCAGGGCCTGCTTGGGTGTATGTGGGCTTGATAAGCAGATATCAAAATGAGCCTGGAAAACTACAGAATTTGTTGCACATTAAGTTCATAGAAGGTAATAAATGTGGATCAAGTCAAATTTTGAAGGCAAGGCTACTGGGGAGAATCAAAGCCAAGAAATCAGGTGTGAAAAATACAAAAAGTAGAAAAGGCAAGAATGACAAAATAATCCACACAAGTTGGAGATGGGATATTATCAGCCTCTCATGCAAGTTAAAAATACTGGGGATGTGGACTCATACTCAGCATAGAGTAGCTATTCACTGAATTCAGTGATACAATTTTTAAAGATAGTTATCCAGTCAAAGTAATACTTAAAATTCTCCAAGCCATGCTTCAGCAATACATGAACCGTGAACTTCCAGATGTTCAAGCTGGTTTTAGAAAAGGCAGAGGAACCAGAGATCAAATTGCCAACATCCACTGGATCATCGAAAAAGCAAGAGAGTTCCAGAAAAACATCTATTTCTGCTTTATTGACTATGCCAAAGCATTCGACTGTGTGGATCACAATAAACTGTGGAAAATTCTGAAAGAGATGGGAATACCAGACCACCTGACCTGCCTCTTGAGAAATCTCTATGCAAGTCAGGAAGCAACAGTTAGAACTGGACATGTAATAACAGACTGGTTCCAAATAGGAAAAGGAGTACGTCACAGCTGTATATAGTCACCCTGCTTATTTAACTTATATGCAGAGTACATCATGAGAAATGCTGGGCTGGAAGAAGCACAACCTGGAATCAAGATAGCTAGGAGAAATATCAAGAACTACAGATATGCAGATAACACCAACCCTTATGGCAGAAAGTGAAGAAGAACTAAAGAGCCTCTTGATGAAGGGGAAAGAAGAGAGTGAAAAAGTTGGCTTAAAGCTCAACATTCAGAAAACTAAGATCATGGCATCCAGTCTCATCACTTCATGGCAAATAGATGGGGAAACAGTGGAAACAGCGCTTGACTTTATTTTTCTGGGTTCCAAAATCACTGCAGATGGTGACTGCAGCCATGAAATTAAAAGACGCTTACTCCTTGGAATGAAAGTTATGACCAACCTAGATAGCATATTAAAAAGCAGAGACATTACTTTGCCAACAAAGGTCCATCTAGTCAAGGCTATGGTTTTTCCAGTGGTCATGTATGGATGTGAGAGTTGGACTATAAAGAAAGCTAAGCGCCGAAGAATTGATGCTTTTGAACTGTGGTGTTGGAGAAGACTCTTGAGAGTCCCTTGGACTGCAAGGAGATCCAACCAGTCCATCCTAAAGGAGATCAGTTCTGGGTGTTCATTGGAAGGACTGACGTTGAAGCTGAAACTCCAATACTTTGGCCACCTCATGCGAATAGCTGACTCATTGGAAAAGACCCTGATGCTGGGAAAGATTGAGGGCAGGAGGAGAAGTGGACAACAGAGGATGAGATAGTTGGATGGCATCACTGACTCAATGGACACGGGTTTGTGTAAACTCCAGGAGTTGGTGATGGACAGGGAGCCCTGGTGTGCTGCAGTTCATGGGGTTGCAAAGAGTCAGACACGACTGAGTGACTGAACTGAACTGATCCAGTCAAAATTTTTCAACTTCCTACCTTTCACGTTATTAAGCACCCTTTTTGTGACTAGGCTAATGAGAACATGACACACATGGCACTGTCCACAGGGAGCTAGTGATAGAAAATGACATATGTAGAAGTATATATAATAATATAGACTCATGTACTTCAATTTCAAGTTGACTGGATTTGGTATACAGGTGAAGGATTTGGTATCCCATAAAGGCAGGGACTCTTCCACTGTAAAATATGACACAGAATAAAAATTTATAATAATAAAATAATAATATCAATAATATATATTATATTATAAATAATATTATTATCAACAATAAATAAAGGATTTTTTTTATTATTGGGGCTTCCCTTGTGGCTCAACGGGTAAAGAATCCACCTGCAATGTGGGAAACCTGGGTAGGATCCCTGGGTTGGGAAGATGCCCTAGGAAGGGAAAGGCTACCCACTCCAGTATTCTGGCCTGGAGAATTCCATGGACTGTATAGCCCATGTGGTCACAAAAAGTCAGACACGACTGAGCAACTAAACCACCACCATTTACTATTGATAGTAAATAAATCAGTAATAAAGGGGGAATTGATTTTTCCTAGGTGAGAAACTGACAATATCACCTACTGTAAGTGAGGAGGTAGCCAAAATTTGCAGATCTGTGGAGAGTGTAAAGACCAGAGTAAGAGAGATAAGGATGGAAACACAGAAGCATTGTCAGAACTAAGGCCAGTTGGGGTTGAAAATCATTACAGTGAACCAATGTGGGTTAATTTTGTGGTATTCTTAGCCATTTGCAACCACCCAGATTAGATTCATCCATGATTGAGGTTGTTGAATAAGTCTGAATGAAAGAAAATTCAAGACATGAGGACACTGGGCAAGAGAATTAATTGGACTGTTGCAAAATTAAGTGTTGACACTATATAGAAACCTTTTGTTCAACACATCTAAACTGTCAAGATTGAAGAACAACCACCCTACTCAACAATAACTGGAGCAAGCTTCCACTAGTTGAATGCTATTAATTTTGCTTTGTAAAACAGCTTAAATGAGAAACTAAAAGAAAATTATGTGCAAGATAGATGCTTTGAAAGATTTCGGATACTCTTCTTTTTTATTTGAGTCTACAAAAATATTTAACAGCTACAAAACTGGGTAATTTGATAAGCAGTTACTAGACATAAGTTGACCTTTTTAGCAATGAACGTGCTAGAAAATAAGAAAGGTTTAGATGGGACCATGACTTAAGCTCCACCTCTACAGAGAAATACTTGTCAAGATACTTAAAGAAAAGCTAAAACAAAAAGCATGAACATAATCTGTGGCAAATTGTCTTATCTCAGAATACACACTTGATGAGTATAACACAAAGAGTAAAAACATTAAGTCTGGTTTCTAAGTTTTTAGGCTTCTCTGGTGACTCAGACGGTAGTCTGCCTGCAGTGCGGGAGACCTGGGTTTGATCCTTGGGTGGGGAAGATCCCCTGGAAAAGGGAATGGCAACCCACTCCAGAACTCTTGCCTAGAAAATTCCATGGACAGAGTTGGACACGACCGAGTGAGTAACACTTCCACTTTTCTAAGTTTTTATTAGCTTTTGTTTACTACAAATAGGTAGAAAACAGGTTCTACTCTGTGTCCTTTCAAGTTAAAATTAAGCACAATAGAACTAAACAGTCACTTAATATGATTACAGATTGAATCCAGCAAAACATTATCAGTCCTGGTGACCATGAAGGATGTGCTGTTGTTAATAAGAGATCTGAAAGGACTTCTTAAGTGGATAATACAAATCTTGGCAACATTAGAACAGGAGTATCTCTTGATATTTGAGATCACTCTGATTCTGAAAGTTTCTGAACATGAAGATCAGCAGATTTATTTTATTTTTTATAGTATGATGTCTTTCAATAGGAAGAAATGCCAACAGATCAAAGCCTGGACATGTGCTTAAAAAAAAAAACAGATACAGTGTAACCATCCACTAGCTAGGCAATCTTGAAAAAGGCTTCACTCTCTAAACCTCAATTTCTTCAACTATAAATCAAAGTAATGCTGCTCAATACTTTCTACAAGTCTTTTCAGTTCAAATATTATGTTGCTTCTAAAGATAGCATTTTCTAGAGCATGCATATTATCTCCACACAGAGGCTGATCCAGCTTTTCAATAAAAAGAAAATAAATTATTTTGATGATATCTTAAGAGGGTGATCTAACAGGTTTGTGGAGTAAGAAGTTATCAGAAAACATAAAACTTGAGTTTGTGTCTGGTAATTTCATCAAACGTTGACCACAGTTTCTGTAATGTCAACATGGGAATTTTCATAAACTCTTCCTGTTGCTGGATCAAGATGCAATAATATGTACAAAAGAACATTGATCAAATAGCATAAATGACGACAAAGAACTGTAAAGATATAAGTGACCTGTGGTCTGTGGGAGTTTGCTCACATGGCATCATTAACCTATAGATACTGAAAGCTGTGCAGTTGCATTGGGCTTAGGGCCACAGTACTTTTAAGTCTACCAGGAAAATAATGTAGTAGATTTGTTTGGATTATATGGATTGTACATAGTAGATCTGTTAGACCAATTCTCCCCCCAATTAACCTTTTAATAAAAATAACCCCAGATAATATCCCTGAAGGTTTATTTGGATGACCTTATAGGTTGGATACTAAAATTCATTTGGATGAGAAAATGCACAAGAACATCCAAGGCAATTTTGAAAAAGAACAGTGCGGAAGGCAGTGGCAGGGCAGGGGGTAGGGAGAGGTTAGTTCTGTGTGATAACAGAACGTTTTAAAGAATCGATGTTAAAACTCTGTCATTTGGGCCTGGGAATGGTCAAGAAACTATTAGTAGTGGGTCTCTCCACCCATTATTTAACTTGCTAATTTAGAATATTAAAATGAGAAAAACCTGAAATATTCTATAGCATGGTGAAAATTCACTGTCCTCCCCACCCCTCCAAAACTTAGAATCCTGACATTCACAAAATTTGAAATGTAAAAGAACAAAACTAAAAACCATAGGATCCAATGTGGGAGAATGTGCTCACAAATTTGATCCTGGTTTGGGTATATTTTTCATCAAGATACAAAAGGAAAAAGTCATAAAGAAAAAAATTAAGAAATAATGAAGTGTTAAATAGCAACTCTATAAACAAGGTTAAAAGATAATTTGCAGACTAAAATATTTATACCATATATAACAAATGGTTAATATTTACAATGAAGAAACAGCTGCTTAAAAACATTAGAAATCCAAAAAAAGATAAAAGGAGGAAGGAAAGGAGGGAGGGAGGGAGAGAGGAAGGAAGGAGCAAAGGGTATGGACCATAGTCATAGGGGGAAATATAAAAATGTCTATATGTATATTATATATATATTGTGTACATTTATATGTTATATATACAATTTATATGTGTAAAATGTATATATTTATACATATATGTGTATACATATAAAAGTATATATTTTTATATATATTTATATACATATATGTAAAATGTAAACAGTTTATATTCACATATTATTTTTATATCTGGTGTATATTTATGTATATTATTACATAAATATTCATATCTGAATATGGCCAGTTGTTGAGGGGGATTGATCTTCAACTGTCAGAGTGATTGGACCATTGAGAATAAACAAGCAAAACCAAAAGTCCGGAGTTGAAAACTAATGGTGGGTCTTGTATTAGGAAAAGCATAACTGAGACTGGAGAGTTGGGTTAAAGCAAAACACATTTCTGAATATAACAATCAGGGTGTTTAGAGTCTGGAGCTTCCTGATCTTCCAACCATGATGTTACTTTCATACATCTAGGCTTAGAAAGGATACTTAACATGAACAGATTCCTCTAAACTGCATGTGGAGATAGATTATGACAGAAAATCTGAAGTTATTGATAGTCATTGATAGCATTCTTAAAGTCCTAGGACCAAATGAAACTGCTCTGCACTTTTTAAGGACCTTTGGATGTTAGAGAAACAGGAATGGGTTAGGGTTGCAGACAGTTTTACTTGTGTTTCTAGGTTTTGGTATCACCAAAGATTTTATGAGAGACAGAAGAGTAAAACAGGAAAAATGCTTTGAATTGATTTTAAATGATTTTAAATTCTCATCACAATTAACCTGGGAATGCAAAGTCAAATTAAACACAATCAAATCAAAATGAAGTTTTCCAGTGATGTGGTTTGGCTTAATCAAGCATTTAACTACACTGTAGCATTCTGTTTAAATTACATTAATTTTAAAAATACAATCCTATGTCAAGATAGACTTGACATGTACGTTTCTCCTATTCTTATACTTTCAAAGCTGTATTTATAGGTATTTATGTGAAAATAGCTTTAATTTTACTTCAGCCATGCCCAAGAACAGTTAATAGCTTTTATAGAGTCAGGTCAAGGTCTAAATTTACATGATAGCTCATGGTGGTCTTGAGTACACAGTTTTGTTTTGCTTTAAATATAGTTAGATTTCATTATGTGCCCAATAAATATTTTATTGCTGTTTCACAATGTCCATGGCTGTATAGCTCTCTTAACAGCCAAAACATTTGTTGAACTTCAGTTCTCTGAGTTGTATCAGTCATGGGAATTTGGTTGTTTGGGAACCGAAAGGACAGTTTGCTTACGGCAGAGAGAAAGCAGCCTGGGGGTGCCCTCTTCTCTCTGCCCGAGGTTCTCTCCACAGAAAGGTCTGCCCATCCCCAGGAGCTGACATGCTTTCTCTGTCCCTAAGAGCAGTCCTGAGGCTGGATGTCAGCAGAATGTTCCACCTCACCCCTGTTCTGCTCATCTCACTACTTAACTCTTTCCCCTCTTTCTTTTCCTGTGTGCCCACATCGACTCTGAACAGAGAGCAGTGAAGTGCCTTCCACAGGAAATGGTTGTTTAATGCTTAGTATAAATCACAGATGCTGGAACTCAGAATTAAAAACCTTCTGTGATCTCATCCTGAGCTGTCGCCTGCCTTTCCCATTTCCCTTCGCGTAGCCCTGCCTCCAGGAGTCACATATTACATTCTTGCTTTGTGCTCTCACCCCAGTCTAGCTTTATTCTCCTCCCCTTAAATACTCCTTCTCTCCTCCTTCTATCTCTAAGTATTCTAAATTCTGCTATTCTCCGGGGCCTCGGTCAACTTCCAGATACTTCTAAAAACTTTCCTCAGCCCTCTATCCTTTTTCACTGTTTATACCTTTGGAATATCCTTGATAATTCTCTCTGACATTCATCACCTTCGATCTCATCTTGTGGTATGTCTCATTCACCAAGGAAATTCAGAAAAACAAACCAAAAAACAAACCTTGTTAAACTATGAAATGAAGATAGCCACAAACTCCAAGCTTTCTCTTTATATCTTATTTGGTTGAGAAGTATACCACTGGCTGAAATGGTGGCTTAGAGCTCTCTGGACAATACTCGTCAGTGAAGGTGGATTCTGAGGCAAGAGGCCATTGTAACAGTGAGTGTCACATTATGGAAATCTAGTTTGAGCAAGTCCAATCTTTATTGGGGGAAATCTTGAGATTTTATGAAAATTAATTTTTAAAAAGTTCTAATTTATTTTTTTAATTTTTGGCTACACTAGGTCTTCACTGTTACATGTGGGCTTCCTCTAGTTGCACTGCTCAGACGTCTCATGGTGGAGCACAGGCTTTCTAGCACAAAGGCTCAGTAGTTGTGGTTCACTGGCTTGCCCCAAGGCAAGCAGAATCCTAGTTCCCTGATCAGGGACTGAACTTGCATCCCCTGCATTGGAAGGCAGTTCTTAACCACTGGACCACTGGGGAAGACCCAAACCCTGAGCTCTGATCTGAAGTAGCTCATGAAGACTGAGGGAAACTGGGTTTCCATAGCACTGCTCTTGTAGTCACCTAGGAGATAGCCCTCTTTCCCTTGCACTGAATAACAGAACCAGTTTTTATCTGGATACCTTGCTGCCAGCTGAAATACTACATATCCCTTCTTCCCTTGAAGTTTCATGCAGGCCTGTGTTTTATTCAAAAGATATTAAGTGAAAGGTTCCTTCATGAACTATTTCTAAAGTGTGCTTCTTTAGCTCCTATTTTCGTCTTGCTGTTTGGCCTAAGGAGGCTGACTGGATAATGGTCCAAACACTGGGTCACATGCAGCCAAACTTCTCGTATGCTCTGTAAAGCCTGGTTCACTTCTGCTAATCCAAGAACTGTGAACTTAGTTCATTCCCAAACCACAAGAAAATGACATGCAGCAGAATGGGTCTACTGTGTGTGTTCTGAAAGATCATGCATAGATCAGACTCTTTGAAACAAAGACCAGAAAAATACTGACCTAAAACCAGGACCCCAAGCATTACACTACTCTGACCTCGCCCAGTCCCGTTTCCATGGTCATGTCTGATTTTAGGCCACATTACTTCTCTTTCGGATTACTTGAAAGGTCTCTTGTCCAGTTTCTGCCTAATATATACTACTAATGGAGTTATCTTTTCAAGTATTGATTTTTGAATGTCCTACTGTTTGCTAAAAATGTAATTTTTTTCCATTGCTATCTAATGTTTTTCAAGCTACTTATTCAGGAAGGCAACACATGCTCTCAAATCAAGCTTTCTTTGGCTTGTTCCTGTCTATTCTTCCATGTGCCACCTGTACTTCATCAGAATATCTGGTTATTTCTATAATGAGCCCAGCAATGATTCAGCTCCTGCACATAGCCTTGTCCATATTATTCCTGATATTTGCAAAGCTTTCTCACACCTTTGTCAGGGGTTTCATTCTACCCATCCTTAAAGACTCAGCTCTAATACTATCTCTTATTTGATACTTTCTTTGATAATAATAATGCCTTTTAAATTATGGGTATAGTAGTTTAATAATAATAATGACTAAATTTTAAGGAACTACTGCTTGCGTGCTAAGTCACTTCAGTTGTGTCCAACTCTTTGAGACACTATGAACCATAGCCCACCAGCCTCCTCTGTCCATAGGATTCTCCAGACATGAATACTGGAGTGGGTTGCCATGCCCTACCCCAGGGGATCTTCCTGACCCAGGGATTGAACCAGCGTCTCTTATGTCTCCTGCGTTGGCAAGTGGGTTCTTTATCACTAGTGCCACCTGGGAAGCCTAAGGAATGACGATTAAGATGTAAATAGTCTGAAAGTTTAGAGTACTTGCAAGCTAAAAATTTAACCTGACAGTTTATTTATGTCTGTTTATCTGTCTGTCTATCCATGCATACATAAACACATCCACCAACCGTATGTATCTGGGTCAGAGACAAAGGCCATTTATTACACACAACAAAGCAGCAGCAAGAGCAATATTTTGCACGGATTCCTTAAGGCTTCAGTTCCCACAGGGTGATGTTGTGAGTGCCAGATGTTGCTTGTGCATCAAAGGAAAGGAACTCCAAAATTAGGAAACTCTGACCGTATATAGGGCTGCTGGTGACATGCCCATTCTCTCCTCTAGAAAGGAAGAGACATCACTGAGCTAAATTGTAAGCAAGTGTTCCCAGGAGAAGAGGGTAGAGGCATCCTGGAGTGGAAGGGAAAGGAAGTTCTTTACCTTTATTGTCCCAGGATGTCTTCAGGGAGGGGATGTATTCAGCTTTACTTTCCTGAAATATCTCCTTATACAAACATTGGCTATAAATGCCTTTTCTCAGAGGGCTTGAAATATGGGATGATCATGGAGAATTATCTTCCTCCAACTACGTGTCAGGCACATCATCTACAGTATCTCCAATCCTAGCTGTAACTGTGTAATGTAGATATTACTATTCCAGTTTTGAAGACAAAGAGGAAAAGTTAAAATCACATGCCCAAAGCTACAAAGTTACCAGTATTCAAGTCAGGACTCACTATGGTCATTGGATGTTAAAGTCAAAACTCTTTTCATCACAGAAATCAATAGTACATCTTCCACTGAAAGCAGCCTCATGAAGCTTAATGTGAGTTTATTTTATGGTGTATATTTTCTATTTTTTCTATTCTCATGTAAGCGTCTTGAGGGCAGAGTCATGCTTATATCCTCCACCATGCCTAATAAAGTGAATACCATGTGATTATCGGATGCTTTATTAAGATGGTCTGAATGAAGAAAATCTGTCAAAATATGTATGATGAAAACTTGACATTATACCTCCTAAATAATATATGATTGTGGAAAAGAGGTCACAGCATAAAATTCAAATATAGCAACCTATTGCTTGAAATATTAATAATGATCTCAACTATTTTTTACTTGGCTGACAATTTAGCTTGGATATTGATGAAAATTTGATGTCTAAAGTTTAGAGAAAGTAACTAGGAGTTGATAATAATCAATGAGGAGGAATATATAGAAACATCGCATGTGTCAACTCACACGAGAACTGATGTTTGAATATAGGATATGTTGAAAAATGAAAAATTAGTTTTATTTTAGAACTAAATCTCTTCTATTCTAACCAAAATTATGTTCAATGCTGAAGAGTAAAAATCAGTGGTTGACTTACAGATTTTTTTCCCTTTCAATCTTGTTCTGGGGCAAAAAGTCTTTTTCTTATTACTGTTTATTCTAAAGCACTTATCTTCTATTTACATAATCCATCTTCTATTTTCATAATTTATATCCCTGGGATATGTGTTTAGGTCTTCTTGTCTGAAACCAGGCTGTTCCACTATTCAGAACTTAACGAGCTTCTTAAACAGAAACATTAGGGGCTGTTAAACACCTATTGCAAACCTTAGCCCCGACTTTGTCATATAAATACTCCATTCAGATTATTCAGTAGAATAAATATATTTGGTTGTATTTCCCCCTTTGGCCCAGTAGTCACTGCTTTCTTTTCCTCCTTATGTCAAGTCATAAGTTTTTGAGGCTGTTCTTGCATTTCTACTAAATACTTGCTTGAATATGTGCCACTTCGTGAGATAAGAAACCTCTATTCCCAACATATATGGAAAGAACAAATTATATTTACATAATATTTTCATAAATATTAAAAGCAATGTTTTAAAATAAAAAAGATATTTTTACCTTTCCTCAAAAAGATATAACAAGAAAATAGAAATGCAAGTACTCATGCGTGGGAGGAAGGTGATGTTTCATTATACTTTAAACTACTTTGGCAGTTGTTTTCCTTACATATATGCAGGATATTAAAGTGTTAGCTGTGTGTGTGTGATTTATTGTGAAGCCTCTTTGCCCAAAAAAGCCCTGCTATTTTAGTAGAGTTCAATATATTTCCTTTGGGGGAGATTAAATAAAATATGTTAACTCAGTTAAATTTGGAGTCTGATGACAAATGACTAAATGTGTTCAAATGAGGCAGGCACAGGAAATCTGTCCAGCAAAGGACTAAACTGGGAAATAATGTTTGAATGTCCACTGGCACAGTTTTGCAATGTGTTGCTCTAGAGTTTGGTATTACAGTATGCCATTAATTTTAAGTAGTAAATTAAACAAGAGAAATAAGATTCCTTTATTCTGGCACATGCACACAACTCAGCTCTTCAGCTGTACACTAAAATTCAAATGTACACATAAAGATAAAATTAGGATGAAAATTAGGATGGGAAAGTGGAACATGTTTTAGTTTTGATTTTTGATATTTAAAAAAGAGAAAGATGTCTCAACCCTAAATTGCATGTTGAACTACATTCAGGAAGTACTATTATTATATTCTGATACTGAAACTAAAGTATCCTGGAGGTAGGAATGCTGTGAATTTTACATCAATTATTTTCTATAAGGAGCAATTGTAAAGATAGGCTTAGGAATTAACTTGGGTCCAATCAAGTTCATGCCAGTTGACTTGGTAGATAAAGCTAGGAAAACAAGGACTGAGGCATAATTGTTAAGTGTTTTGCTTAAGATCAAAACTGGAGTTGATGGCAGTTGGACATCCCAACTATACATGCTTCTGAAAGTAAAATTTCAGAATTAAGATAATCTTCATAATTTCACAATGACTTATGCTGAAAGGTTTAAAAGATAGCCTATTGCTATTAATGCTAAACTCACAAATGTAGGAGTAATTCTATGTTGTGAATTTCAAACCTTAAAGAAACATATACAGATAGCAACAGAGACCTGGAGACTACTACTTATGCCCTAACATTTTCCTTTTAGTTAACTCTTGATGCTCAAACAGAGCTATACTCTTTAGTAAATACCCAGACCACCCCTTTCATCCTCAGAATAGAAACTGGGTTCCATTGCTATGTCTGTTCATAGAATAACCTTAAGGGCAATCCATATGTCCAGCCCCTCATCCTCATTAAAGAGAGAATCAAACTTAATGAGAACAAAAAGCTGTTAATAGTAGAGTAATATAACAAAATGGTTTATCTCAGTTTTTCTTACATTTCCTATGAAGCCTAGTCTGCTTTCCAATGCCATAAAGCTCAACAGATTATCATCTTATAAGATCAATCTTTTCTTCTATACCATCCAAAATGAATCTTTGGTATGATGTTCTCTACGGAAGATAAATTAAAAGAGAAGGTATTCACATTATTAAATCATAATGATCTGCCTTTTTTTTTTTCAATAAACCTATATGTATAAACTCATTTCTGGTGTCTAAAAAGAGTTACAGCCCACCATTGAGGACAGGCAATTGAATTAAGGATGGATAGGATTTCTCTGACAATTGGAATTTAATTTCACATCATGAATGAAAAGGGTTTTAAAAGTTGATATTTTCAGTGAGGTTGAGTTAGCAATATTTTAAAATGACGCTTGCATTACCTTGAAGAAATGACCTCTCTATTTTTTTTAAATATATGACACTACAGAAAATGTCAAGTAAACCTGTACATATGAGACCCTGCATGAGCAGAGATGGGAGCTAAAAAAATGGGAAAGTAAAACATAAGACTTCATAACAACAACAACAAATAGGGCCTGGAAAAATATCTTCCACCAGAGAGAAAATAAACTATTTAAACTATTCTTAGAGTGTTATGCAAAATGGGATATGTAATTGTAGTTTAGTTTGAAAGATTCCCTAGGTCTTTGAAACTGTTCTGATCCCATTTTTCTGTCTTGACACCAGTGCACTGCCAACCAGCCACTCGCATGAAGCATTAGTAGCATGAGATACCATCACCTGTGGTGCTGTGTTGAACCTCTGTCAATTTTGATCAATTTTAAGTGTAAATGATTGAATAGCTTAAAAATGAGTAGCTTTTAGAGAACTATTATAGGTGAGTAGAACTGCACTTAGAAGATCACAAGATGGGGGTAGGTTAATGTGTCTGGCAGTCTAATTGTTATTGGAAAAAATAATCTTGAGCCTAACAGCCATGGAGAATTAGGCAGCAGGACTTTGACAGATAGGCATCAGATTTCTTTGAACTAAGTGTTTTTGCTTTTATCTCTGTCTATTCATGATAACTTCTGAGGAAGCTGGATGACTCTGACCCAATTTAGTAGAAAGTTCAAGGTGTACTTTAATGTCAATTAATGTGTTAGTTTGCCACCTTGATTGAAAAAAGTTTGGATGATTTGGGCCTATTTTAAAAAATTATTTTTTCTATCTTTTTGTATCAAAGAAAATAGCTAGGACCTTTCATATTTCCTTCCTTGATATAACTGTTGATTGATAGCAATTCTTGGTTTAATTTTCCATGGAGGCAGTTTGTTTCAGATAATGTCTACATTTTGTTATGTGTGCTTCAGTCGTGTCTGACCAACTCTTTGAGACCCTACAGACTGTAGTCTGTCTTCACTTCAGTCGTGTCCGACTGACTCTTTGACACCCTTATGGACTGTAATCCATCAGGCTCCTCTGATCATGGAATTCTCCAGGCAACAATACAGGAGTGGGTTACCATTTCCTTCTCCAGGGGATCTTCCTGACCCAGGGATCGAACCTGTGTATCCTGCATTGGCAGGCGGATTCTTTACCACTAGTGCCACCTGGAAAGACCCTTCAACATAAATAATAGTGGTGAAACTTATTCTCTTTTTAAATTAAATAATGTCTAGAAAAATATTTCCTGTAGTAGATAAAATGGAACCATGTCAATCTCTGAAAGCTCTCAGTTCAGTTCAGTTCAGTCGCTCAGTCTTGTCCGACTCCTTGCGACCCCATGAACTGCAGTATGCCAGGCCTCCTTGTCCATCACCAACTCCCGGAGTCCACCCAAACCCATGTCCATTGAGTTGGGGATGCCATCCAACCATTTTTTCCTCTTTCATCCCCTTCTCCTCCTGCCTTCGATCTTTCCCAGCATCAGAGTCTTTTCCAATGAGTCAGCTCTTCCCATGAGGTGGCCAAAGTATTGGAGTTTCAGCTTCAACATCAGTCCTTCCAATGAACACCCAGAACTGATCTCCTTTAGGATGGACTGGTTGCATCTCCTTGCAGTCCAAGGGACTCTCAAGAGTCTTCTCCAACACCACAGTTTATTTATTTATTTTTTTTTATTTTTTATTATTATTATTTTTTTTTCCAGTGGGTTTTGTCATACATTGATATGAATCAGCCATGGATTTACATGTATTCCCAATCCCGATCCCCCCTCCCACCTCCCTCTCCACCCGATTCCAACACCACAGTTTAAAAGCATCAATTCTTCGGCGCTCAGCTTTCTTTATAGTCCAACTCTCACATCCATACATGACCACTGGAAAAACCATAGCCTTGATTAGATGGACCTTTGTTGGCAAAGTAATGTCTCTGCTTTTTAATATGCTATCTAGGTTGGTCATACCTTTAATTCCAAGGAGTAAGCATCTTTTAATTTCATGGCTGCAATCACCATCTGCAGTGATTTTGGAGCCCAGAAAAACAAAGTCAGCCACTGTTTCCACTATTTCCTCATCCATTTGCCATGAAGTGATGGGACCGGATGCCATGAAAGTTCTAGCAACAAGCTAAGTTTGCTGAGACACCTGGTAGAACCTGAATCTTTTATAACCTATAGCTGGCAAATTCTGTGCTCTACCCATATCTACCAATACATACACATTTTCAGGAACTACACTATCCTAAAATACTACCCAGGAGATATCTTAGATGTACCACGAAGCAGGTCTAGTCAGTTCCTAAGCAGTAACATTCCATTTTCCTCCTCTTCTACTCAGTTCTCCTGCCCTGTTAGAAAGTCTGTGCTTCTAAGACCCGTTGACATGGCGTATCGTTCAATTCTCTGGAGTTGTCCATGTGTAAAGGCAGGTTGTATTCTAAGCAGTGGTTTGGAGAATCAGTTTCAACAATCTAGTGTTTTATATGTCCATAATGGGCATTTTCAAAATAACCCTTAAAAAATGAATGACCCTCCCCCTTCAAACATTTCCAAGGCTCCAACTACTCCATTAAGTGGAACTTGGGCTGGGACTTATGGTTTAAGGTGATGCAGTGGTAAAGAATCCATTTACCAAGGCAGGAGACACGTGCTCAATCCCTGGGTTGGGATGATCCCCTGGAGATGGAAATGGCAACCCACTCCAGTATTCTTACCTGGAGAATTCCATGAACACAGGAACCTGATGAGCTACAATCCATGGGGCCACCAAGAGTTGGATACAACTGAGCACACATGCACACACACAACAAATGTCCCTAGGAACTGCTCTCCCCACTGCTAATTAGGCTTTCTTACTGGACCACGTTGGTCTGCAGGGTTTTCTGTTACCATAGAGTCATCTTCCAGGAAACTGTTCAGTCTCTCTAGCTGGTAGCCTTAAGTTAGGCTTAAATGCAGCTGTTTCAAAGCAGTAGCTTGTTAAGGCTGAGGCCATTTGCTTATCATCTCCGTTACTTTTATAGATGAAAATCCTCTGGAGGATAATAAGAACTATTTTGGTGAAGATTGTTAGTAAATCTTCTCAGTCATCCTCTGGAGACTGGTAACCGCTGAAGGCAGAATTCGATTCTGGAGGTAGCTTATGATGGATGCTGTTGCAGGTTTCCCAATGAGCTAGCACATGCATTATTATTTTGGTTGTTATTGTTGTTACTGACTCTCTCGGGGCAGTCATTCTCTGGAAATGTATTAGTGAAACACAACCACCCCATATGAGTAGCCACATATCAAAATACATGTATATTTTAAGATGCATGGAGATTTTCTCTGAACTAGGGAAATGCTGTGTCTATGCTCTTCTGTCAGAATTCCATGACTTAACGTTCATCTGGTGTCTGTAGAAAACGTTCCTAAGATCTCATGAGCTTTTCAATACCCCACAGCCTCTTCAGTAATGACAGGGAAGCAGAAAGGGCTACCCTGTAGTTTAGTGAATCGCCCATTAGCCTTGGTGTGTGCAAGCAACAGCTTAATAGTCAGAAGCCCCCATCTAATGAGGAACCCTATGTCTGATCCAGTCTTCTTTCTTGGATGGACCCAGGACACACCTCCCTTCTCTGACTCTGTCTGACTCCACAGACAGTAATTCTTTTAGCGTCAAGCCAGTGCCAGGACTCTGGTATCAGCTTCCTGAATCTCTATAGTCTGTGATTACTGAAATATCGTTGAAATTTGGACACAAAACTGAAGATAGTCAACGTAATATATGTGTTATATTGAAGACATGTCTCTTTTTGCTTTCGCAAGCAAGTATCACAAGAAGAGTGTGTTGTTCCTACAGACCTAATAAATCAAGAAGTTAAAATAGTTCACCCAGAAGGTAACTCCATCTCCTAAGGGCACAGCTGGAGAAAGCAAAGAAGAAATCTCCATAAATGGTATTTCCCCTGCACTTCAGCATCTTGCTCTTAAACTGTGTCTCTTAGATATTTTATACCATTTCAGGCAAGCAAAATACTATACTCTCTTCAAAAGAATAAGATAACCTTTTCTCAAAGAAAAGGAACTCATTTCAAAATATTTTTTTCTAATTGTTGAAATAATAGATGTTTATTGTGGAAATAAAAAAGTTATATAAAGTAGGAAAATAATGTCCTATGATCCCATCAGTGAGTATTAATAGATGTTAATGTTTTATTCAATTTACTTGGAGTCTGTCTATGTACACATACCTGTCTATAAACTGCTCATATAATAACAAGAATAATGGCAATAATGAAAGCTAATACTTATTGAGCATCTTCTGTCTTTTCAAACATTAACTCATTTAATCTTCATATATTTCTGTGAAAGAAATAATATTAAAAAGAAGTAGTATTAAAAAAAAAAGTAGTATTATTGTAGTATTATAAAGAAGTAGTATTATAAAGAAATAGTATTATCCCCATTTTAAAAAAGAGAAAACTGAGATACAGAAAAGTTAAATAACTTTTTTCAGTGTCACATAACTTGGATTTGGTAAATTAAGAAAGTCACACACACACACACACACACACACACAGACACTCCCAGACCCACATATACATACTAACACACTTACATAGACACCACACACATACATTTTATCCAGCTTGGTAATAGTTAGCATTTTACAGTGAAAGATTTAAAAATAATATAAACCTATTATGAAAACAGAAAATGCACAAAAATTATAAAGAGAAAAGAATAGTCATCTAATCCTACCATTTAAAATAACCACTGTCAACACATGTAAACTATTTTCTTCTACTCAGCTGGTGCTAAGTTTTAAAATATTTTTCAGCAGCTTTTTAGGCCACTGTGTGTTTTCACTCAGTACTAAAGCAAATACATTTTTTCATAATATGTCATGCCCAACATCCTGATTCCCTACTTTTCTATTCTGGTTTTCCCTCAAGAACTGCCCACTTTTCTCTTCCTATTATGCAGAGGAGTTTAGCACATGTTCTGACATCTTAGTGTAAGACAGCTCCTAGGCTCCAGGGAGGGAAAAGACAAGAACTCCCAGGCTGCACAAAGCATGGATTAAATAATTTTCCCAAAGGCAGTGTTCTCCCTAAGAGGAATTACGGTGCACATACATCTTCCTATCTCATTATTCTGAAAATGAAAAAAAATATGCAATGTAACTGATATGCAACTTAACTGAGATTTATAGTGATAAATTAATTTTAAGTGAGAGTCAACATGTAGTAAGTGGTCAAAAATACATTATGGCACACAGTTCGAAATCAGTTTCAGTTAAAATACACAGGAACAACATATATATTCTACTTGCCTCGAGTAGTGTGCTGCCTTATTAATGATACAAATACTACTTATAAATTTGTTGTTATTATTTAGTTGCTAGGTCGTGCCCAACCCTTTTGTGACCCCATAGACTGTAGCCCAACAGGCTCCTCTGTCCATGCAATTTTCCAAACAAGAATACTGGAGTGGGAAGGCATTTCCTTCTCCAGGGAATCTTTCCAACTCAGGGATCGAACCTGTATCTCCTGGATTGGCATGCGGATTCTTTACCACTGAACCATCAAGAAGCCCTACTTATAAATTAGCATGTACTAACATTAATGTAAAGAGAAATGTCCCCAAATGGCAAACCATTTTAAAATTGTTATTCGTGATGACCATCCTTTCCTCCCTTTGCAAAATGTCAGAATAGTTCTTTGGAGATAACACGTTAGGCGTTGGAGTAAGAGTTTTTTTGTGATAAGAAGGAGTGTTGGTAGCGGATGTATGGGTGCCATGTGAAATAGTTACAAGAAACTTTCTAAAGATGGTATGATTTTTTTTACCTGAAAATAGCTGAATTTTGATAGTGACCTAAAACACTGCAACATTTTGATGAGCTGGATATGAGTTTAACCAAATCATCATGGTGCTCACATTTGAGACATAGTCCTAAGAAAATCGCTTCACTTAAAGTTTCTGTCTCAGATCTTAGGAAGCAGCTGCAAGTTTGCACGGTTTCAGTGGATCACTCACCTACTGTCTGGGAATCCAAATGTCCTCAAAGGCACCTTCTGACCCTGGTGACAAGTGTCTTAGTCATATCTACCATATAGATTTAAGTAGCAAATTAATTTCATATGTTTGGCTTGTAGCTTGTTTGTTTTATAGTTCCTTTATTATAGCAGGTCTGTACTGTCAAGGCTCCAATGATAAATATGTTTTGTGCCCAGCACAATAATCTCTATTACCAACAAAGACGATAATTTATTTCACACTTCATTACAGCTATCATTTAGTGAATTATTTTCAATGCTCATCTTAATGTATCGGTAGATATTTATAAACACACACAGGGTGTAGGAATACTGTATTTTTTTTTTCTCAGCAGACTATCTGACATTTCTTAGCTAATGAGAGATTAAATGAGAAATCTGATCACTGCATGGATCATCTCTGCCTGTAAAGTATTGTTGATATTCTCAATTCCAACATCATCTCAAAATGACACCAAAGCCCCAGGAGGGGCATAACATAAATTTACAAACTGTCAGTATCACACTTTTTCTCTCACATACAAAGGCTTAGTTACCTGCAAATTTTCTAAAACTCTTTTATGGTTATGCTGTTCCTGTCCTTAAATTCTGCAATGGTTGCCGTTATTTGAATTGAGATGGTGACTGTCACTTTCTTTGGACTAAAATTAAAAACTCTGAACCAAGTGCTAGCCATTCAGAAAATATTAAAACTAATATCTTAATTGCATTGTGTACACATGCACACACACACACACACATATGGGCTTTCTAGGCGGTGCAGTGGTAAAGAATCCCTCTGCCAAACAGGAGATGGAGGTTCAATCCCTGGGTTAGGAAGATCTCCTGGAGGAGGGCATGGCAACCTACTCCAGTATTCTTGTACCACCTGGGAAGTCCTATCAAGACCATGACATCCCAGAAATGCAGCCCAGATCCAGGAACACAATAAACTCTACAGAGCCCATCAAGCTCACTCAATCCAAACCAACTACTCGTATGAAAGGCAAGCTATTGGAAGCCCTCATTTTAGACACCATAATATTGGGTTCTCAGTGTCATGCAGTCTTATACTGACTTATTAACATCATCTAAATGATGTTTATTATGCACTTGCTGTGTGTCTGACATTGTATTCAACACTAAGGACATATTGATGAATAAAACAGATTCCATCTTTTCTAAAAGTCTTTCTAAATGTTGTTGGCAACACACTGCTGGATAGTAAATACACATTTGGATAATAAGTCCTCTGCTGGCAGTTTGATGCTTTCCTGGAAAACACATTAGAATATTTTGTATCACAGTATACCTTTCATAAATGTGAAATGTAAATTAATTATGATTTTCACAGATATATTTTGATGTTACATTTTTAAGGTTTAACATAAGCTGTAAGGAATAATGTGGTCAATTTATCTTGACTAACATACTGTAAGGGTAGAGTTTGTCCTAACTGTTATAAATAAAATGTTATTTTTTATGTGCTAAATTTGATTATTACTATTGTATTGAATTTTATCAAAATGTCATAAAAATGTTTCATAATATATTCACTAAAGTATAAAAGGAATCAATATTCCTTTTATTATTATATGAAATTATTTTGTATTTATTACATATATCCTTATTTTCAAATTTCAAATAATTGAAAATAAGATTTTTATTGGAGACTCAATCCATTTTACTTTAATTCTACAGAGTGTTATTTATTATGAAGCTATGTCAATGAATCACATAAATTCATAAATGAGTGATGAGATTTCTTGTCATTTTCAAAGTACAGTGACCTTTCTTATATTGCAAGGAGCATTTCCAGAACAGGGCGAAATACTCCTTTCAGTGTGAAAAGGTGTCATTCAACAGTACACAACTAGATGCAAGTCAGGGTATTGCTAAGTTGTACAATGTGCACATTTCATACTAATTTTTTCAGAGAGACAGCAGAATAATCAATTGGCAATATTCTGTAATCTGACGGCACACTTGGAGATTGTCTCAGTGGCATACAAAGTGGAGGTTTAATTACTATCTATGTACTAGCAGATATTTTTATATTATAGTTGGATAAAACAATTGGCTTTTCATTTAAATAATGATTATTCTAAAAAACGATATAAACTTGAAATAGCATTTGGTTCCTAATTGACATAGTTTCAGCTATCTGATCAACAAGGACAGGCATTGTCACATGAACAAAAGAAGCTGCACAAAGATGACAATCCACTTACCACATTAATTAGAGGAAACAGTTGGAAGTCGATAATATGTCTTTGAATTTTGATTCAGTGGTGAAGAAAAGAATTAAAATTGAAAATACAATCAAATTTTGCCTCTAAAGATATGTTTTTTCAGCATGATATACACATCTATGCTACAGAATGCTGATTGTCAAGGAAAGGTACTCATGTAAATATCTGATGGGGGCAAGAGAAGATTTATCAAAAAAACAATTTCTTTAGGTGGTTGATAATGCCAAACAAATAGTCAAGAGTCTGTTAACATAACCTAATACTTCAGAATCAAACGATCATGGTTCCAAGCGCAAGACTATCAGGATTTCTAAGAACTGTACTGTCATCAAAATGATTTCATTGTCAAGAAATTGACTTTTTACTACCCTCTGGAAGACAATCAGTCACGTATTACTCAACATGTTTTGGAATATCATCAAATTTCCTCAACAGAACATAAATGTTTCCCAGCACTGAGAGCCTGATTAAAAAGCAGTTACTATTATCATGCCTATTTGTGCTCAGTCGCTCAGTCATACCTGGCTCTTTGTGACCCCATGGACAGTAGCTTGCCAGGTTCCTCTGTTCATGGGAGTTTTCAGGCATAGATACTGGAGTAGATTGCCATTTCCTCCTCCAGGGGGTCTTCCTGACCCAGGGATTTAACCCATGTCTCCTGTGTCTCCTGAATTGGCTGGCAGATTCAATACCACTCAGCCATTTGGGAAGCTGATGTTGTATGGAGTACATTTTCAGAAATGGGAACTTAGGTAGTAAAGATCTCTGATGACCCTCTGTAGGTGGCATACTTTAGAATTGTGGGTCTGTAGTTATTGAAGTGCACAGATGCAGAACGGATGGGCTGTGTGCAGAAATATGTAAATAAGTAATGCTTAATTTCCTTTTCAGAGTCCAAAAACTTACTTGATGTTAACCACAAATGAGAGCACTACTTCATAACCTATAAAAAGCCTTTTAAAAATCCTAATTATGTACACTTTTTAAGAAATGCCAAATGGTGATGATTTGGAAAGAGCTAGAAAGAAACCAAACCTTGAAAAAGGGGCATGTGCTTCCCTAAGTCCAAATTGACTGCACATGCACTTATTTAGCTTTCATTACAAAATAGTCTTATTTCCTTATTCATAAAATATGGAGCATTCTGATGTTAGGGTTTTTTTTTTTTTCTTCTTCTTTCAACACTGAAAATAAAACATTAACTTTGTCTTAAGAAAGTCATAGATATATACCAACCTTAACTCTGCTGCTAATTAATGCTATCAAAAGACCTAGCAGGAGTTTCTGCAGCCTTTTTATCTCTGCATGATAAGTGGCTTCAAATAGCTCCCATCTCCCCTTACCAGTTGGATGTCATCTAAAAACTGAATAATAGCGGCAACTATTCTTAGGAAAAATACTGCACCCACCTCCTCTAGAATATAAAGTAAAAGAAAATGGGCAGCGACATAATTATCTAATGACCAGGTTTTTTTTCCAAGGTAGTTGTAAGGTCAAGATTAGCTGGGAAAGTAACACCGGAATATTTTTCTGCTTTGACAGTAAGCAAAAAACAAAAACCTCTTTACTTGAAACTCTTTCATGTAATTATTTCCATACTCTTTTTTTCTAGACACACACCACCCACACTCACACATAATTCTTGCCCACTGTTTTACTTTTAGAAAGAAATGTTCTCTGCCTTCCTTAGCTGTGTATATTAGCAATGTCTGAAGTGCTGCAAGGTGAATTAGTTTTAGGATTATATTGCACTATACTACAGGAAAACATGATATAGGGTTTTTGGTAAAACATCTCCAGGATCTTTGCAATAAAATTCCTTTAAGAGGATAAGCCAAAGCTTACGTGTCACGGTCACATTCTATATGACACTTTACGCTGAATATCTTTAGAGGATATACTTAACTTTGTGCAGATACATAAATGACTCTTATGTTTCCCAACTGTACTTAAAAAATCATTTCTTTTGAATGCAACTCCCATCATTTCCAAAAGTCTTTTATTTTTCTGTTCTGCTATTAAGAATCAATTTATCCTATAATTACTTGATTTCTAGTTTTAGTAAGTTGACGAGGAAAATCTTTTTACTCTAAGAATTATAGAATAGATTGCATGGTTTTGTGAGCTAAAACTTTTAGGAATGAAGTTGAAAACATACAAAATAATTCCACATGTTCCACAAAGAATATTTAATCCACTATAATTTTCAATAGGATCTAGGGGAAAAAGTCACTGGTATATGATTTCATTATCATCACAAATCATAAAACATAGTACCATGGTTTGAAATAGCAGAGTTTTTTTTTAATAGAAAGTTATAATAGCTATTGAATAAATAATCCGTATTTGGAAAAATATTTTAACTAATCTTTTCCCCTCCTTTCTCACAAGCTAAATTGTTTGCTATTTCTGAGAGTAATACCATTGTACTTGTTGGATAATTTACAGTAAACACATATCCTCTTAATCACATCATAGAAACTTAAATAGATTTGTAAAACCATTAAAAAATCAATACTTAGCTTTTAGGTGATGAATTAATTAATGGAGTGTGAATGCTTGAAGTCTGCATTACCCAGCATGCACTATGGCTTTTCATAATATCACTGTCAATGGGAACACTATGCAAAGTAATGTAATGTAACTAGTGGGGAAGTGCTGATAAAAATATATCAATCTCTGCTACCCAATAAGAATATTCCAGTAAAAACTTCCTTTTGGTAAGAAATGCAATTCAATATTTTTCTGTTATGTATAATGATGGAAGAAAGAAGCATTGTTGACAAATGAAATCCAGAGAAAAAATAATCAGAAATGTTCCAACTCTTTAATTATTCAGGCAATAGATTATGATACATGTAATGGCAAGATATAAAATTATGGAGGTCTGTATAAATTGGGGAATGAGACTTTACTTGTTTCCTCCATTAAAGTTTTTAGAAAGCCTTTTTCTGAAAAATAAATCACATTTTCCTATTTTCATTTGCATTTATTCTATCCTAACCCTCTTCCAGTGCTTCTTTCCACTTCTTTTAAAGCTTCTTGCTCAAAGACACCAACTAAGGGACTTCCCTGGAGGTCTAGTCTTAACTAAGATCCCATATGCTGTGCCTGGACAGCCAAAAAAAAAAAAAAAAAAAGAAAGATACCAATTAAGATTTCTACAGATAAGTGTAGTCGATACATGACTACACTACAATATGGATATTGGTTGCTGCCTTCAATAACTTACATTCTAGTTGCATAACATTATAAAGTAGATCAATATTAACAACAAAGGAGTAATGGAAATGGAGGAAGTTGTATGTTTAAGGTGGCAAAACACATAATTTTGGTGACAATTTTTAAGAACAACAAGTTGCAAACATGAAATTAAATATGAGGGTTTTTTACTTTTGCTATTATTTCAGCCAGACCTAGGTTGTCACTGAGAACAACCATTAAAGCTGAGAAAGTTTTCTTTAAAAGTGATCTGTTAAAAGAAACTAGGAAACTGTTGTGGCAACCAAGACTTTAGGGCAAACAATTTCTGACAATAGGAAATCATATAGAGAAGAAAGAACTCATCTTTAACTTCAGAACTTTTGTCAATTCTGGATATAGGAGAAAAGATTTAGTTAGGATCCAAAGTGTTGGACAGAGAACTCCTACTAAAAGGCAGAATAATAAGTAGAGATTTTGGCAATCTTGCAGGAACAGAGACCAAAATTACAGCCTCACAGACCCTAATGAAGTTAAAAATCAGTAACGAAAATAAAAAGTACTCAACTTTTAGCAAACTAAGCTTTACATTTCTAAATATGTTGGTCAAATAAGATATCAAAGGGAAATTTAAAAGAAATATTTTTGTGTGATAATGAAAATTAGACATCAGATGATTAGGATGCAACTAAAGCTGAGTTAAAAAGAAAATGTACAGTCTTCTATTCATCTATTAGAAAATTTGAAAGACTGGAAATTGATGATCTTACTATTTTAAGAAATTAGAAAAAACAGTAAATGAATATCAAAGAAATAAAAGGAAGAAAAATATATAATAGCAGAAATAGAGAAATCAACTACCTCTCTTATTTATAAGCTATGTTATTATAAGTATTCAGAAATTCAATATTGCTTTTATTATCCATACAAAGTAGTGGTTATTACTGTTTTATGCAACTGATGTTTGTTTACATTTACCCAGACATTTAACATTTTCTTTCTTCACCATTTCTTTTGACATACTTTTTTCTTCTTACATGGGCCTTCAGAAGGAACATTTGTGAGGGACCGTTTTTGGCACAAAATCCTCTGTCTTTACTTTGCCATAACATTTGAAAGATAGTTTAACTGGGTATATAACTCTAGATTGTGAGTTATCTCTCCTAGGACCTTAAAGATATTGTTTCATTGCCTTCTGACTTTGACTGCTGATATTCTAGTTGTTTATGCCTTTATGTTTTTTTTTTTTCCCTTCTCACTGTGTTATTTCTAATAAAGTTGTCCATCAGAATTCAAAGTTTTGTGGAAAATTGGAGGGAAGGTTGTGGCAGAAAGATGAGAAGGGCTTTCTCTGCTCAGATATCTACTTTGATTGGGTGCCATGTTTTTTTTTTTCCTCTCCTAATTATGTTTCTGTCCCCAGTACAGTTCAGGAACTAGCAGCTCTCAAGGAAAGTACTACTTCTAGAGTTTGTTTACCTCTCTTGCTTCACCTTTTCATATTTTTTTCCCCCGACTTTGAAGATTTCCTTTGCTTTTCTGCCAGTTAAGCACAGCATTTGAAGAGAAGTCAACACAAAATAGTTTTGGATCATTTGAAGTGGTTTTTGTTAGGATAAAGTTTCTGGAAATCTAGTCTCCCTTTTTACCAAAAAAGGCAGTGTGACAAGGATTTGTGCATTCTGTCTTTGTATGTGTTTGTTTACCCTCCTAGGCTGCGAACTTCATCTCATCTGAGACTCTATTATAGTTATTTTTGATTCACTTGACCTAGCATGTCATCTGATATGTTTCATATCAAGGGATCTTGAGTTTTTAAAGGAGTGTGGCCAAAGAAAAACACAGTTAGTGTGACTTTTTAAAAGAAATGAGGTGTTCAGAGGAGCTGGAATGTACAATCAGGGGCCAGGAGAGGTCACTGGACACAGACATTAGAAGGTAAATTTGAGAGAACAGTTTGTAGGTGGTAGAGGGAAGCAGAGCAGAGGGATGAGCAGAGGAGTCAGAGTTAAATGGTGAAGTGGCTTCTCCAGGTAGAGTGTGAAGATGATGGGAAAAAAAGGTGGAGGGGAGAGATTGATGGGAAGGGAGGATTAAGAAAACAACATTGCTTTTTGAGAAAATAACATTTTTACTATGAAAGATCTTTAATCAGAACTTAGAGTGGGTAGATTTGATAAAGATTGAGAAATTAAAGGAAGAGGGAATTCTCTGACAGTCCGCTGGTTAGGGCTTTGAGCTTTCATCACTGAGGGTGCAGGTTCAGTGCCTGACTGGGAAACTAAGATCCTACAAGCTCTGCAGCATGGCCAAAAATAAAAAAGAAAGAATGAATAACTGATGGAACAAGTTCACTGAGAAGGAGTAAAAGTATGTGATCAGGAATAAGAATGGTGAACTTCAAGACAGAATAGAGAAAAAAGAATGGATGGTAATAAAATTCAGTTAAGGGACAAGAAAACTAAGGGGAGATTTTACCTGATGAAAATGGTTTTCTCATTTATTTATAATGTATTTCCCACCTATTACATAAAAAAGGATTAGAAGCATGTGGAATGCTGGTAAAAGGTCAAGAAAATGCATCCTGAATAATTTATTTCGGACAGCTGCAAGATAATTTATAGGTAGCTAACACTGAATTCCACATGAAAAGGTAACAGAGACAAAGGATTTGGGGGACAGGCCCCCCTCTCATTTATTTTCATTTAGCACTGTCATCTGAGAGATGCAGGACGTGAAACTTTTATTGTGTAATAGTTGTCACACTTACCAGACTGGCATAGGTTTCTTTAGACCTATGATTTGAGATTCCAAGGGAAACATTGTGAGTCTTTCCTGAGACCAAAGTGGAAACATCCCTATCCTTATAATTAGGTGAAGACAAGAGTTGAGCCCAAGTCTGGACTGATTCTCCTTCCATTTTCAGTTCAGCTTTGAAGACCCGGGGACTCAGTGTCGAGTTTCAGTCTATGTAGAAACTTCAAAACATGGTACCATATTTGCTATCAAGATGCTGAATCATGTCATGCAAAATATTACATGAATTTCTATATGAAGCAGACCTAGAGAACATTTTATAATTATAATTTGCTACAGTCTTCATTAGCATTCCTGGTGTAATTGTGTTAGAAAAAATTTTTTCCCAAGACTTAAAATATTGTAAATATTCAAGTTAAATAATATCCAAGGCAGGTAGGCCTTCTTTGAATCATTGGCAAGAAAGTATATATTTTGGAAGTCCCTCTTCTTGCCTTAGATTTTCACAACTGATTTGCTTTAGGTAGAAAAATCTACAGTGCTGAATACCCACTAACTGACTCACTGAAAGGCAGTGAGTGGCCCAATACAAATATCATAATAAAAGATGAAACTAAGAAGGAGCAAATAAGAGGCAAAGATCAAATGGAAAATGCTGTTTCCAAAATGAAACAATGAGTCCAGGAAACGCTCAAGTGTTAATCTTAAACCTGAGAAGAGCTTGGCTCTGAAATCTTGGCCTCCAGTATATGAGTGTATCTGTTACTCTCTGTGTGGTTCCATGTGACATATACTCCTCAAGTGTGGAAAAAGAAAACAAAATTCCAACCTGGAGTGGAAGGCTGTCTAAAGATAGCATCTCATTCATCAACCACCCCTGCCCGCCCCCTCACAGAGTGCTGTTATCTAATTTCCTCTTTCCAACCCCAGGACTAGTGATCATGCTGTTCTCCATGGGCCATGAAGGAGGCTCTCTCTGCTTCACGCACACCTTGTTCCCCATTTGCTCAAAGTATCACCAACTTATAATAGTAACTAGGACTCCTGTTAGTAAAGGCCAGTGGCACTAATTCATCTTATGTAACACATATTATTACAAGAGTCTTTTAAGGGAAAAGCTTTTATCCAAAAGAGTGGCTGCAATGGAGGTCATGTCAGGAGCTGGGAATAACAGTGGGAAAGCATGGGTTGAAATCCATCTTGTGTCTTTTCTCGCCTAAGACTTTCAAGGTGAAGAAGAAGAATTTCTAATGTTTAAGGATCTCAAGCATAACCTTTGTGCCAAACACTGTGTCTATTGCTTTCACACCCATTGCTTCTTTTAAACCTTCCAATAACAAGTGAAGAAACACGCCATATTGGTTCACAACTTTCCTGCAGAGGATTTAAACTCAGGTGTGTTTAAAACGTAAGTCATGATAATTCCCTGTTCATGGTACTCTGATGGTTTCTCACCACACTGAAACTCCCAAGTCCACCATGTTCTACGAGGTCTTAGCTCTCTGGCCTCTGTCTACACCTCTGCCTTTATCTCCCACAATTAGCCCCTCCATATCAGGTTACCCTCCCCCTATCGGTAGTCACATGACCTTCTTGCTTGCTTTCTAACAAGCTAGTTTGCTCACATGCAGGGTCTTTGCATATCCTGACCCCACTACTGGGAAAGCTTTTCCCTCGGGTATCTGTATAGTCTCCTCCACTCAAACACTTTCTCCTTAGAGAAGCCTTGCCTGCTACCCTATAGAAAGGAACACTGACCATCCTAAATCATTCTGCATTTCTTTATCCTATTTCATTTTCCTTTGTGGCCTTTTTCACTCTATGTCATGTTGGCAATATTCCATTATGTCTTGTCATATCCTATTTTTCTTGTGTTTCCGACTAAAATCTAAGTAAACTCTGTGGGTGGAGGTATTGTATAACGTGAGTGTTTGGAACAATGTCAGGCACTTAGGAGGTGCTCAATAAATGTCAAATATCTGAATAAATTATATGATAGTTTTAGCTCCACAGTCCTGTGCACCATTTTGATGCACAGTAATGCTGGCACTTTATAGTTGTTGCTGATGTTTACTGGGTGATCACTGCATTTGAAGCATGAACTAAATGCCCTACAGAATTTATTACATTTAATTTTCACACACTCACATAAAGGCATATGAGTGAGATTTTTAATTATATTTTTACCACCATAATTTTTCCCTCATTTACATGATGGCATGCTATGCTGCAAAAATTAAATAATAATCACAAAACTAAATAAGTGGAACAGCTGAGATTTGACTCTTGAGTCCATGTCACAACCACTATTGACAGACATGCTCATATTGTCTCATCAGTGATTTTGTTATATTCATCTGCTACTAGAATCAGTGATTTAGTCCTGCCCCTTTTTTGTACAGATGAGAAAACTTGAGGCCAAGAGTGATTTTTAAAAAATATTTATTTATTAATTAAACTGAGCCAGGTCTTAGTTTCAGCATGTGGGATCTAGCTCCCTGGCCAGGGATCGAACCCAGGCCCCTTACATTGAAAGGGGACCACCAGGGAAGTCCTACTGGACCACCAGAGAAGCCCCCCAAGAATAATTTAGAGCAGCAGCCTTTTTGGCACCAGTGACCAGCATCATGGAAGACAATTTTTTCATGGACCAAATATGGGGAATAGTTTCAGGATGATTCAAGCATATTACATTTATTGTGCACTTTATTTCTATTATTAAAACAACATCACCACTTGGGATCATCAGGCATTAGACCCCACAGGTTGGGGACACCTGATTTAGAGAGTAGGAAAGATGGCAAGATCTAGAACCCATACTTCTTTACACTTTCCTGAACATACCAAAGCATCCTGGGACTAATAAAGAATTTGTTGAATACCAATCAAGAAGGAAAAATGTTTAGGTACTTCCTGACAACACTAATCAAAATAATACATTCAGTGGCAAGTTCAGAAGAGAAGTATGTGAAATTGACATTTGGAAATGCAAACAATATTTGGATGAAATAAGAATTCTTTGGATATAAACTTGAAATTAACCCACAGTATGTAAGAGATTTTAGCACATGCGTGTGTGACAAATGCAGCCTTTCAATTCCAAATAGACTTCTGATCCAGTTTGTAACCATATTGAAGATATTTAAATGAGTATAACCTGGATGACCAAGAAACTCACTCCAGCACTTATTTCTTCACAACATTCACATTTGAAGATGATTGTTCTCAGATGCTGGAGCAGATTTCATTGTATTTTACTCACAGAGATTGAAAATTGCATTAACACTCTATTACATGGGAGGGAAAATCATCAAAAAACGTGATGACTGAACTATTTAAAAAGATAGAATAAGGATGAATGGATGGATACCTAGACAGAGACTAGTATAGGTGTTTATCACTAGAGAAATTAATAAGTGAAACACTGAGGAAATAGTGCTGCATATTAACATGTATCTGTTGGAATCACAACCTATATGTGTATATGTATGTGCGTGTTTAGTAGTTCAGTTGTGTCTGAGTCTTTGCGACCCTTTGGACTGCAGCCTGCCAGGCTCCTCTGTTCATGGGATTTTTCAGGCAAAAAATGCTGGAGTGGATTGCTATTTCCTACTCCACAGTATCTTCTAGATCCAGGGATCAAACCCGCATCTCTTCCATCTCCTGCATTGGCAGGCGGATTCTTTAACTGCTGAGCCTCCAGGAAGCCCTTTTGCTTCTTGACCTTCAGTTTTTACACCAGCTCTCTGGAGAAAGGTTTATTGGGCGGATTAGGGTGAGTTCAGTCAGAACTCTGTCTCTTTTGCGGATGCTTGTGATCATAAACAGCCACATTTGGAATGAGAGGACTCAGTCAATGACCACTCAAGAAACAATTATTTTTCATGCATTTTAAAGAATCTTAGCCAGGACATGGAAGCAACCTAGATGCCCATCAGCAGATGAATGGATAAGGAAGCTGTGGTACATATACACCATGGAATATTACTCAGCCATTAAAAAGAATTCATTTGAACCAGTCCTAATGAGATGGATGAAGCTGGAGCCCCTTATACAGAGTGAAGTAAGCCAGAAAGACAAAGATCATTACAGCATACTAACACATATATATGGAATTTAGAAAGATGGTAACGATAACCCTATATGCAAAACAGAAAAAGAGACACAGAAATACAGAACAGACTTTTGAACTCTGTGGGAGATGGCGAGGGTGGGATGTTTCGAGAGGAATCGGGTGGAGAGGGAGGTGGGAGCGGGGATTGGGATGGGGAAGACGTGTAAATCCATGGCTGATTCATATCAATGTATGACAAAACCCACTGAAATGTTGTGAAGTAATTAGCCTCCAACTAATAAAAAAATTAAAAAAAAAAAAAAAAAGAATCTTTGTTTTGGACTTACAAAGACCCTGAACTTTATATAATTATGGGATCCCTCTCATCATTTAGGATGATTAAATTACTGCATAGAAGTTATCTCTATGAAACATATATTCAATAACATATTGAGAATTATAACAAAGGTTAAGAAATACAGTATGTGTATACAGGTATATATTGGAGAAGGAAATGGCAACCCGCTCCAATATTATTGCTTGGAAAATTCCATGGACAGACGAACCTGGTGGGCTATAGTCTATGAGGTCGCAAAGAGTTGGATGAGACTGAGCATGCAAGCATGAATATGGGTATATAATATTTACATTTATATTTATACATACATGTAATATATATGTTTTTTTTTTCATGGACTTGACCCAGAGAACATTTGCTTTTATAAACAGTTTTATTGCTTAATTGGTAATTAGGTCCTGGCTTGCTTGTGTGTGGTATTAACATAAATTGATAGAGAGCCTCACCAGGTGCATTCAATTTAAAAAGTTTTAAAGTAAGGTATCATGTTTTACCACTTGGTTTCATTTTGAAAATATATTTAATAGGTTTATTCCAATGTCAGGGTTGCAATAAATGGAAGTCAAGCTGACTTAAAACAGACCAGTCTTGTGGGTTAATCTTCCTGTCTCCTGATTTCCATCACCTACTTTGAACCTATTTAGTCATCCATTTGCAGACCTTGCCACAGCCCGTGGCTGAAGCCTGCAGTTGCTCTTTTCCATGCACTAGAAGAGCTACATATTTTTCTTTGCCTGGAATGTTATTCGTCTGAGTCAGACTAACCATCAGAACTAACAAGGCACAGGGCCAAATATATCCATTATTTCTGTAAAATGGCTGGGTGAACTTCGGTGCAGCATGAATAAGAGAGACTTAAACAGAGGCATTAAATAAACCATGAGCCTATTTGTGAAAAGTCCTGCCTCTGGTTACTGTTCATTTACTGGCTCTTGGCTTGTGTGCTGAACCCCTAGTATGCGCCCTGATGAGAGGCATATGGGCCCTGATGAGAGGCATCAGAGGTATATTAGGGAATTATGTAATGCAATTATTTTTAGGCTTTTCTGAGGATATGAACAGTTTATGAAGTAGCTTAAAGCTGAAAATTCAGGCAAAAGGAGTAAGAGACACTCAGCATTAGATACTGGATTTCTCTGGGAAATGAGTCAATACTGATCCAATTAGTTGTTGCTAATACTTTCCTGGAAGAATATTCTTTTAAATGCAATAACACAGTAGTTATAGCCTTAACATTTCTTAGAGGACATAGATGTGTGTACACATTTCCACCTCTTGCATCAGCTTCTGCAGAACTGAGTGACTACTGGGACAAGGTTTTATGTGAAACTTCTAGGGCCCCCTTAAAATTATCTAATATTTCCACTTGAGTGTGTACCCAGAGATTTACAATTTAACATACTGTCTTTCTAATGGAAGTTACTGAAAAGCCACTAATGGAAGTTACATATATTGCATCTTCTGGGCACATAATAAACTGCATCTGTAAAGAATTAAAATTCATATATTTCCTACAAACCTTACTCATTCTGTAAGAAAAATCTCAACTCCTTTTGCTATGTTCAAAAAGCCTTCCCTGATTATTTTGGTATAAATGGGTATAAGTTTTTATTTTCATTAGAGTCTCCTTTGTATTCTCTAAGTGTTTCTTGCTAGAATGTTTCATGTGAGAATCTTTTCTTCTCAATTAATTTGCAGACTGCTAAGGGGAAGGGTATGCATGACATTTTATAACTTCCTGATACCTAATTAAGATGTTATAAATTCACGCTTTGAGACCTTCCCTTTTTGATCCAACATATGGCAGAAAGCAGATAAAATATAAAAGATACAATTAAATATCTTTGACATACTGAAAGACCAGAAATGGAAGGAAATGCAAAATACTGAGAGAAACTAACACTGCAGGTCTGTTAGGATCTGAGACTAGAAGCAAGGCAGATTCCATGGAATAGAAGGAAATGTGGTCCCTTGGGTGCAATGGGGCACTAGAGCTGGTCTCACTGTGGAGCTTCTTGACACTGAAAAGGAGCTGAAAAAAATCCCTGATTTACTAATTTGGGGGAACACAGTGCTTATAACACTGCCTCTTATAGAGGCACAAAGAAGCAGACAGCCTTGCAGCCAGGCAACCTTGAGCCAAGCCACCACTTGGCAGCAGGAAATGAACTCATGACAGATTAAATGAAAATAAGAGAAAAATATCAATAGTGGTTTTAAAATAAGTATGTTTAGAATCTCTAAAGGGAATGAGAAATGAGTAACTCAAGAATGAGAAATTATGAAACCAAAACAGATATAAATGTAATAATGAAGGATAAATATAAAAAATTAAGAGATTCTTAAAATGAAAATTATTGTTTTTGAAATGTTCTTAATTAGGTTAACCTTTAAATGAGACATGAAGGATAAATAAATAGGAATATAGTTTGGGGGAAGTTTTACAGAATGTAGCACGGTAGATAGAGACATAAAACATGTATAAGAAGTATGGGCAATGGATTGGGATAATTTAATGTAATTATGTAAGTGTTCCAGCAGAGAAAGTGTCTGAGGCTATATTTTAAAATGTAAGAATTTTCTGAATTAAGGACATATGCTAAGTCCTAGTGTCTGACTCTTTGCCACCCCATGGATTGTAGCCTGCCAGGCCCCTCTGTCCATGGGATTCTCCAAGCAAGGATACTGGAGTGGATTGCCATGCCCTTCTCCAGGGGATCTTCCAGACATGGGGATTGAACCCCCCGTTTCCTGTGGCTCCTGCATTGTAGGCAGATTCTTTATGGCTGAGCCACCTGTGAAGTCAGACATGAATTCAAAGTCTCCACCAACTATCAGTCATAATGGATGAAAATAAGTTGATAATGATATCTGTCTTAAAGAAACTGAAGTATATCAAGGATAAAGAAAAAGACATATGACACTTGGCAAGGAATAATGATCACATGATGGGAAACTTCTCAGAAGCAATAATAAATGCTAGAACACATAATGCCCTCAATAATATTAAAGGAATAAAAATTTAAATATAAATTATATACCCAGCTAATATACTTTTTATAATGAGGTTGTAATAAATATATCTTCAGCTATATAACGCTAAGAGAGTATATCTACTACTCCATACCATCACTAAAACAATTACTATGTGACATATTTCCTTTATTGAAAGTAAGGGAAGAGTGTGTAAGAAATTAATGATAAATATGTGAATAAATTAATAAATAATTGCAAAAATACCTATTATGAACTTTTTAAAATGTAAAATTTTAGACAATTGCAAAGTTGAGTGTTAGGGCTGCTTAAAATATGCTCGTCTTTAAATTTGGTTTAAAATTTTATTCTTCTGCATGTTGAATAATAATTACTGAAAATAATGAAGGAAGAGTTGCCAACCAGCAAAGAGGAACCAGCAAAAGGGAAAACAATAATAATAATGATGATAATGATTCTGGCTACCCACTCCAGTATTCTGGCCTGGAGAAACCCACGGACAGAGGAGCCTGGTCGGCTACAGCCCATGGGGTCGCACAGAGTCGGACCTGACTGAAGGGACTTAGCACACGGCACACAATGATCATATTACAAACTTTACTGACCTACGGACGGGAAGGCAGAAAAGCAGAAAGAGAAAAAGAAAATCCTACAAAGGTGTAAGTCAAAAACACAAAATGAGGCGGTAGACACAGAATTCATCACATGTTAAGAAAGTTAAATTCTCTTGATAAAATATTAGATTGAAGACAATTTACTTACACAGTTGCCCTCTGTATCCAAGGGTTCAGCATCTGTGGATTTGATCCATAGTTGGTAAAGACTCCGCCTGCAATGCAGGAGACCCTGGTTTGATTCCTGGGTTGGGAAGATTCACTGGAGAAGGGATAGACGACCCACTTCAGTATTCTTGGGCTTCCATAGTGCCTCAGCTGGTAAAGAATCTGCCTGCAACGCAGGAGACCTGGGTTGGATCCCTGGGTTGGGAAGATCCCCTAGAGAACAGAAAGGTACCTACTCCAGTATTCTGGCCTGGAGAATCCCATGGACTGTATAGTCCATGGGGGTCACAAAGAGTCAGACATGACTGAGTGACTTTCACTTCAATGGTTGAATCCACAGAGGTGGAACCGGGGATGCAGGGGTGAAGGGGTGAGATGGGGGAGGGGCTACTGTACTCTGCCATTTTACATAATGGATTTGAGCAGTGGGGGACTTTTGGTATCAGGGGAGATGGGTGGAGACTATCTTGAAACCAATCCCCTGCCTATACAGAGGGATACCATATCCTGGTTTCAAGGGTATAACTAAACAAAATGACATAGGAAACTTAAAGAACTGTTAACAATGAAATGCTAATCAAAAAAAAGTGAAAGCAGCATGCTAATACCAAAGCGGATATTAAAGCAACAACCTTCAATAAGGCAATCATTTCATTCTAATAAAATGAAGATTCTAATAAAAGTAAAACAATATCAAAATAAAGAATATGCAGGTACTTATACAGTAATAGAGCCTTGAAATGCACAAAGCAGAAATAAACCTAATTGGAAGGAAAAATGGCAAATCTAAAAATAAACCATGGAAAAATTTTAAAAGATATTAAATAAAATAGATAAAATATTAGCAAGTACATAGAACTATTAACAATGAGATTGTTTATGTATTTTGAAAATGTATATATTTTAAAAGTGTGTAAATTATAAAACATCACAAATAATATTTGAAAATATATCAAAGGACTGATATAACACAGACCACCTAGTGTGGTTAAAATATTCTACAATCATGATATATTTCTTATAGCACTAGCTTTCTGGTGACCACATAATAAGTACTCAGAAACTGGATTGCCTGAACTAATGTCCTAAAAGATACATTACATTCTAGATTTCAGTTTTCACTGTTTTCTGTATATGCCGCCTACTAACTGCCTGTCAACTCACAGGAGTCCTATAAAGTGAACAGAAGAAAAAAATGAATAAAACCAGATTAGTCTTTTCCAATATGAAAAAGCTATATGCTTTCATTCTTTTATTTCTTCCAGTTATATTTAAAAGTGTGAAACAGCTAAAATTAGTGAAGACAAAATAACTTAATTACTTCAAAATTATAATCAACTGAAGCGTCATTGTGGTGGTTTAGTCGTTAAGTCGTGTCTGACTCTTGCAACCCCATGGACTGTAGCCTGCCAGGCTTCTCTGTCCATAGGATTCTCCTATGCATCATTAATTAATTATTATCAATTAGCATAACATTGTTCAATTTAATAGTTATGCATTTTTTATTTATCTGTTCAATGAAAACTGTTGATTTTGCTTTTACTTAAAGAGCAAAAGGCTTGGTTCAGCCATCATGAAACAAGATGGTAACTGATAAAAAGCTCAGAATATATGCCCTTTGAAAACTTCAAAAAAGTTCTCTTACGTGGTTAGAGTTTTAAGTTATAAATATCTGAAGAGAAAAAGAAGGGCAGGACATTTCTCAAAAAGAAGTACATTTTATCTATAATATTTATATTGGAATGTTTATTCCAATAAATAATATACATGCTCCCTAATACAGAAAATACTAATCTCTTCAGAAGGCCAAATATTTCTCTCATAATGTTTAACAGGAGAAAGTCACCCACCTCCAATAATCCTCTGGTTAAAGATAACTATCAACTCAATACAGATATCACTAAATGAATATTAAGTGAAAAGTTAAAGTCATTTTGTAATAATGAAAATAGCAAAACCTTGATAAGTCAAAATGATTGTCCAGTTCCACATACCATTATCATTAATTCAAAATTGGACACCTTAGTTTAAAATTTTCCTCCTTTTCATTATCATTCACCTTGTTGATGACTTCCTTAACATTTATAATTATTTATTCCCAAAGACTAATATTTTGGTAATATTATTTCATATAATATTTCAATATATGAAAGCTAGGAAACCACTGGAAGGAACAGTAAGAAACAATTGAGGTAAAGACTGAAATTACTTCATCAAAAACTTTAGCCTGACTTTCTGAAAACTTTGGTTGTTTTAACCAAATTTGTGTGATATTTTAATGTAATGGCAAGAAGTAAAAAATTGAAATTGCAAAACCAAGCTCTATATTTAGTTACGGATATGCCATTGTTGATCTTAAATCTTTGAAAATGTGTTTTTATTTTATGAAGAATGCACCCTTTCCAAAAAATAAGAAAAAATATGATTATAGTAAAATTAAAGAAACTTGAACAGGGGAAAATAATAGTTACAAGAAAAAATATGTATCATATACTGCAAAAAAATTACACTTTAACAAAACAAAATAGAGTGTGTTGTTGTTGTTGTTTAATTGCTAAGTCACATCTGACTCTCTTTGCAACCCCATGGACCTGCCATGCTCCTCTGTCCATGGGATCTCCCAGGCAAGAATACCAGAGTTGTTGCCATTTCCTTCTCCAAGGGATGTTCCCAACCCAGGGACTGAACCTGTGTCTCCTGCTTGGCAGGCCAATTCTTTACTACTGAGCTACTTGGGATGCCCAAATAGAGCTAGAACTGGGCTATTTTAATAGCAATGGCTAATAGTAACTGAATTCGTGATAGGTGCCAGGCAACATACTTGACACACTGTTCTGCTTATTTTAAGCAGTGTTTCTCTCAAGATTATCCACATTTTAGATTTAAGGAACTGGGTTTCATGTAGGCTAATAAATTACTTATGTTATATATTTTGTCCTGTCTTTTCACTCAACTTCATATTGTAAGAATTTCCAAGTAACTAAATTATACTTTAAAAACTCTAAACACAGAAGATGGCCATCTATTTTTATAATTATTGTGTAAACAGACGATGTTATATACATCCAATACCTAATGTTGGTATTCACCAACATTAATAACTCGTTTAAACTTTGCTAATTATGCAAATAAAAGAAAAAACCCTCATATATTTTCACATAGCAGAGCTCAAATAAATATTATGATGCAAGATTCAAATTAGAAAAATATTGATGTTATTTGATACATTTCATTTTCCAAAGAGTAATTTTTAAAATCTTTAAGTGATCCCAAAATCAGTATGTAGTTGTGTTGATGTGCAGTCATTAAGTCATATCTGACTCTTTGGGACCCCATTTACTGTGGCCTGCCAGACTCCTCTGTCTAGGGGATTCTCCCGGCAAGAATACTGCAGTGGGTTGCCACTTCCTTCTCCAGGGGATCTTCCCGACCCAGGGATTGAACCCGTGTCTCCTGCATTGGCAGGTGGATTCTTGACCATTGATCCCCCAGGGAAGGCCTAAAATCATTATTATGAAATATTTCAAACCAGCCACATTTATTCATTTTACAGTGGTCATTTTCTTTCCAAGGTCACTAAATTCTGATCTCTCTGTATGGCCCCTCTGACACTACCCTGTGATATTTATGATGAGCCAAGTGGGCTTAAATCACCAGCACACATAAACACATACATCACTTGGAAAATTGGCACTCCCATCTCTCTCCCCGACTCCAAACTCATCAAATCAGACACAGACTTGACACACCATTCAAATTGATAATGATACAGCTCCTTAGGGACATTCCTTAAATTATCCTGTAGTTGCGGGACATCCCCACAGATACAGAATTTATCCACCCCCAGCAGATCCCGTGGATTTCAGAAATCCCTGAGGCTTTAAAGCTTAGGCTAAGTGTGCTTCCCTTGTGGCTCAGCTGGTAAAGAATCTGCCTGCAATGAGGGAAACATGGGTTCAATTCCTGGGTTGGGAAGATCTCTCGGAGAAGGGAAAGGCTACCCACTCTAGTATTTGACCTGGAGAATTCCATGGACTGTATCGTCCATGGGGTTGCAATAAGTTGGACATGACTGAGCAACTTTCACTTCACCCTGATGAAAAGAAGTGAATAAATAGAGGTAGCTCACCTCCTATGACTTTTAAAGAAAGGTGGGTGGGGGATTTTCTACCCATGGTGGGGTAGGGGGCTTATTTTCTGTGTGATTATGTCTGCTAGAACATTTCAAAAAGAAAACCCTTGATCCCAAATACCAATTGTGTATAAATACTTCTGTTGTATAAACCCAGAGGCAGCTAATATTTTTTAATGAAAGACAAAAGCACGTAGAAGACAATTACATTTATTTTAAATCATAGTTTACACCAAAGTAATTGAATTTAAAACTAATTAAACAAGGAAACATCAATTAGATATCTATTCTCTCTCTTGTACAATTACATTGTTTTATTGCCCATGTTTCATAATTGTTGCCAAGCAGCTTTTAAATCCTATCATTAGTTTTCCAGAAAAGGAAACTGTGATGTGTTATCTGTTCTGGAATCTAAGGTGTTTTGATAGGTTTGCTGCTGCTGCAATTAGGCCCTTTCTACAAATAGATGTTCTTGGTACATTTGATTTTATTAGAAATAGGTGAGCTCATGGAGATCTACTTTCTGAAAATTAATAATGAGAGTTGCTCATGAGTACTTTGTTTATATAATAGCTAAATATAGACCTAAGCAAATTATCATGACCACTACTTATGCAGTCTCCTCACTTTGAGCAAAAGATAGACAATAACTTTAAGAACAAGTTAGTTTCAAGGGTAAAAGAAGCCAAGATTCTGTTATTTAATTCCATCAGGGAGCATGCAGGCACAAAAGGAATGGGCTATCTGTCAAAATGATATCCAACTCTGTAAATGCATTCAACTTTGCTCAACCTTCCTCTTATCCTCCCCTTTTAGGAAATAGCTACCATTAGGAAATAAATTGTGGACTTCCCAGGTGGCGCTAGTGGTAAAGAACCTTCCTGCCAATGCAAGAGATATAAGAGATGCAGGTTCAATCCCTGGGTCAGGAAGAGCCCCTGGAGGAGGGCATGGCAACCCACTCCAGTATTCTTGCCTGGAGATCTCATAGACAGAGGAGCCTGGCGGGCTACAGAC
The DNA here is from genome assembly GCF_033118175.1 of Dama dama. Classification (NCBI taxonomy): domain Eukaryota; kingdom Metazoa; phylum Chordata; class Mammalia; order Artiodactyla; family Cervidae; genus Dama; species Dama dama. The sequence continues at coordinate 37,748,826 of NC_083687.1, read as the reverse complement.
CACAGGGTCACAAAGAGTCAGACACAACTGAAGTGACTTAGCACATATGCAGGTGATAAATTTAAAGAATACTGCTTTAAAAAAATAGTATTTCCATGTAGGAAAAACTTTTATGCTGTTTTATATAGAAGTTGTGCTGTATATATAATACCATATGGGATTCCAAGCATAACAGAGAATTTGGTTGGTAAGTAGCTTTTCTTCATTCTTCAGTGTCCTTATTCATGACTCTATTCTTTTTGACATACCTTTTCCTTCATTTAGCTCAATAATAACAATAACAGTCTGATCCATCCATAATGAAATTCTATGACGTACTCTTTAGTACATTCTAGCACTTTATACCCATTGTCTGTACTTTCATACCCATGATCTCATTAATATAAAACAATCCTGACGGAAATTCTAAATATTACTTTAAACACCTTAAGATCTTATAACAGAAGCTCAGAAAGATTATATCTATTTCAAGCTTTACAAGGCTGGTAAACAAGTAAAGGATACCACACTCCCGTTGGTTTCTCCTGGAATGCCTTCAATATTTATGTAAGAACACATGATTTAACACTTGAAGACTAGCTTGCATTTCTCCTAATGAAGTCCCTGATGCTTTTGCTCTTAAGTTATAAAGTCCTCAAAATCAGCATCTTTTGTGCCAGCCCTTAGCACTACACAGTGTATTGGTGGGCAATGGGTAGCAGTATAAAAATGACCCCTTTGCCTAACAGAATATCTATTACCCTTTGGGATCCTTCTTTACTAGATCTTTTCACTTCTCCTTCCTTAGTTTTTGTTTTTGTCTCAAATGCCTACCTGTTCACATGCAGTGATACAGCTCTCCAATAGTCTTTGATGTTTGGCTTATACCCCTGTGATCCTCTTGCTGAAAGTCATGCTCAACTAGGGCGGGCAGTGGTTCTAATTCTCCACTAATCACTGTCGGTTACCTTAAAAAACAACAACAACAAAAGAACTGTGTAGTTAAATTGTGTAATTGACACTGAAAGGTCTTTGTCATAACAGCCCTTATGATAAATTTGGCTAGGTTTCAGAGTGCAAACTCATAGCTCGCTAGCAGGGCTCAAAAAAAAAAAAAAAAAAAAAAAAAGTGTAGACAAACGTGTAACAAGGGCAGTTACACAGAAACTCCCATAAATATCAGTTAAGGAGAAAAGTCTATCCTTTAAATAGCTGAGATGATGCTTTTTCCTTAGTCTGTGCCACCCCGCCCCCACCAAAAAGTTCCAGATACCAAGATATCTGATATGAACAGACCTCTATCTAAATCTTCAACTCAATTTTCCCCTAGAAAAATACTGAGAGCATTTGACATCCTTTCCATGTTATAAACACAGTAGACTTATCTCTTAAAATATGCAAGGACAGTTGCAAGAGTAAAAAGTCATGCCCAGCATCTCATCTAAAGTACATGGCCAGTTTGGACATGGTCATGATGCCTCTCTACATTCGTGACCCTCCCCCCCACCCCAAAGTACTACACCTTTAGGACACTGGTTTCCAAGAGATTCACCCTCTAGACATCCTATCAAGGTGGCTGACTCCACTCTTTCTGAATTCCCTTGCAGGCACCAGTGTTAGCTCTCAAGGAAATCAGAAATGGGGTGAAACCACTGACTTAGGGCTCTCCTGAGGCGAGAGTGGAGTTTTCTGTCATGAGCAGATCGGGGTCCCCAGCGATCCTGCAAATGTGCCCTAACCTGTGACTAGTCTCACGGAAACGGGTGCTCGTCCTGTTACTGCGTTGTCTCGCCACATTGCCTGTCTCCCTATCTAGGCCCCTCTGGCTGTCCCAATAAACGAGGCCTAGTGATGGATAGGCACAGCAGAGCCGCCACCCGGGACACCCAAGGTCCTCAAGCTCTCATTCTAGAAAAACCCCAGCGTTGATGCTGGGCCCAAACAGGCTTAGGGTCTACGAGATAGAGATACTGCACTCTTCGCACTAGAACCTTCTCAGGGCGCCGGAGCGTTGAGCCCACAGGGGCGCGTGGGGGGCCCCCCTCGAGGCGAGGCGCGCGCAGCCTCAGCCCAGCGGCCGCCGCCGCGCTCGCCACGGTGGGTCGCCTTTCTCGGCCGCCGAGGCCGCGTCCGCAGTCATGTCGCAGTTCTACCGTCGCAAGTACAAATGCGGTGACCTGGTGTTCGCCAAATTAAAGGGCTACGCCCACTGGCCCGCCAGGATCGAGCAGACGGCCGAGGCCAACCGCTACCAGGTGTTTTTCTTCGGGACCCACGAGACGGCCTTCCTGGGCCCCAGGCACCTCTTCCCGTATGAGGAGTCCAAGGAGAAGTTTGGCAAGCCGAACAAGAGGAGGGGCTTCAGCGAGGGCCTGTGGGAGATCGAGAACAACCCCACCGTCCAGGCTTCCGATTACCTGTGCGCCCTGGAGGAGAGCTGCCCTGAGGAGCCCGAGCCTGAGGCCACCGAAGGCGGCGAGGACCTGAAGAGCCACACCGACGGCGGCGACGACGATGAGCAAGGGAAGCTGGGCGTCGACCCGCCAGCTGAGGAGGAGAACGAGAAGGAGCAGCTGAAGAGGACCGCTGAGGACCCGCCAGAGGACACTGTCAAGCGTCCCAAGGAGGCTGATCTGGAAGAAGGAGAGGAGATGAAGGAGGCGGCCGCTGTCGCCCCGGAAGCTGAGGATGCAAGGCCACTCCTGGTGGAGGCGGAGAACGACCCCGCCGCCTCCGGGCTGGGCCCGGCCTGGGGACTGCCCGCGGTGGAGCAGGAGGCAGAGGAAGAGTCCGCCGAGAGAGAGGCCCAGGCCCCAGGCGTCGGAGGCGGCCACGAGAGCCAGTAGTCACCAAAGTTTCCAGAAGAGCCCCCCGCCCCATTCCTGCTGCGGCCTGGCTGTCACAGGGGGAACTGGCCACGGCCTGCAAACTGGGACCGCCTCCCCCGCCCCCTATCCCCCCCACCTGCTCTCCACCGCCCTCTCTGCCTCTCCCGCCCGGCCCTCGGGGATTGACCCGGAGGGGGCAGCCCACCAGGCCCTCACCTCTGCGCCCCCACACCCTGGGATCTGAGTCAGCGCCTCTGCTCCCTGGGGCGAGTTGAGACCACCGTGGCCCCTCCCTGCCTGGAACTGTTTGCCAAGGTTTCTGTTGAAGCCTGGACCGGCCGTTTTCCACCTGCCGATGCCCCTCTGTCCCTCCACCCCCTTCCCCCCCCCCCCGCCCCCCCCAGGCATTCTGGAGTCCACGTTGGAATCAGAGCCGGGAGTTTCGGAAGGGGTGAAGGATAAGGAGCCAGGGGGCACTTCCAGGGACCTGGCAGGGGCAACCCTCAAGCTGTGGTGGTGGGGGTGGCAGGAGGGTGGCGTCTTCCTGAGCTCGCGTCCACTCCTCCCAGGCCTACGGTATCTGAGGCCTAGATTCTCAGAAAGAGAACGGCTTTGGCGGGAGGGCCTCCCTTTTGTTGCCCCAGGGAGTCATGGGAGTTGTAGTTTTTCATCAGATAAGTTGGGCACTTCCAGGTTGGCGGTGCGAGCAGACGCTTAGCTTCGCCCAGCTTCTAGGGTTGTAAGGCTGAGGAACATCTGTCCCCATTTAGATCTTTAGAGGCTCACGGGATGTTCCGGGAAGACCCCTGGCCACCCCTTTCCCTCCTCCCCCAGCCTCAAGGCCACTCCCAAGTCATAAACATCACCCAGGTATAAAAGAACTGGGTACCTCCACTCCTAGTTTTACCGTTGCGGTTACCCGTTTCTTAGATGAACTAGGCGGTTCCCTTTCTACTTGGGGTTTCATGGCTCGTTTATGTAGTTAAGCTTCGCTGTTCCTTTTTTCCCACCCACATCCCTGGACCTGGTCCCCTCAGTGTTGTCACCAGATCTGATGTGTAACCGACTAAGTCAGGAAAACAAGGGGCCCCTCCCCCACCTCTTCCTGGTGGTCTCTCTGCCTTCCGCCATCTTTTGTCTCTCACCCATGCCTTTCTCCCTTGGGCTCTGAGGAAATATTGTTGACAGTAGCTTTCGAAGTTTAGATCTGAATATTTTCAGTTCTGAGGAAATAAAACCCGTTGATTACTTTAGCAAATCTCAAGTCTGTTCCTTTGATTTCTGAAGAATTTGCCCTTACATGTAATGTTCCTCTTTGTTTTCTATACATCCTGTGTTTGTAATTATTTGCAATTATTTGTAATTATTTGTAATGTACAGGGATCTTTTAGAATCATCCTCGATAAACCTCTGTTAAGGTATTTACCCTTCACTCTGTCTATAATAATTACTGCCACTGATTAGAATGAATAGAAAGAAGTGAACTTAAAATGCTGGAATGGTGGCACCTGGGACAGCAGCTGAGTTTCTAATATTCTACAGGCTTTGCCAAAAAACAGATTCGGTCTTTCTTTTGTTCTTGCTGCTCTCCCAGATCTTACTATTCCCAACACTTTCTATGGGAGGAAAAAAAAAAAGCAGTTACTTTTTATTTCCTGTTCTTAATGTAGTATCTGCAGAATACTTTGTGTCTTTTCAATGCTTTGTGCAAGTATCTGGGGTTACTTGGATCTACCTAATGGTACTCATATGCTGGGTTCCAGTTTCAGTATTCGTCAACACTGCATGCATACAAGGACTTAGTAAATACTCGAGTCCTTCTCATAGAACCTGCCAGGCCATTGCTAACCAGTAAGGTTAACAACTGAAGACAGTCCTATTTTTCTATCCCTGTATAAAATGGTATTATTTTATTCCAGGGCTTCCCAGATGGTGCTAGTGTTAAAGAACTGGTCTGCCAATGCAGAAGGCAGAAAAGAAGAGGGTTCAATCTCTGGATCTGGAAGATCCCCTGGAGGAGGAAATGGCAACCCACTCCAGTATTCTTGCCTGGAGAATCCCCCTGGGACAGAAGAGCCTGGCGAGCTACAGTCCATGGGGTTGCAAAGAGTTGGACATGACTCAAGCAACTTAGCACGCACACATGTTTTATTCCAAGGCAGATACACCAGATGATTCCTTGCTTTTCAACTATTTCTGTTTACAATAATATTAATACTAGGAATTACTATTCAGTGAATGTTTACCATGTACTGAGAAGAATGGCCCCATTCAACCATTGTAATAATCTGGCAAGTAGGTATCAGTATTCAAATTTCCCACTGAAAGCAACTCTGATTCAGAGAGCAACTCTGGCTTTTCTTGCATTTCACAGAAAACTCAGGTTGCAAATACAAATTTTGCTGCTCCAAGCCTAAGCTTCTCCCCCTGAGTTGCACATTCAGAAAAGCGACCCTGTGTCTATACAGTCCATGGAATTCTTCAGGTCAGAATATTGGAGTGGGTAGCCTTTCCCTTCTCCAGGGGATCTTCCCAACCCAGGAATTGAACCTAGGTCTCCCTCATTGCAGACAGATTCTTTACCAGCTGAGCACAAGGGAAGCCCACGGTAGCCTATCCCTTCTCCAGACGATCTACCCAACCCAGAATCGAACCAGGGTCTTCAGCATTGTAGGGGGTTCTTTAACCAGCTGAGCTATCAGGGAAGCCATTCAGAAAAGCACTACCATGTAATCAGAGGTTTTAAAAAAATGTTATTTTCATATCAATAACAAGTAATCATGAGAATAGCTAGTACTAAGTCTCTAAAATGAGTCAGGCCAGTGTACTCTATTCTATACATAATGTCTTTATTAATACAATTACCCAATTAGGTACCTACTATGATCTCTCTTTCAAAGCAGAGAGAGATGAGGGTCAGAGTTGTTATTTTCCCAAGGTCAGACAACTAGACAATGAACCAAAATTCAAAGGCAGGTGTCTCTCATTGTAAATCATGGGTGCTTTAGTTTTATTTTATCATTTCCCATTGTATAAAACTTCTTACTGAATAAAATGGAAGTACTCATGCTCTACTATTTTGAAGTGACCATTTAGAATTTTGTATGGCAAATAATATATTAGCAACCATTGCTTGTGGATGTGTAAGAAAAACCATTTGGAACATTTGACAATTGTTTTGTCATTAAATGACTTTGTGAAATGATGAAGACAATTGCACATTTTTTCAAGAAGTATATGACTATAGGAAATCTGAATGTGGATCACTATACTTGCCACAGGCAGGCATGCAGGTTTGATAAGGTTTTTATGGAGGTACATCTTCTGAAATGATTCAATAAGCTGAATGACATAAAATGAAATTACTATTATACCATCTGAGTCTTGCTCTTTGTATTATTTCTTTCTTCTTCTTTTTTTTTTTTTTTTGTTCAAATGTTGAAGATAGAAAACCTTAGTGTTTATTAGGAAGCAGCCTTCTTGGTGACTATGATATCGTGGTTAAAATGGTGACCTAAGTAATAGTGCACCTAAAGAATGATTCACAAGAGTTAGTAGAGACCACACACACAAAAACCCAATAGTGAAAGGGAGGCATGGGAAATCTGTGTTCTCACCCCTCTTCCTCTGGGCAGGAGGCCCCATATGTATGCTTTGGTGACCAAGAAATGTTGTGTGGACTGAAAAAGACACTGCTTTCTAAAAATGTCTTTGATTTTAAAATCTCCCATAATTCTGGTGCTATTTTTTATTTTCTTCTGAACAAGCATGTCTCAGTGACAAAATTACTGATCAAGAATTATTTACTTTACTGAACAAAGAGCACCTCCTGGCCTTTTACTGATGCTTTGTTGGGGGTATTCAGTCAGATGCATTCATGAATGTTCTGAAGATCCTGTTTAAGCATTCCAAGTAAATGTGTGTTCATCACATTGTCAGTGATCTGCAGACATATTTAGCGTTCTGGTTTCTGTGAGGCTTTCCAAGTATTTGGTATTTCACACAAGCATCAGTGATTACGTCACTTTGGCAGGGGACTAAGATGCCACTGAGGGTTGTAAATGTTGTTTCTTTCAACTCTCATGCCTCTGCAAATTCTCATCCATGGTACACATTCTTCCTTGTGGTTCATACATCCATTTTAAGTTTCCTGAAAATGTAGTAGGTGTTCAGGGCGCATAGGGCACCTTCTCTTTGCTTCACTGTCATCACTCTAGTCAAGAAGCTTCTGCTACACATGCTATGCACACATGCTGTCCTTGTGTTTACATGAATTTGCCGCCTTCTTTGAGCCTGGGCAAGTACTCAAGGCAAGATCCGCTCTGGGTGTTCCTGGAGAACTTTATATCCATACTGGTCATGTTCCACTTTCCTGTATATTTTTTGCCCTTCCACTAGACTAGAGGAGAAAGAAAATATGCTCTCTTATGCGCAGTAAATCAGTAAAATTTATTTACTAGTTTGTATCAACCAATAGGCTGTACCTTCTCAGCAGACAGGAGCTATGATCATTTTGCTTATTCTAAGAATCTAGCAAGGTGCCTGGTTCACATTAGGCACACAGTGTGTGTATGCATTAGTTGTTCTGTTGTGTCGGACTCTTTGTGACCCCATGAACTGTAGCTCACCAGGGTCCTCTGTCCATGGAGTTGTTCAGGCTAGAATACTGGAGTGGATTTCCATTTCCTTCTTCAGGAGATCTTCCCAACCCAGGAATCAAACTTGGGTGTCCCACATTGCAGGCAGATTCTTTACTGTCTGAGCTACTAGGGAAGTCCAGGCAGTCAATAAACGGTTGTTAATAAAGAAATAAATGAATGAATGACTAAATCCTGCTGCTCACCCTCATCTCAGCCCTTTGAGAAAAATTGGGGGAATTTTGTCATGCTTAATAAAACACACTCCAGATTTTTTAAGTGGATATGTGTACCATTTTTAAAAAAGTTTTTTTTGTTTTTATATAGAGGTATGTGTTGGTCTTATAAAATAACAAGCCTTAGCAAGACACTAGGAGGATAAATCAAATTATCCAAGTTGGCCATCTGACTCTGAGTGTGAATAAGCATCTTAAATACAATATCCAGTTCCTTAAGTTATATTTTCTCTTTAATAATCTGATACTTCATTATCAACTTCCTTTGATGCAGCAAGCATCCTGATGGCCTCTGGCTTTGGATCCACCCATGCTGAGATGTGAGTCCGAGCTGTTGAGAACTGCACAATCTCAGGTTCCTTCAGCTACACGTGGTGATCATGCCTTTTACGTGACAGTTTTGTTCTGTGAAGTCAAAGACCTCACATATGTTAAAATGTCAAAGAGGACCCAACACAAAATCAGCATTCTGTACAAGTAAATTCACTTCCCTTCTGTGTCGTCCAGAGAACTAACCATACCATTTGAAATAATTATGGCCCAGTGCATCACTTTTATTTAGGAAAACACTGGAAGCCACTAACCAATGCCCAGACAGTTTCCTGGTTGGGAAAAATCCTGTATTTATTCTGTCCATACAAAGAGAGAAACCAGATTTTATCCTCCCATTTACTTACACGACTCCTTCAACTAGTTTCTTTAAATTCCCTTGCTGTTAACTGAATTATTTCATGCAAACACATCCAATTTTAAATATTTTTCTTTTAGCATGACACACCCCTCCCGTGGCCAGTTTCATCGCTCCTATTATTTCCAGGGGACCCACTCACAGTTTTCCAATGAGTGTTTCTCCAGTACATCTCCTCCAGAACCTTCCAGCGCTGGTTTTCTGCATCTGTGGATATAGCCATTGTATTGCTATGGTTTTGACTTGGCTCCTTTGCCTTTTTGCCAGAGTATCTATCTATTCACACATAATTTTAATGAGCTGCACAATTTGATTGCTAAAAGGCATCAGAGTGTACCGAGGGATGGACCATTCCTTTCAGAAGCTCTCTTAGGTTTCATGTCCTCCTGTGATTTACTAAGTGTCACTTAATTTTGCTTTTTTTTTTCACACCCTGGTCAACTCTTCATCACAGTCATTACCTACCTCTCTTGGTGACTGACTTAACACTTCATTAAAAAATATGTTCAACTCAGCTACTTTCTCACTGCTCATCACTTGTCAGCAAGGCCTGCTTTTTCCATTCCACTTGTGATTCTCCTGGTCCTTAGTATTTGTCAATCATTCGTTCTGCTCTTTATGCAGTTTTTCTCATGTGCCTTTTCCTCTGCAATGTTTGTATTTCAGCCCTATGCTTATCATAACCTTATTTTTTCATCCTTGTTTTTACCCTGAGAGGCTGAGACAAAAGCATTGACTTTTTAAAATTAATTTTTTGTTTTTTGATGTGGCCCATTTAAATAAAAAATATTCATTGAATTTCTTGCAATATTGCTTCTGTCTTTTGTTCATTTTGGTTTGGTTTGGTTTTTTGGTCGAGAGGCATGTGGCACCTTTGCTCCCTGACCGGGGATCGAACCCACCCCCCCTGCTTTGGGAGGAGAAGTCTTAACCATTGGACAACCAGGGAAGACCCCAAAGCACTGATTTTAGTCAGTGGATGTTTTGATGACTACACCTTAAATATTCTTTAAAAACAAAAAATTGAAAAAGAAAAGAGTCACTCTTCCATAGTGTGAATCGCTTTTTTTTTTTCTTTTAAAAATTACAATCTGCTGAATGATCAGAAATGGAATAACTGCTTGGCTTTCACAATTTGGGGGAAGATCCCATGTGCTGTGGAGCAACTAAGCCCAAGTACCACAGCTACTCAGCCTGTGTTCTAGGGCCCGGGAACTGCAACTACTGAAGCGTGCATGCTTCTAGAGCCCGTGCCCCACAACAGGAGAGGCCACCACAGTGAGAAGACCAAGCACTGCCGCTAGAAAAAAAAGCCCATGCAGCAACCAAGACCCCAAGGCCCAGCACAGCCAAAATAAATAAGTAAAACTAAATAAAAATTTTAAAAAAAACTTAAAAAAAGACTACACTTAACAAGGGGACTAAACTTAATAAGACTACACTTAACAAGGGGACGACAGAGGATGAGATGGTTGGATGGCATCACCGACTCAATGGACATGGGTTTGGATGGACTCCGGGAGTTGGTGATAGACAGGGAGGCCTGGTGTGCTGCGGTTCATGGGGTCGCAAAGAGTCAGACACGACTGAGCAACTGAACTGACTGACTCTTAACAAATAAGAAAATTATACTGTATGTTAGAAAGTTATAAATGCTGTTGAATAAGAACAGAGCAGGGTAAGAAGGACTCCATGAGGGAAATGGTGTAATGTTAAATAGGGCAGTGAGGGTTGGTGGCCAGGTTTAGATGTGGACCTGGGTCTTTCACTTTCTGCACCCTTCCATGTGTCACATCAGAATGTAAGTGCATAGAATGGCATTCTTATAAAAGTGGCCTTAAATCGATATAATTATGAAAACACAAACTCAAAATACTCATTATTTATAATAAGTTACAGGTGGCACAACTTATGGCAGAGAAGACACACAGATTCTCTAATATTTGAAATGAGAATTATTGCCCAAGAGCATTGTTTTGTGTATTTATCAGACACATCCATGTGGTCTTCTTTGCTTTGTGATATAGACCAAGATGTTGTCTTTGTGACATCTAACATTTTACGTGTTTTTTTTTTTTCCCTCACCAAATAGAAACTGCTCAACCATAGAGGCCATAAAATGTTCCGTATCTTCTGCAATCCCTAGGAGAGCACTTCACAAAGAACCATCCATTTTAAAAAAATGTTTTTATTGTGGTAAAAATTTACGTGATATAAAATATACTATTTTAACCATATTTAACTATACAGTTCAGTGGTACTAAGTACATTCCCATTGTTGTGCAATTCTCACCATCAGCCATTTCTCCCGAATTTTTCACCTTCCTAAACTAAAATTCATTAAACACTAGCTTACCATTTGCCCTCCCCATTCCCTGCCCCCACCCTCTGGCCTGTGGCATCTACCAATGTACTTTCTAACTCTCTAAATTTGACTATTCTAGGTACCTCGTATACGTGGAATCAAACAGTCTTTATCTGCACCTAATGTATCCTGGAATGCATTGTTAAGGTGAACTTAATATATGTCCTACACACAGATGGCAGTTTTTCTTCTTTTCCCTGTGCTATACAGTAGATTCTCATTAGTTACCTATTTCATACATAGTAGTATATATGTATCAGCCCCAACCTCCCAATTCATCCCATCCCTTTCTCCCACTTAGTATCCATATGTTTATTCTCTACCTCTGTGTCTCTATTTCTTCTTTCCAAAAGGTTTGTCTGCCCCGCTTTTCTAGATTCCACATACATGCATTATGCATGTATGCAATGGTGCATACATTATGTACCATATGTATTAGATCCCACATACATGCATTATGCAATGGTATTTGTTTTTCTCCTTCTGACTTACTTCACTTTGTATGACAGTCTCTAGGCCCATCCATCTCTCTGGAAATGGCACCGTTTTAATCCTTTTTATGGCTGAGTAATATTCCATTGTATATCCACATCTTTATTCATTCCTCTGTCGATGGACATTTAGGTTGCTTCCATGTCCTGGCTACTGTAAATAGTCAATTATAACCTAATGGAATCAAAGGTAGGTAGGACCTCAGTGTCCTGGTAGGTAGGTAGGACCTCAGTGTCCTGGGAATTCTGTGTACATGTGAGATAAGCTTCACATGTGATGCCAGGTAAGGTAAGGTCTGGATGCCAGTGTAGTCTGATAGGATAAGCACGAGGCACGTGGTGACTGCCTGCCTACAGATTAAGGTTTGCAGTGTGGGTATTTTTGCTGAATGGCTCCCTACCCCAGTCTTTACTAGCTAATTTCCCTGAGTGATTCATATTGGAGTGTGCATAGTGAGGGAAGAATGTGTGCAGGTGGAGAAGATCCCAGAGACAAATTTTTATTGTAACTCTCAAGGTCAATTTTTTACTTAGATTGCATAAAGATAGGTTGAATTTCTTGTTAGTGTTAAATCATTTTAGATTTTGAAAGCCATTTTTTTTTTTTTTTTCTGGTCCAGAATCTGAATTGTTGTTTCAGGAGAAGAATTTAGAATTGATACAATAGATATAAATCAAATACGTGTCTAGGGTCCTATTTTGCCTTCAGTCTCACGCTGAGAGGCCTTGTAGCATCCTGGGTTTCTTGAAATGCTAATCTTTGAAATTAACAATATAAGCCTGGATTGGGTGATGGTGCAGAGGGTGCAGAGGTGGGTTTAGGAGAAGTGAAAAGCCTCCTTTCACACTAGAGAGAAAACCAATAGTTTTCCTCTTTCTACTCGATTGTCATTTGTAACCACTGCTCACCTGGTAGCAGGCATGGCCTTGTGGAAACAGTCCACAGGCAGTTCCTCAGTGAGACAGAACAGGGCTGCTGGGCTACATCAATGAATGAGACAGCTGAGTATCCACATTCTTGTGTTTCTTACGACTGTCATGAGAAATGGACATTCTAGCTATATTTTAATCACATTGATTTGTGTGTTTGAATGCCAAGCAGATGTCACTGTGCAAGCATTACAAGCAGTGCAGGTAGTCTGTAATATTTCTGACTCTGTGGCTTAAAAAGAGAGAATGAGGAAAATGACATTTTACATCCCAAGTGCTAAGTGTAGAACAAAAACACCAAAAACAAAACACAGTCCACTTTCTCTTGTCTTCCCCTCAGCCCTCCTCACTCCCCCTGGAAAACATCACCTCTCTCAGCTCCCAGAAACAAATATTACATCATGCAGGAGACCAACTCGCTGGTCCTTTGATTGTACTAACCTTGGGAACTGTAATCTCTTTAGATTACCTCAAGTGAAAGTGTTAATTACTCAGTCATGTCTGACTCTGTACAACACCATGAACTGTAGCCTTCCAGGCTCCTCTGTCCATGGGATGCTCCACGCAAGAGTACTGGTGTGAGTTGTCATGCCCTTCTCCAGGGGATCTTCCTGACCCGGGGAGCGAACCTGGCTCTTCTGCATTGCAGGCGGATTCTTTACCATCTGAGCCACTGGTGAATATAAATAATAACTAACATGTTAAAAACGGTGGATGACAAATGGCCCCCAAACTCTTATGTTGACAGCATCACCATATGTGTTATCATGGAGAATCAAAGAGAACCTTCCTTCATAGAAGCTGCATATTGAATCTTTTTTTCTTTTTTAGTGATTTTGTGAGACCAGAATGGATACCACATATTTATCAAATTAAAAAACAAACAAACAAAAAACAGACCTCGAGCCACAGATTGTTAATGGCAAGGTGTCTCTTGCTACACTTGAATGGCTATTTTGACTGTTCACATAAAGATGCCCCCAAGAATTATATCACAAAAATAATTAGCATAGCGTATATCTGCAGGCTACTTTTTTTGCACTTTCCCTCTCTGGTTCAGGAGGACAGATGATGGTATATTGCTCCTGCTGCCATCACCTCCCTCTCATAATGGCCATTATTCATAGCAGGGCACTTGGGGTCACTGGTGTGGTCTCCGTGCCCGGGACCCTGCTATTCATCCTACGTGTCCTCTAGATCGTGAGCTACGGCAAACGGATTAGAAAACCAGTTTGTTCTTTGTATGTGAGATGTAGATTTGACCTTGTGTTGTCCTTCTGCATCTTCTATGATCTGGCAAACCCTGGATGCAAGACTTTCAAGCAGCCTTGTAAAAAAAAAAAAAAAATCTCCAACTGTGCTTTAGTTTTGAGTTTAAATCATAGTATTCCAATCATTTGTTGGTTTTGCTCTGAAGATGCCTGAGGCATCCAGCTGCAGCTGAGAGGGCAGACTTGTCATTGTTAGTAATTAGAAGGAGCCTGCTAGTGATTCAAGGTAACTCAGAATTCATACATTAAAAAAAAAAAACAAAAAACCAAATGTGTTAGTGAGACGTAGTTTGCTGAATTCACTGTGGCTGTGTGGCTGCCTTTTTAACCTTACTGCCCTGCTCATTATATATGCAGTCAGTCACCAAAGACTGTGGTTCCCTGTTGAGTTCCTGAAGCCTGATGAAATGCATTAAATATTAGCTGAATCTCCTGGTCTTTCTCTCTGTTAGTCACTGTCTCTGAGATTTCAGGTGCATTGATGGAGTTCTACATTGCAATGCATTTCTAATATTTAATACATGTACTAGGGTTCAGTAGGCACATAATAAATGCCTAAGGAATTAATTAATAAGTGATTGAATAAGAGAATATCACTTGTGACCTTTCAATGAATTATTATTTTTTTTAATAGAAATTGAACAATAGAGGATTGCCTAATCTTGCACACCTAAAGAATATTTATCAGGGGAGGCAAAATTCTATGGCTTCTTTTCAGTTTTGGCTTAGTTACTGTGCAAGCAGCACCTAAATATATAAAATAGTTGCATTTTACTTAAGACTTTATTTCAGGGGTTATTTTATTGTTACTAAAGAAGATATTAATAGTCATTAGTAATTGGACTCTGCTTTGAACACTGCCTCTCTGAAAATAGCCAGGGATGATGTTTCAGGGGACAAGTTCATTTTAGAGGTATAATCAGGAAAATTTGGGTGGCATAAATTCCAGCGTTTAAGATTAAGGTAGACAAGTTAGAGGGTTTCTCTGGTGGCTCAGATGGTAGAGAGTTCACCTGCAATGCAGGAGACCTGGGTTGGATCCCTGGGTCAAGAAGATCCCCTGGAGAAAGAAATGGCTACCCACTTCAGTATTCTTGCCTGGAGAATTCCATGGATAGATAGCCTGGTGGGCTACAGCCCATGGGATTGCAAAGAGTCAGACACTGAGTGACTAACACATACACAGAGGAGTTATAACCATTGAAACATTTATGAATTGTTTACATTTTCATTTGGTTAACATCTATATGTCTTATGATCTCTTCTATTAAAAATGAAACTTTATCCAGCTTTCTTAATCTAGATATGCAAGCACAGTTTCTCTGGAATTTAAATTTGTTTGGAATGGAACCAAATTGCATTTTAATGAAAATATGCACAGAAATGGCAATTAATTTCCTAATTAGGTTTTACTCTCAGCCCATAAATACCTTTGTTTTTCTCCCTAGTATTATCAGCCTTTCGATGCCTTATTGGATGATGAACAGTTATAATCATAAGCAAAACTTGAAGCTAAAGAGAAAGAAAATGAAAGAACGGTCATAAAGAAAAGAGGAAAAGGGGACCTGGAGTCATTTTTCAGAACCAAGCAAAATGATCAGATTGTATTTCGTTTGAATGTGAAAGCACAGTGATGAACCCTGGTGAGCAGCCACACTCAGCCCCTCATGCCTGACCCAGGGATTCTACCAGCATTTTCAAGTAAACTCACCAGAGACACTTACTAAGAAATTTGGGGAAATCAACCACAGGAGTATTTTTATGTAAAATCATGCCCTGTTCCTCAAGAAGAACAAATTTCCCTACACACACCTAGCAGCAGGCATTTAGATAGTTTCCAAAAAAAATTTTTTTTAAAGGCCCAACTTTCTTTATGATAAAATACTTTCACCTCCCTTTCTAAGATGATAATAGTAAGAAGTTGGTGGGGTTTTTTTTCCCCCTCGTGGTAGCAAGTTATAAATTTACATTGGAAATTTATGAGAAAGAATTTCTGAAAACTGTAGATTAGCATTTATACCTTCACAGAAAATTTTTAAACAGCTCAACATTTGAATATTTTTGCATTAATGGGGAAGAGGGCTATTTAGTGAGATCTAAGGATGGATTATGAGTGTTAATTCAGTGTTCTTTGAAAAATGAAGAAAGTGCAATGATTTAAACCAAATTCTAAAGCACTTATCTGTTACTTACAGTCTTATCTGTTACTTGCCTCCTGGTCAATATTATTTACGATGTATAGTTGAAGAGGTGTTAAGTTTCTTTAAACATGTGTGAAAGAAGCATGCAATTTATGAAGGTTGTGGGTATAAATGACTTATTTAAAACCCTTCCTGGTCAAGCAGGATGGTAAGGGCTCATTGTTGTGATGGTAAAAAACGTCAGTATTTAATCTAAATCCCCTAATGGCCTTTCTGTATTTAAAGTATTTGGCAGACTTGTTTAATGTAACTGTTTCTTTTCTGACACGTAGAACTTTATTTAGTGTCTGGGATAACTCCTTACCCAAATCCTAGAAATAGAGTTTTCCGTGAGAGTCAGCGTTTCTAGTTTCTGATTATGAACTCAAAAAAGTGATGAGGTTCTCAGGAGCTTAAAGCTGGTGAGAAGGAAACCATCCACTGTCGGGACACTGTGGTTTTACTTTCCTTGCAGAGCAAGTCCCCCTAAGAAACAATGAAAAATGTAAAACATTTTAACAGAACGATTTCATTCTGCTACAAGTGAGGTCAGAACTTAGTTGGAGCCACTTGCTGCCACTTACCATCACAAATTTCCATCAAGGAAACAGGAAATGTGAGATTAGGGAAAACTGATGTGTTTGACAACTCTTGACAGCATTATCATAGACAGTCAACTTGACCAATGTCTTTTGTGCCATGTGCAAATGAAAGCATCCGTGCAACCCTCGAAGCTCAGCCCCAGAGTGGCTCATGTCCAGAAAAATGGGACTTACATTGCAGGCTTTGCACTGCACCATAAACCAGGGTGGGTGTCTGATCACTGGTTTAGATGGGTATCTGATACTGACTCAGAAACATGGGTGATCGTCTGTTGCTTGGATGAATATATAATACTGACCTCATTTCACATCTGAGTTTTTATGAAATACATCATCGTTCAGAGTAAAATAGTGAAGTCAAGAATATGAAAGAGAACAATGTTCGAGCAGCCAGAACAGATGTCAATAAAGTGCTTGACAGCATCTGTCGCTGGGAGTTTGGGGACATGGTGAAGAGCTATGAAGGCAGGTGGTCAGCGTGCCCTTTGAGGAGACCCCAACATTGAGAGACTGAGGATGTATTGTGGTAGGCCACGGCCAAGGGGACTGTGGAGGGAGGTTACACTCAGTCACAAGGCTCATGGGGAGTGGGGCCTCTGCGGAGACTTGAGGGACCAAGATTCTCCCTCTACCATAGAAAATAGCCATTTACCTGTGACACAGGGCTGGGGAGAGAGTCTAAAGAGGACACATGTCAGCACAACCATCCTCCCAGTGGGACAAGGCCGGGGTGGGAGAGCTCAGAAGAGAGAAGAAGCTAGCAGGTGGTGGCCAACAAGGCTGAAGACCACACTGGAGGGGGAGAAGCAAAAGGCAGTACACTGCTGTAGGCAGAAATTTTAAACAGAGATTAGTTTGAACTTTTAAGCAACTGATACTCGTTAAAAATGATAGCATTTGATCGAGATGACATTAAAGGACATGGAAGGGAGATTTTACAGAGCAGGTCTGAAAATAGTGGTTAGAGAGAAATTGAAGAATCCATCCTGTTAAGTACACTTCTCAATTCAACTTCATATTCAACACCTTTTTTCTTTTCCCTGGTTGTTTTGTTGAATGAATGAATGGATGAACACATGAATTTGGACCTTATCACTAACTGCAGAGTTAAACACGTGTTTTTCTACATTTAAAACAAAATCAGAGCCTCGGTGAGCAGATGGTAGAAGCTTTTCTTTTCCAGAAGACAAAGAACCTGCCCACATATTTTTAACATCACAACAGCGGGAGGCTGCACTCCCCCACCCCCACCTCTACTGCAGTTAGCCCCAGGAAATCAGGGAATTGCAAATTGTGAGGGTAGCCATCTCAGCTTTTACATTTGTATCATGTACGGTGTCAAAACATCTTGTTTTTCTGACTATTTGATTTTTAAGAAAATTAATACATTGGTGTTTTCACTTTTATTAAAATTGAAAATAATACATTCAAAAGAGAACAATCAATTTCTAAACCAAGATTCCCAAGAATAAATGTTTAAAATCCTAATACTTGGTATTAGCACTGACAGAGCCTAAGTTCCAAAAGGATTTCAATTTGACAATGTGAACTAAAATATGCCAGCTCCTGCAATAGCACAGTTTTTTGAAAGTGTTATTCCAAGAAAAGCAACTGAAGCTACACTTGTTTGTTATTTCATGGCATAGGATATTTGCTCTTATCAGAGTCTCATTGTTTGAAAGAGACTCTTTTTTTTTTTTCTTCTAAATGTGAATGTGAAATATCTCCTCTGGGGTTCAAGGCATGCATAAAGATATATCATTTGCCTTTTAATGGGGCTTTCTGGTGACTCTACAGTTTTAAATGGTTCTATATGCATCAAATATTCCTTACCGAATGTTCTTGCTATCTGCTCTACAAATATGGATGGAAATAATTATAGTGAGGATGGCTTCATATGATGATGTCATTCCAGAGAAAGCCTGCACCACAGGGAGCATTTCCAGTAAAGTATGGCAGAAACTGCAGGGTAATCAGAGTGCAAATTCCAATTTATTTAAGCAATATTGTTCTTGCTCCTCCATTTCACAAAGCTGTCCTTTCTCATTAAATTTTTGAAAGAGAATGGATGAATTTTAGCAACATAAATCTGAATGCTGCTTGACCTTTTTTGAAAACTCTGCCTGGAACACTGACATCAGCTGTCTTTTCACACATGTGGTGACAAAGGGACGAAGTTGAGGCTTATAAGGAGTAGGCGGAATAGAGGCAAGGCTTGATGCCAGCCAACTCAGTTTCTATTTGAAGAGAAGTTTGTGTACCTTGAGGGAAGTGCCTTGTTTTATGACCCCCATAAAGGCCTTGTTCTGGATGGACATCCCAGGGATGGGCTTTGATTTGACCATGCTTTGGCTCTCTGGCAAAATCAAATGAATGGATAAAAATAGAGTTGATATCATCCTACACTGGCAACAATTCAACAGTTAAGTGTCTTTACTTGTTTAATAGCTTATTTTTAGCAGATGTTTATTAATCACCCACAATGCATCAATTAATGATGTACAAGGTGGAGGGATTATAAAATCAAATTAAATGCAGTTCTTGTCCTTAACATGCAAATAATTAGGAGTCGTCTTCTCATTAGAAGATTACACTACAGTGTGGCCAATTCTATGATGGAAGGAGACCCAGGGTGCTGAAGGAGTACCTGGAAGGGACCCTTACCCAGATGGGTGTGAGAAGGAAGTTTCCCATATATGGTGGTATCTGTGTTTGGGTCTTTAAGGGCCAATTATCAGGAAGGAGTGAAATGAAAGGGTTTGAAAGCAAAAGGGCTAGAGTTTCTCAAATCACCCAACCTTATAAAAGATGAAAAAGAATAATTTGTTTTCTTTCCTTTGGTTGGGGATGAGAACATGGAAGAATGAGGAAAGCATCAAGTAGAAAAAAGAAAAGCAAGTTTGTGCATAAAAACCCTTGTCTTTATTGTGTTTGAAATATATGAATTTTAGTGTAAAGATCAGAATAGCTATTGACATAATTGCTCATAGTCTCAGGCGAGAGGGGCCCTTGCTCTGGAACCCATGCTTTAGGAAGCTTTTGTTTCTTTTTTTAAATTATGAAAATGTGATAACACATTTACAGGAGACATGGAAAACACAGAACAAGTTACATATAGTTAGAAGGCTTTTTGTACAAGACCACCTCTGTGCTCTGGGTTTAGCGGTCATTGCTGCCCAGTTCAATACATAATCGAAAACATCAGCTCTTGTGATGGATGTTCAGGGCCCAGGGAAACCCCTCTCCACAGCTGGACCTGTGTCTGCCGGTCACTGAGTGCTCACTCTGTGAAGATCTATGACCGTGCCCTTGCAGCACTGGAAATGGACCCTGTTTCACAAACGGGACACTTGAGAAAAAAATGGAAGCGATTTTCTTGCATTAATTTGTCCTAACTGACTAAAACTTCTCAGATAATATGTGTGCAATAGATTCTTGCCTAACAAAGGACAGTTTTCAATTAGGACCAAAAGAGCATCCATATCCTTGCTTATCTTTAATGTTCTAGTTTGTAGACGAGGAAGGAAATAAAATTAATTCCTAATTCCTAATTTGCTAAGTAGGGTGGTATTCTCAAAATTTTCACATAAAGGCTAAGGAATGTTGTAAAGTATTAAATATTTATGGGCTTCCTAAGTGGCTCAGTGGTAAAGAAACTGCCTGCCAAGCAGGAGACACAAGTTTGATCCCTGGGTCAGGAAGATCCCCTGGAGAAGGAAATGGTAACCTACTCCAGTATTTTTGCCTGGGAAATCCCATGGACAGAGGAACCTGGAGGGCTGCAGTCCATGGGGTCACAAGAGTCAGACATGACTTCGTGACTAAACACCAACAATGAATTAAGTATTTATATTGCTTAAAAAATTCTCTATTCCCACCCCCCGCCTTTTGCTCTTTCTCTATGTATATACACTCACACATAATATATACACAAAAACATATTCATGAAAACACATAAAGCATGAAAATTTTACATTGAATGCTAAAATCCAAAAGGCTTTATTTATGTGAAAATACTAAATTCTTTAAAATTACATAAAGATTTCAGCTTGTTAAAATATTTTACTTACTCTTTTGATAGTCTTTTTATTGTAATTTGCCTTTCGTCTTTTAATTTTAAAGATAACTCAATATTTTGGAAGTAAAGACTGGAAATATGAAAACATATTTATTTTTCATTTATCCATGTGACTTACATCTTTAATGAGTGAAACTAAAACCTTTGTATACTTGTACTATTTTTTAAGCCTCTAGATCACTGTAATCACTAGAACATAAATTATGTAAAAATTTAATTGATAATATAATTAGTAATTTTCCTAAAATGAATATTATAGACATATATAAAATCTATATTTTTGTGTGCTTTTATTACCCATTCTAAACTCACCAGACTAAACAGAATACTAAAATATGCAGAATAGTGGCACACTTTAGTTATTTTTGCTATTTTCCCGACTTCATATTTAAAAAGCCATAGTTTTACATGTTGTATATAAGACTTTGTCAATATAAAGGTATATTTTTCCCAGAACATATTCTATTTATCGGTTTATTAAATTGAATAGTTTTTATATATTTAACCATATGTATATGGGATTCTATTTGTACTCTTGCCCCAGGCCTTGATTACGGAAATGTCTTAAGCAAGGGAATAACATATCCAACATTTCACTTGAGAAAGATCACTCCATTAAAGACAGTAAGTTAGGAAGCTGGTCTCTTTCTGTCTGGATAGTGTTTTGACCTCTAGCCTGACCTTCCTCTTCAACCCCACTTATTTATTTCCATATCATATCTTTGGAGTGGGTTTTGAGCCCTGCCACTGTAGGTTTCCTGGCCAGTAATTTCCCAGCTACAGGCCTATTCATTTTCAGAGCAGGCATTTTTGACAGCTCAGCCACAGAGATAGATAGATAGTCTTCTGTCCTTAACTAAAAAGAAAGCTGAGACTCCATGGGAGCCTGTCTTGAGTTTCAAATCCCAGGACTTATGCAATATCTAATGCTAGCCATGAGCCACAGGAAATGCTCTGCAAATAACAGTGTTTTGAGTCCACTGCAAACCCACTGGTGGGAAAGCCCTGTAGACATGAGTTTCCAATCGAATCCACCATGGACCCCTCAAGACTCAGTCATCCAACTTCTTTAATGACAAATAGACAAGAGCTGGGTATATTTGGGATGCTATTTCAAATATTCTGCATGGGTTCATTTCATGGGGAGAAGGGAATTATAAGGACGGAAACCAGAGCTTTTTTTTTTTTTTTCAAAGCATTTTTCATTCTGGCTTCAACTTGAAATTGAATGAGAAATCTCCTGCCTACTGTCAAGCTGAAATAAGATGTAGAATATATCCTAAGCCAGAGCCAGGGATTCTAATTATAGTTTTTCTTGGACTTACAGATTTGAAAGCTTTCTTCTCTATTTTTATCTTAAAGTAAAATACCGAAGTTAAATTTGATGGTAACGCCTTGGTGACATCAAGTTTCTAAAATGGGAAGCAAATTTTGTTTAGAAAATACATTCTGTAATGCTTTTATCTTTTCTCATCATTGATGGGAGAATATATTTTGATGGGAATATTGAAGGTTAATAAGTACTAAATTATTAACTAGGAGATGAAATTGAGTAGTCCTGATAAATTAATGTTTATACATGTAAATGTATAATTTATGTATATGTGCATAAATTTACATATGTAATAATATAGAGACAGTATTTTAATAAGCAAAATAATTTCTGTTTTCAATTTGTATAGATTTTGTGAATTTCTCATCACATCAGTAGGAATTCTGGAATGAACTTACATAATTAAAACTAGATTTAAAATAATTTTTTGATCTATTACTGTGATTATTCTTATTAGCAGTTTAACTTGGCCCTAATACATTTTATTTGATTTTATGCATGTCATCTCTCCATTTCCCACAGGAGTGGGATGTGGCAGCATCGTCAACTCCAAAGACAGCTCTGCAAAAGATTAGCATCCTCAACAAGAGTGTCAGAGGCATGTAGATGAGGAAAATGCAGTCACAATAACTCACTGTGAATTTCCCAGGACAAAATTATGCTTAAATATCAACATCAAAAGTTAAACTTGGTTAAGATGGTGGATGGCCAGTTCTCCCATGTTCAACTTTATCCAGAAGACCACAACTTATACCTAACAGGGTTCTCATTGAACGGTTGATTACTGTTCTGGTTTTGGCCTGGGATCTGCTACTTATTACATGTAGGACTCTAGTCGAGTTAACTTTTCCCTTCCTCAGTGTACTCATCTGTGAAATGGGGAGGAGAATGGTACTTGTTGGGATGTAATATGGAAATAATACTTCTTGTAAGGATTAAATGATACGCTGGAGATAAAACACTTAACACAGAGACTGGCATGCACTAAACTCAAAACATATATTAACCACTAGTGTAGTACCTGAAAAGTGTACTCTGCTAATAATTGAACAACTGATTTTTCTGGATAATTGCCCACAATAATTGACCACCTTGGATATTTATTTTGTGCCACAATGACGATGGAGTCAAAAAACAAACCAGTCATCACTCATAATTGTAAAGAATCATCTTTAATGAACTTCAATTATAAATGCCCAGGAAAGAACATTCTTTATGAGGCCAAAGATAAAGAGAGCCAAAGCCATAAAGAATTGTGACCCACTTAAACCTTCTTTCCCAAGCCCAGGACTGCAGTTCTTGCCTCACTAAATGGAATTTTAAAGCATTGCTCTCAATCTCTTCACAGGTATGTTTCGACTCAGTAGAGGGCTCAGCCTGACGTACAAGAAACCTAAAGCAGGATAGGGGGGCTCCAACTGTCCAGACCTATAGCCTCCATTGAGAGCCCACTGCAGGAAGCCATGCAAGCACGAGCCACAGCATGGAGAACTCACAGGTTAGCACTTTGGAATATTTATTTTGTCTACTTCTAAAATATTTAGTCTGAACCATTTAAACTGATACTTTATTGGTGTACACACTTGTCCAAATTTATAGCTACCAACACTGCGTGGAGCTTTAGGGACTCCAGGTTCATGGCTAGCTGATTGTTTAAAAAGCCCATATGTGAAAAGCCAGATCTCTCTGTGAATGTAGATAAAAAGTGGGTCAAGCCAAATGTATGGAAAATGAGATAATGGGAGATTCAAAGCATATTCCCATGGGGGCCAGTTTCTCTGATGTCCAACTGAACTCCATATTAATAAGGATGAAAACCTCTCACAACTGATAAGCAGGCTGTCTCCTGGCAATTATCATAGCTCCTGTTGCAAAATAGGTGCTTTATGTGGGCTTTATCCATTCCTTGACTTGCTCTCCATGAGGAAGCACAGCCTCAAATAATTGCGGGTCTATTAGCACATCAATTATCTAAAGACCTTGATTTTAGCAAGGAGTGGATTTTAATCAGTCACTGCAAATGTTATCGAGAGATTAGTTGTCCCAGAGAATAAAATAAAATTAACTACAATTAGACTGTAATAACTTGCAAGTGCCACGAGCATACATTTTCTAGTTCCTTTAGAATGAACGCATTTGTCTCTACCTTGTATAGAAAAAAGATGCTTAGACTTTTGCAATAATAACAGGAATTAATGGGACCTCTTATCTCCCTTTCCTGGAAGGAGCTGAAAGTACACAACTGAACTAATAAATAAACAACTCATACTTTACTATACCCGCGATCTTAGTAAATAAGACAATGTGAGATAACAGAAACTAAACAACTTGTTAAAGAAGGCTCTCATTTCCATCCTGGAGTTCAATCTTATGTTTTTAAAGTGCTGGTATTTGGAAAAAGGAGGGGATGATGAGGAGTGACAGGAGAAGATGCAGAAAGTTTCAGTGATAGTCAGCACCTCACTTGAGGTACCGGGTGACAACTTGGTAGATCTGAGGACATGTGAGCATTCCGTCAGGCATCCAGAAATACTCGGTGAGAGAACTTATTAAAGTATCACACTTGTTAATTTCAAGCTGAATGGGGGACTATTACAAGTGTCTGTAATGATTTACTTTAAAACACTTTGGCACGCACTGTACAATATCTTGTGCGTGCTAGTTAGTTAAAGCTTCAACTCTAGGGCCATTCAGTATCTCTAATCAAGAATCCACACTCCAAGGAAGGTGCTTAACATGATAGGCAAAAGGCTAATTCCAAAGGTGACTACTAAAAGCCTTTAACTATCTATAGCTCAATCAACATCTGAGGATTTTCTAATCAGCATAATGAAGGTCAGACAAGGGTTTGCTCAGTGAAATTAGTGACTTGGTTTTTGGCATGATCTTGCGTAGAACTGTACTCTGGTGAGATAAAATGAAAACTGTTCTGGAGATGTTCAGTTCGGTTCAGTTCCGTTGCTTAGTCGTGTCCAACTCTTTGTAACCCCATAAATCACAGCATGCCAGGCCTCCCCGTCCATCACTCACTCCCGGAGTCTGGCCTGACTGAAATATTTTAGTGATGTTGCATAGACGTGCATGGACAGAGTGTAACAATTCAAAGAGGCTCATAGCCTATGGTTCTCAGGGATGGCCCCTGATGCTTGAACCCTTAATGACTTTGTGGCTGGTCCTTGATGGCCTGATGATAACTATTTAAGTCACAGTTTTACATCCCCCAAATGTTAAAACACCTACCTGGAGAGAAAGATTCATGCAAGATGGTAGGCAGGAAAGTGAGGTTTCAGCCAGCTTATAGAATAGAGATTTGATTGCATGTAAATGTTTAATATTTTCTATATTTATAACAACAGAATTTACTCTAAAAATTATTTTGTTTATAACTTGGTATAAGATTCTCTAGCTAACTTCCTCTCACCTCCAACTATTCTGTGATTAACTTTCTCCACCAAAGAATTGTTCTTGTCCAAACTGTCTTAGGCCACTTTGCAAGTCATCAGATTATTCTTATAATAAAATTAAGTGGAAATACCACATTTGAAGGGGTTTCCCTGGTGGCTCAGTGGTAGAGAATCTGCCTGTAATGCAAGAGAGGGGGGATTCAATCCCTGCATCAGGAAGATCCCCTGGAGACAGAAAATGGCAACCCCCTCCAGTATTCTTGCCTGGGAAATCCCATGGACAGAGGAACCTGGTGGGCTATAGTCCATGGGGTTGCAAAAGAGTGGGACACAGCTTAGGGACTAAACAACGAAAACAAACATATGCAAAGACTAGAAAAGTCAGAGATATTTTAGTTGCACTTTATTTATTAATCAAGTTTCACTTAATTTATGATCTTTATAGTATTCTGACTCTAAAACAGGGATTCTTAACATAAACTTAAGAGGCTCATAACCTGGAGGTGGAAACACTACATTTTTAGTTTCATTAACCACTAAGAATTTATTTCCCTTCATCTTTGAATGTAGACAAATTGCATTTTAGCATGCCCATGATTTTGTTACTAATAGGAATCACAGTTCTTTCTTTTATCACTTTATGTTGGTTGCAGATAGCTCTGAATATCATTTAGGATTGTCACTACTTAAAAATAATGGTAGTTATTAGACCAACTGCTAGATGTTTTATTTAATGTATTGATACAGAACTGCATAACTATATCACAGCACTGTTTTTTTAAACTTTAAAAAAGTTTTTTTTTGTATTGTATTTTTTTGTATTTTAAGACTTTATTTCAATATAATTGACTTTCTTTTTAATCCTGGGCTTTTCCCAGGAAGTGCAGTGGTAAAGAATCCGCCTGTTAATGCAGGAGGTGCACATTTGATCCCTGGGTCTGGAAGATCCCCTGGAGAAGGAAATGGCAACCCACTCCAGTATTCCTGCCTGGAAAATTCCATGGACAGAGTAGCCTGATGGGCTACAGTCCATAGTGTTGCAAAGAGTTGAACATAACTGAGCAACTGACCACATAAGCATGCACTTTTTGTATTTTATCTTATGCATTTAAAAACATTATTTGGAGAAAGGGTCGATGGCAATCACCAGCCTGTAAAAGGGTTTCATGCTACAAAAATGGTTAGGAACCTCTGTCCTAGAAAGTTCCTTCAATGCCAAATTTTCCTCCTTGCTAAAATGAAACCTTGCTAAAATGAAACTTGAACTATTTCCTTGTTTCTGTGATGTCTTAGAAGTAAGTGAATGGTGTGTATGTGTGTAAAAGAGGTTGGGTTTGAGGTGTTAAACAGAATGTATGGATAAACACAGCTAGTAGAGGTCTTCCAGGAGAGGCAGAGGATACAGTAAGAATGGAGTTATTAGAATGATTTTACTTGAAAATCTCTTTTCCAATTTGTGCAATGGAAGAAGCGAAGTTCATGGGAACCATTTATTAAGACCCTTAGCCTAAACTTTCTCCTGCCTCAACATCTTTTTCTGTGGGCCAAGAAGCTTGTGAGCTAAACAGGCACTAGGGATGGGAGAGGTAGTCAAAGAGCTCTAGCTTTAAGAGCTGTGATCCAGGGTCACAGACTTTAAGGCTTTGGATTGGCCAACCCAATGTCTGGGTTTCATCTGACTGGGAAAAAAGTCTCCAAGACCACATTCATTCAATTCAGCTTTCTTATCTCCATTTGTGTGTGTTGCCCAATTAGGAAAGGGCTTCCAGATCTTTGATTGCCCTGAAGTAGATGTGTCTGTGCTTGGCAGGTCTTCCTAGAGAACCCTTGCCCTGCTCATCTGTAAACCTGGGGAGAGATGGCTCCTCAGTGTCCATGAACTTGTGGATAGGTCTCTCCTAGGTCTCCACTGACTTCCCAGACAGAAGTCTTATTGGTGTCTGCCTTGGGAAACCTCAGATGCAAAAAAGCAAAAACTGCAAAAAGTACCAGCTGGCTGGTTTGACTCCTGACTAGGCACCTTGTTGTTACAAAAAACCTTAAACAAGTCATTTCCTCTCTGAGAGCTCAGTTTCCACATCTATAAAATGCAAATAATAGTAATAATAATATATCATCTCCCTTTGTGTTGTTGTGAGGTGTAGAACACATTTAAATGATGTCTGGCATTTGTAGATACTTATTTAATGTGAATTTTTTTCACCTCCATCACTCATCCCTCCTGAAGTCAAATAGCTCCAGATGCTGAATATTCTCTACAGCGATAAATCTGCTCTCTCTGAAAAGCCTGTTTTATGATATTTTCCTTTATTTTGCATGTTTCTTTCCTTAAAAGTGTAGGAAAGTGCTGCAACTTATTTTTATCTATGTTTTAGTAAATAAAGATCAAGGACTTCATGACAGGGCTTCACAGGTGGTGCAGTGCTACAGAATCCACTTGGTAATTCAGGAGACAGGAGAGATGCAGGTTCTACCACTGGGTTGGGAAGATCCCCTGGAGTAGGAAATGGCAACCCACTCCAGTATTCTTGCCTGGAGAATTCCATGGACAGAGGAGCTTGGCGGGCTACAGTCCGTGGGGTCATAAAGAGTATAACACAACCGAGAGCCTGAACGGTGCACGCGCGCGGGTGCACACACACACACACACACACACACACACACACACACACACTCCACAATAGAGATTAATGCTCTAGGAGAACACAGTAAAATTAAGCAGTAGAAAAACAACTCATGAGAGTAGCTGTTTCATTTTCCACTTGAGGACATGTTCTCTCATTTACTCATTTGTTCAAAAAGCATTCCTTGTTTTCAGACTATCTGAAAACATTTCAGACATTTTCAGACCATTCCAAAAAACAAGGGTAGGGAGAGTTAACCATTTGTGGCAGGAACTATGCTCTTTCTCTTCAAGTAACATACATTATACTTAGGAAAACAACAAAACGGTATCCAATATAAGGGTTCCTGAAGAACTAAAAAATTCCAAACTCTCTCTTTTTTTTAAACTGTATCTCAGTAATTGGCATACTGTCCACCCTTGCTCCCTCAAATTAGGAGTTATACTTGTTCCTTTCTTCTCATTTTCCTACATTTACTTCATCAGCAAGTCCATTCTTACTACTCTCGGAAAACAGAAGAAATCCAATCACTATGAGACCAAGGTGTCATCATCATCTCTGGCCTGGGTGCCTAAAGCAACATCCTGAAGCATCTCCCAGCTTTCTCTCTTCTGCTTTCAAAATCAGTTCTCCACGAGACAGCCAGAGTAACATCTCTAAAAATTATACATGGCATCAGGTCACTCTCAGGCTTAAAACCATGTAACCTTTTCCCCTTCCATTTAGGCTAAAATTCAAATGCGTTTACCGGGGCCTTCAGAGCCCAATGTGAGAGAGAGCCTTGTGTGCCTGCTCTCCTATCTCAGGGTCTGCACCTTAGCGCTGCCCTCGGTCTCTCACTGTTCTCCCTGATCTTCAGATGGATGACTTTTTCTTTGTTAATATCATTTAGGTCTCAGACTTCTTTACTGGTCGTACTTGATCTGATTGCATTTAATTCTCTGCAATGACTGCTGTTGATTTTTGCTTATTTAGTTAGTAGTTAACGTTTATAGAGTATGTGCCATACATCTTCTCAATCTTTTCCCGTTTTAACTACACCCTCCTTCTGGGATGATCTCTTGCACTCCTAGGGTTTCAGTAATTACCCACAAGTAGGTCCAGGGGACCCCACCTTCTCCTTTCACTGTTGTTTTTCTAGATTGAGCACAAAGTGTAGCACAGAGGAAGTGCTCAGTGACTATTTGCTCAGTAAATGATTGGTGACTCTTAACGTTCCCCTGGAATTGATAACTGTTAATTATTGTAGATGGTAAGACAGGGATCTCAAAACTGTGTTCCAAATGGAATCTCTAACCTACCCCCAGGACTCCTTTTTCCTTCTGTGCTCCATACTTGGAGAAATTTTTATAATTTCGACATCATTCTCAAGCCAGAAACATTGTAACGCTGACCCTGAGCAAATTCTTCCTCTGCTAACTACTACTGAATTAGTAGCTAACTAACTGAATTAGTCTAAACTCCTTAAAACAGAGGTCCTTCATGAGCTAGAGCTTACATCACTAGTTTCATTTCTCTCGACTGTGTCCCTAGGCCTGCCTCGTCCACACTGTATGCTATGCTGTGATCGTCATACATGCTTGCTCACACTGTATGCTATGTCCACACTGTATGCTATGCTATGATCGTCATACATGCTTGCTCACGTTTAAGGTGTCATGCGTGCTGCTCCTTCAGGTTGTGAGGGTCTTCTCCCACCCCCGATGTATTCGGCATGGCCCACCAGCCCTGGCCTTCACCCACCTGACAGCAGCCTCACACTGGCATCTCCTTGATCACTTCCCATCGTTTTTTGAGACTCGTTTCCTCTGGGAAGTGAGCTGTCTCTCCTGACCTTCCTGGCTTGCTAAAGCATGGTTCTGATTCAGGATGCCTGGAGCAGAGTTCTGAGAATATGTGTTTATAAAAAACCCTTGGGTGATACTGATGCTGCACGATCATGAATCATCGTTCAGTAAATACTAACACACTGTATTGTATTTGGCCATTTATTTGTCTATATTCTTCACTAACCTGTGAGCTCTGTGAGGCAGGGGACATATCTATCTTGTTCACTTTCTAACAAGCATACAATCTAGCAATAAGAGATGCTCAATACATTTTTGTCAAATAAATGCATAAACTTTGTGACTTTTGGGGGGGCTCTCCAGGACTCCATCCTATAATTTTCAGGGTTATGAGTAGGAGTATCTGGTGTGTGCAATGTAGCTAAGTGATTTTAGTAAATCATATCTCACACCAAACTACAATAATATTATTTAGATTTTTGCCATAGCTTTGATATCATTCCAGGATTGTTCATAAGATGCATACTAAAGCTTAAATCCTGAATGCTAATGATTTCTGATTTCATTTTTATACAGAAATGAGAAAAAAATGTTAAAAGTCAAAGCCAATATTAGCCTCCTTGTCAGATTCCTTATCCTTTACCAATATTTACTAAGAGTTCCTTTTGAGAATAACATTGTAGGGTTTGTGTTAAGGATAAATTGTTAGGTATGAATGCCATTACCAAAGTCCAGGTAAATGTCAAGGTAAATGTAAGTAAAGGTGAAATAGAAGTGTACATATATATGTATACATACACACACTTTAATTTTAAGCTGGGGTAATATTTTTACCTGTGAATGTTAACATTTTCCCAAGTGTTATACTGAAACTAACTTGAAGGTTTATCAATGGAAATAGAAAATGTTTTTCCCCTTGAGGACAATTCTTTCTTTGGAGCCTGTTGTGTTCAACTTACTAATCATCACAGGCAGCTTATTTTGTCATTCCCCTTCTCTCCTTGCTCCCCTAAAAATAAAAGTCTTAAACCATGATTGAAAAATCAATCCTGGTCTTTATGTCTTTAAAATGACATAATTAAATATGATTATCTTGGGGTATTTATAATTCCTAGAGAATTAGGTAAGATAAAAAGATTTGCTCAGATAATTTGCATGACTTTTCATTTTGGTATTGTCAGAATGAAATCTATTTGTTGGTAACCCTATCCTTAAATTATGTAGGATAGTCAATTTCCTAATGAAAACTCGATTTGTATCTGATTATTAACGTGATGCATCATCATAGCACATGTTGATAATTTAGAAAATTAAAAAAATCCCACCCATAATGCAGTGTATGGAGATGATTAATATCTCACAGTTAGTAGCTCGTGCCTACACTTCTTTTACAAAAGTATAAAATAGATTTCTCTTTCAGGGGTGTCTTCTATTAACTGGGGCAAGCTACCTGGATCACTGTTCTAAGAAAAGCAGAAACTGCTTCTAAGCTGAAACGGAAAAATAGTAGTGAACAATTAGCAAAGACTAATGTGAGCTTGGTGGGGTTGGGGAATGAGAGATGTGGGAATTATGCCATGCATTTGTTATCCTAGATTTTGAACAAAATACCATGTGGACAAAGATGGGTAAAATTTATTTTTTAGTATGTATAAGGCTAATTTTTGAGGAAGTTAGTGAATTTGTGCAGAAAGCTCTCAAACCCTCCTACTCAGTTGTGAGCAACCTATAATGTCATTCCTTATACGTGGAGAATTAAGCACACTTTATCAAAACAAGCATTAACATTTAGACGTTTTATTTAGTGTGTGTTCTTCCATGAACATGGCCCTTTCTGTACAGTGCCTTCTTTCTTTATACATTGCCACTAGGGGCTAGGCATTTGGGGTTCACCCCTTGATTATCACCTTTTAAAATTTGCTTACCATTATTCACTTACCATTTTTTTCCCCAGAAAAGAGCAAAATGAAGAGTTGGGTGGAGGAAGGAAAAACAGGAAGAAGAGAGGCAGGAAGGGAGGGAGGAAATGAGACAGTTAAGGAGGAAGAGAAAAGTTGAAAGAGGAGAACACACTGATTTAGAGAGATTAATTGCAATGGCAAATCCCAAGAGAAAAGAAAAATGAATCCTTAAAAGGAAAGTGGAAAAGCCTCAACTCTCTCAGACAGTCTTCTCTGGGGATGCTGACTGGACACTCTGCCCCCCTGGTAATCGATATGGTCATTTGCAATTAAGCTAAGGGAAAGGCTAGCGGGGAAGAGGGGTCCCCGCCTCCACCCATGCCTGTGATCTGAGCTGTGGGAGCAGCAGAGGAAGTCTGCAAATGGATAAATGATGTCATGGAGCAGAGGTGGAGATGGGAGCAGCAAGGGAGTGAGAGGCAGCAGGCTCAAGGAGCTTCCAGGACCTGGCGAGCTGCGTTGAAATTAGCTGACCCCCGAGGAAAGTCAAACACAGGCCGGAGGAAGTGGCAGTGAGAGTGGAGCTGTGGGAACTGGACTGCAGGAGGTTTTCCGTGTCCATAGTCCCAGAGCAAAGGGAGAGGGCTGCGGGGCCGTGGCTGCTCACTAATGTGCCAGGAGACGGCTGAAAACCCTTCAACCAGACTTCACTCAGTCTCTCGGTCGTGTCTGACTCTTTGTGACCCCATGGACTGTAACCCGCCAGGCTCCTCTGTCCATGGAACTTTCCAGGCGAGAATACTGGAGTGGGTTGCCATTTCCTTCTCCAGGGGAATCCTCCTGACCCAGGGATCAAACCCTCCTCTCTTGCCTCTCCTGCATCGGTAGGCAGATTCTTTACCCCTAGCGCTACCTGGGAAGCCCTAACCATCTGTTAGTGGAAATGTTGGGGAAAAAAGGTAGAAAAGCATTTGTGCTCGATGTTTGCACTTTGGCTTATATGGCAGAGGGAAATTGAGTTCCAAAACCTGTAGCTTCATTAGTGGGCTATGCACACAGCCACGCAGGGACCTAGCCCTGTCCTCCAGCAGGCTGGCAGCGGCCCTGAGCCTCCCTGGACCACAGTCAACTTATTCTGCCCTCCAGCAGATCCCAAGCAACTACACAAAGCATGGCCTTAGCGCCAACCAGGCCAGGGAACCAGCCCCGCCTACCAGCACACCCACGGTAATCGGCCCTGCCACAGCAGAATGATGTAGCCTGCCCACGTACAGGTCACCTCTAGAGCACACGCTCTGATGAACAGAAGGGAGCGTGGTAAGGACCCCACAGGATGTCTCCTACACAAGGCTGCTTCAAGATTGGAAAACATAACCAATCCACTTAACCCAAGGAGTAAACACAGAGAGTTGGGCAACACGAGAAGACAGAGGAGTGTGTTCCAAATGAAGAAATAAGACATAATGTCAGAAAAAGAACTAAGTGAAGTGGAGATAAGTATCTAAGAAAAGAGTTGGACACGATAATTCCAAAGATGCTCACCAAACTGGGGAGAAGAATGAACATAGTATGAATTTCAATAAAGAGAAAATACCAAGAAGTACAAGACTCAAACCGTGAAAAACACAGCTGAAATGAAAAATATATAAATTCTCCAGTACACGGAGGACTTAAAATAAATGTTAGCTCTCTTCTGTTTACTTTAAAAGTTTAAACTTAATTTAGTGGCTGATGCATGCTAAGGCAAATTATCACCCATTGTTTCCAGAATCATATAAAGCCATTCTTTTACAATTAATTCCAATGAGGTATCTTAGATTGATTACATTTTTGTACCCTTAATCTTCTATAGTGAAACAATATTAATGTTAGTAATATGTATACTCTAGTAATTCCCATATAATATTTTTGTAATTGAATGTTGTAAGTAAAGCCTGGTATAGCAAGGCAGGAAAATGATGGTATGCTCAAACAAAAAGAAATTAATGCATGGAATTTTCAGGGAGGTATTTTAAGGTGAAGAGAACAAGGGAGACTAGAAGTTGTCTGTGAGGGCAGCCAGATGGAACGGTGGCCTTCCATGGAGAAATGTAACCCTACCATTCAGCAGCTGAGTTCAGGGAGAACTTACATATCCTGACCTCAATTTGTTCCTGCCCTCTGTTCTACCAGAGTCTCCCATCAACTGAATTGAATGTGAAACCAGACTGGATTTGGGAAAAGAAGAAAAGATTAGCCAGCATAGTTGTGTATGTGTGTACATACACATATAAAATCAAAATCAAAAGAGGCTCAGTTGGGTGCCTCCGCCAAGAGAATAAGATTACATGCTATAACCTGATTTGGGTTTGGAAGATAAATAACAGGTAGTCAACTCTACCAGGGCAGAAGTTCAGAGCAGGGATCCATCCAGTTCTTGTTGTATACCCATAGTGTTACCTGAGAACAGCATTCACCTCTTTCTTTTTTTTTTTTCAGGGTTCACCTCTTGATGGGTATTAAGCCAAAACAACCATGCTGAAGATCAGAAGGAAGGATTTGTTACTACTTGGAGCAAGTAAGGAGAACACTGGGGATCTTCCCCAAAGCTGTGTCTCCCTGAACAGTAATACTGGAAAAGTTTAAAGCTATAAATATTGGGTTGGCCAGACAGTTCATTGAGGTTTTCCTGTAACATCTTACAGAAATCCCAAAAGAGCATTGGGGCTAACCCGATAGCATATATGCATATTCATGAAGAGGCTTGAGTGGTTGATAGAGTCCAAGCTTCAGCTGATTGAAGTCATAAGGGTCAGAAAAGGTCAACATCATCTTCCATTAGGTTCCTGTAGATCTGGTGGTTGACTGCTTCAGACTGATCTTTATTAGTGAGACAAAACTGGCGGTCTTTACAACTAATATGTTTCCTTTGCTATCATTACTTTTCTTGCTTGGTAACAGGCAGTGTTCCTATATTCTTTTGTTCCCTTAGATCATTAATTACTGAGACCTGTTTAAGGGCAAGCATTGTGGCCACATTTAGATCACAAAATGACTTAGGCCAAAAATGGCTTCTCCTCTCTCAAGAAACCCATTCCTGGTTCTCTTTCTTCTGGGAACCCATACCTTATCAGGTTACAACAGGATAGCTGGGAAATGATTTAACTAGCCTGAAAATTCAGTCTCTATTCTTTGGAGGAAAAGAAAGATGGCTCCAGACTGACATCGGATGTGAGCAGGTTAAAATGTCCATTTGCATCTTGAGAAGGGCTGAAATCAACTCCCCAGTGAACAGACCATCCATTATTTACCTCACTTAATCTAGTACTCATGGCACAAGAAGTTTCACCACTGGGATTCTAGTTTCTCCTTTTGACTAATAACTTTCTTTGGAGGGATCTGTTTGGCAACGAGAGGAGCACTGGCTGTTCTATCAGATGAAAGCTTTCAGATGTTTATGAAATTGGACTCATCCTTGACCCATTTCTAGTCATTGGTATTTCACCTGAGAGTGACCTCAAGTGATAGCCAACTGGGAGATAATGTTCTAACATGCTTCGAACATTGTTTTATAGGGAAAACGAAGATATTTGTGACTTCATATCTCACAAAGATGAGAAGAAGCATTTCCTATTTTCAGATGAATTGAGAGCAAAGATTAGTGAGCTGTAGTTAGTGAGCTGACAACCTAATTTTTAGGGATCAGAGTTAACAGAGGAAACGATCTCTGAGTTTAGGGATGATAATCTTCACAAAACCCAGACATCATACCTAAAAAGTCTTTTTACTCGCTTAGTTAGAGATATACAGAACTGTGAGGAAGGCAAGCCATAAACGTGGTTACAAATTCTGGCAATCTAAGGAACTTTTCATATTGTGTAGTGATGATGTTAAGTCATATGCTATTTCTTTTTTGAAAAATTTTTGGCTGGCCTGCACAGCCTTTGGGATCTTAGTTCCCCAACCAAGAATCAAACCTGTGTCCCCTGTAGTGGAAGCACAGGGTCTCAACCACTGGACCAGCAGGGACATCTTATATGCTATTTCTTTAAAATTCAGTTTCTCTTTAGACAACCTTGGGATATCCTTTATTTCTGATCTTCCTTAGATTTCTATGAATGTGAGGGTAATGCTATCAATCATAAAATTCCTAGAAATAAACAGCCTGAAAAATGTGGAGGAGAGAGCACTGAGCTGGGTGCAGTTATAAAATATTTCAGAGAATGTTTTGTCCATTGGAAAGTAAGTCTGTTGATGATTAAAAGGTATTTCATTTCCACATTTTCTCAGTATGGAAGCAGGCTTCTATATAGGGCACCAGAGTGATCTTTTCAAAGTGTAGGCATTGTGTTTGTCTTGCTTAAAGCCCTATAAATGTGTTTTCATTTCAGTTAAAATAAAAACACATGTGTACATGAGGCTAATTCATGTTGATGTATGGCAAAAACCATCACAATATTGTGAAGTAATCATTCTCCAATTAGAATAAATAAATTAATTAAAAAAAAGAAACCCAAGCCACTCATCATGGTTTTAAAAGCCTGACATGATCTGATTCCCATCTGCCTTTTCCATGCCATTTCCTACTGTTTCCTCACTCTGTACTCTAACCATACTGAACCCCTTGTTGGTCCTTGAATGTGTCAACCTTGTTCTGGCCTCCTCAGATCTTCATTTGACTCCTTCTGTTTGATCTTTCAGTTGCATGTGCAAACATGACCTCTGTAGAAAGGCTGTCCCTGAAGACTTTTTTGAAACTTGGTTCCTCATCTCAGTCAGCCCTTATCTCTGATCTCCATTTGTGTTTTTCTCAGAGCATTTACCTGAAAGTAAATCTTGTTTATCTATAGGCAGCCCTTGGAGATGCTGCAGTTTCGGGTACTGGCCACTTCCATAAAGTAAATATTGCCAGAAAACCAGTCACATGAGTTTTTTGGTTTCCTGGTGTATATAAAGTTATGTTTACTATACTGTAGTCTGTAAAGTGTGCAATAGCATTATGTCTAAAGAAATGTACACACCTTAGTTAAAAAATACTTTATTGCCAAAAAATCATCAATATCTGAGTCTTCAGTCAGCAATATTAGCTACATCAAAGGTCACTGATCACAGGTTACCGTAGCAAATATAATAATGAAAAAGTGTGAAACACTGTGAATTATTGAAATGCGACGCAGAGACATGAAGTGAGCAAATGCTGTTGGAAAGATGGCACCCATAGACTTGTTGAGGCTGGGTTATCACGAACATTCACTTTGTAAAAAAAAAAAAGAAAAAAGTAGTGTCTACAAAGTGCTATGAAGTGGAGCACAAAAAACAAGGTCTGCCCGTAAGTATGTGCGTGCGTGCTAAGTCACCTCAGTTGTGTCTGACTCTTTGCAACCCTATGGATTGTAGCCCACCAGGCTCCTCAGTCCATGGGATTCCCCAGGCAGGAAAACTGGAGTGGGTGGCTATGCCCTCCAGTATATCTTCCCAAACCCAGATCTTTTTTTTTTTTTTTTTAAATTCCAAGGGATTTCATTTCATTTTATTTTTTTAGTGGTTTTTGCCATACACTGACATGAATCAGCCATGGATTTACATGTGTTCCCCATCCTGATCCCCCTCCCACCTCCCTCCCCATCCCATCCCTCTGGGTCTTCCCAGTGCACCAGCCCTGAGCACTTGTCTCAAGCATCCAACCTGGGCTGGTGATCTGTTTCATCCTTGATAGTATACTTGTTTCAATGCTGTTCTCTGAACATCCCACCCTCGCCTTCTCCCACAGAGTCTAACAGTCTGTTCTGTACATCTGTGTCTGTTTTTCTGTTTTGCATATAGGGTTATCGTTACCATCTTTCTAAATTCCATATATATGCATTAGTATACTGTATTGGTCTTTATCTTTCTGGCTTACTTCACTCTGTATAATGGGCTCCATTTTCATCCATCTCATTAGAACTGATTCAAATGAATTCTTTTTAATGGCTGAGTAATATTCCATAGTGTATATGTACCACAGCTTTCTTATCCATTCATCTGCTGATGGGCATCTAGGTTGCTTCCATGTCCTGGCTATTATAAACAGTGCTGCGATGAACATTGGGGTGCACGTGTCTCTTTCAGATCTGGTTTCCTCGCTGTGTATGCCCAGGAGTGGGATTGCTGGGTCATATGGCAGTTCTATTTCCAGTTTTTTAAGGAATCTCCACACTGTTCTCCATAGTGGCTGTACTAGTTTGCATTCCCACTGACAGCGTAAGAGGGTTCCCTTTTCTCCACACCCTCTCCAACATTTATTGCTTGTAGACTTTTGAATAGCAGCCATTCTGACTGACTGGTGTGTAATGGTACCTCATTGAGGTTTTGATAATGAGTGATGATGAGCATCTTTTCATGTGTTTGTTAGCCATCTGTATGTCTTCTTTGGAGAAATGTCTGTTTAGATCTTTGGCCCATTTTTTGATTGGGTCATTTATTTTTCTGGAATTGAGCTGCAGGAGTTGCTTGTATACTTTTGAAATTAATCCTTTGTCTGTTTCTTCATTTGCTATTATTTTCTCCCATTCTGAAGGCTGTCTTTTCACCTTGCTTACAGTTTCCTTTGTTGTGCAAAAGCTTTTAAGTTTCATTAGGTCCCATTTGTTTATTTTTGCTTTTATTTCCAATATTCTGGGAGGTCTAACCCAGATCTCTTAAGACTCATGCATTGGTATGTGTGTTCATTACCACTAGCACCATCTGGGAAGTCCACCAAATGTAGGTACATATAATGTCTATCTTTGTAGAAGGTGATCCCCTTGAGGGAAAAGACCTCTCTGAAGACCACTTTATTTCTAGCACAGAAAACAATAGTTGGCCAAAAATAACTGTTTCACACTAAACAGCTCATGAGTGAATGAGTGCTTGCACCTCTGGATTGAAGCCCTTCATCCTAATTCCTCTTCTGGCTTTATCTTTATCCTTAAAACAAGCATGACTTGGATTTGGTTTTAATGTCTTTAAGCTTTCAATTAGCACTAGTAACTTTCTCTGAGGATCCCACTCCCTAAGTGGCTTGAAATTCTTCCTGCAAGTTGCTTAATGCGTCAGCATTATATCTGTAGCCCTATGAGAGCCAGGAGATGAGCTTGATAACATATTTGGGTGTTTTCCAGTGGTCATGTATGGATGTGAGAGTTGGACTGTAAAGAAAGCTGAGCACCAAAGAATTGATGCTTTTGAACTGTGGTGTTGGAGAAGACTCTTGAGAGTCCCTTGGACTGCAAGGAGATCCAACTAGTCCATCCTAAAGAAGATCAGTTCTGGGTGTTCATTGGAAGGACTGATGTTGAAGCTGAAACTCCAATACTTTGGTCACCTGATGTGAAGAGCTGACTCATTGGAAAAGACCCTGATGCTGGGAAAGATTGAGGGCAGGAGGAGAAGGGGATGACAGAGGATGAGATGGTTGGATGGCATCACCGACTCAATGGACAAGAGTTTGGGCAGGCTCCTGGAGTTGGTGATAGACAGGGAGGCTTGGTGTGCTGCAGTCCATGGGGTTGCAAAGAGTCAGACATGGCTGAGCGACTGAACTGAAACTGAAATTTACTAACGTACACCACTGCTGAAGTGGTGTTTTGTTTTTTCACCTAACTCTTATGTGCCTGGGTAATGTAGATCGATCCCTGAGAGATAAATTGCTGTTTCTGATGTGGACAAGAATTACATGGGTTTTGTTTTTTTGTTTACTATGGTATTCTATCTTTTCTACATTTAGCAATATTTGTTCTTTTCTCTTAATATATAGTATTCCATTGTTCCCTATCACAGTTCTTCTTTTTTCAGTCTATTGTAGATGGATATTTTTTTTATTCTGTTTTTGGCTTTTATGGATAGTGTGATATGAAAAATTTTTGTATGTCTGAGTCCATGTATTTGCCTTTCTGTTGGGCATGCACACAACCGGCCTTACTGGATTCCTGTGTGTCCGGATTTATTAGATATGACCAAGCAATTATCAAAGGTAATTGCATCAAGCTGTATCCCCTCCATCAATGTGTCAGTCTAATTTGCTCTCAATCCTTTTAGTTTTAGCCATTTCTGTAGATGCTTAGTAATTACTATATTTTGAACCCACTTTTCTTTAGTGACAAATGATGTTGAGCACCTTTTGATGTATTTCTGACCATTTGGAGATTAGAAATTAATTATATTAATATTTGTTGACTGTTTCTGCAAATTTCGGAAAAACCTCCATTTTTTGAGACCCTTCAAAACCATTTGCTGAGAAAACTGTCACAATAACCTTACACATTTAGAATAACTTGAAGGTGCATGAAAGCACCTGGAGATTTCAATGTAGGGTGAACAATAGCCCCTAGTAAGCAACATGACAAATATGAAAGGTAGGCTAAATATTTACCTCAGAAATTTATATTGGCCTAAGTGAACAGGGACCCTGATCTTGTATAATATTCTCTGGGACTATAAGTATATAAAGTGGAACAGAGAGGAAAGAGAAGGAGAGATAACTCTGGCATTGAGTTCTGTTAGTTAAGTCTCCCATGAAAGGAAGGATGTGGTTAGAGAGCATGAACCAAGGGTCATTTTCAAAATATTTCATCACCTGTCCGATGTAAGAACTGATCTTATAAGGAGGCCAACTATAGTAGGCTTACACCATAAAGGATGCATGCCAATGTGCCTAAGTCCTGGGTACTGAAATGCTAGGGATCATCATGGACTCAGAAGGTATTTAAGAAAAAAGGGATACATACAAAAAAATGAAAGATGCTATGAGTAAGCACTCTTCTTCACAGTTTTGTTTAGATCTGGGCTCTAAGTTCAGTATTAAGAAATATAAATTCTGTTATTAACCAGTATCACTATAATCCATTGTGTGGTGCCCTGTGAATCAATATCAAATTTGCTCATATCTTTAAATTTAGGAGTAATATCTTCCTTATTTGTCCTCATTTGTGTCAGATAATATAGGTTCAGATTTGAAAATCAATAAAGCTCATTACCAAAAGGAGATATTATTCTTAGAAAATTAAATGAATACTATTAAGTGTTTCAGATTCCTTTTAGATTTAGTGTGATAAGAAATGTGAAACATAATGTATAAAAATATTTTCATTAGATGTACATTTAGATAAAGCACCATTTAAAAATCACTCTGAATTCAGAACAGAAGCTATAGTAGTATTGATTAAACTTAACCTTACCAAAATGAAGATATCTGTTTATGATATCTCATGACATTTAATTTTTTTTATCAATGTAATATGAATGATAGGTGAAAGCTTATAGCATATAAAATTTTTTCATTAGATATACATTTAGATATAAGAAAGCTCAATTTAAAATCAATCCATATTCAGAATATAACCTGTAGTATGTTTATAAAGCCTATCAAAATTAAAAAATCTTCTAATTGTTTAGTGACAAGTCTCATGACCTTTAGATTACCTATCGAATTCAATTTTATTTTTAGTCCTTTCAATTATCTTCCTGAGCTCAGATATTTTACAGTGAATTAATTCCTATGTGGAAGAGTTTCATCTTCGTTGTGGGGGGTATGAGTCATTATTACTTTCATCTTATGCAGCATTTCCCCATAGTCATTTGGGTAGTAATGAACTATTTAAGCATTTCTGAATATAGAGAGTAGGCATGAATTTGATGGTCATTTATTTGGAGTGAGGAAAATGATCTTATAATGTTAGTGATTATGCTAATTACTTCAAAGGGGTGGATTCAGCATGTGAATAGAGAAAATGAAACAGGAGACACTAATAACATTGCTAAAACACACAAACAGCATCAATAAATGATTTAACCTTATGTAGCATTAGACAAATAAGTTAATTAAAATTACATAGGATATTATTAGATTAAAATTTGATCAACTTTTTTATTACCTGTCTTTATTATTCTCCTTGTGTGGATTTTGATATCAATATCTTAAACGCAATTTTCTTAGCTCTTCACTTCAGAGCTTAAATAAATCGTTGCCCTTAATATTGCCTATATGCGGTAGACATTTCAGTTCCTCAGAGAAAAGAAGAGTGTCTCTAGGTCAGCCTGGTTTTATAATAGTGTTGGGAAGCCCAAACACAGCATATAAATAGGCGTATTTGAAAACCCTTGGCAGAGTGGTGCATAATGTGCAGGTAATGACGAAGATATAGTGAACTGAATTTCAATTCAGGCTGCCTGACAAACTAGGAAACTCACATAGCTAATTTAAACAAGGTTTAGTGGAGGGAAAAAAAAATCAGTTACCGCTACTATTCTTAAAATGGATTGTGCATGTTATTTAATTATTAGTACCATTGCTCTGAATTAATTAAGTAACCACAGTCTTACTAGATATTATGAAATACAGACAGAGATGCAGTGTAGAGTCTGGGGTTGACATTCTACTCAAACTGCCAGGAAAACAAGCATGTGCCAGGTGCTCTCAGGGAAAATAAGGCAGGTGGCCTAGAAGGATGAACAGAGAACTGGAAAACTCTGCATGGGTCATAATGGGAAATAGAATATTGGCTTCTTTTCCTCACTGTATGTCTCAGTGTAGGTATGTATATGCGATTGTATTACTAATTTCAAATCAACTTCCATGTGCTTATTTTGTTTCCTCCTTAACTGTAGAAATATTTTATAGTACTACATTAGACAATGCAGAAAGAAGAAAATACATATTGATCATGGGAAGAACACTTGTGATTGACATTCTCCTCTTAATGACTTTTAGTGAAAATATTTATTAACACTATCTTAGAATATAGTTTTTCTATTCTAAGATGTTTTAATAAACAGTATAATACTGAGGGAAAAAAAAACTATCATGATTCAATTGGGAATTCATCCAGAATTATCTCGGTTGTAAACAAATGTTATATAAATGATATTTACTTATTCAAAAATAATCAATCGAATACTGAGTGGCAGACAGTTGTCCATTAATTTCCTTTTTCCTTTGTTTAATAATCAACTTTCTTAGTTTTACCTAAACGCACTGATACCTAGATTTGAACTGTGTTTTCTGTCTTCTCTTAAGCCTGGAGTTCCACGTGACTAGATTCCAGCCTGAATTGAGAAGAGACAGCATGCCTCCTTAAAGGTAAGGACACTTCCTGTTTCACTTTACACTGTGTGGGAGATATTCTAATATGAAACCACTCACCTCCAGCCAGTATATCAGAGAGAAACAAACTCTAATACTATAAAAGCCCTTGCATTTTTAAGTCTTTTTATTATGCCAGCTTTGCTGGTTGGTTAAATACTACAGGTGTTATAATTAGTGATGTTGAGAATATTTTCATGTCCCTCTTGACCATTTGAATACTTTTTTAGAAAAATATAATGTCTGTTCA
Source organism: Dama dama (assembly GCF_033118175.1). NCBI lineage: Eukaryota > Metazoa > Chordata > Mammalia > Artiodactyla > Cervidae > Dama > Dama dama. Next base: position 37,706,165 of record NC_083687.1, on the reverse strand, counting down.
AGTTTTTGCCAATATTATTTTTTTGTTGTTACTGAGTTATAGGAGTTCCTTGTATATTATGGTTATTAACGCCTTATCAGATGTGTGGTTTGCACAAATATTTTCTCCCATTCTGTAGGTTGCCTTTCCCTTTGTTGATGTTTTCTTTTGCTGTGTAGAAGCTTTTTGGTGTTATGTGGTCCCATTTAAAAAAAAAATTGTTGTTTATGCTTTAGGTGTCATATGTAAAAAAATCATGCCATGACCCATGTCAAACAGCTTATTCTCTATGTTTTGTCCTAAGGGTTTTATGACTTCAAGTCTTATATTTAAGGCTTTAATTCATTCTCAGTTAACTTTGTAAGTGGGGTAGTGTAGAGGTCTATTTCATTCTTTACATGTGTATGTCTAATTTTGAGTTTCCATTTTCATTTGTCTCAATATACTTTTTCATTTTCCTTATAACTTCTACTTTGATCTACTAATTGTTCAGGTGTGTGATGCTTAATTTCCATATATTTGTGAGTTTTCCAGTTTTCCAATACACAATTGTGGGAAAAAATAATTCTTGATATGATTTCCATATTCTTAAATTTGCTAAGATTTGCATTGCAGCCTAACTTATGATCTATCCTAGAAAAGGTTTCATGTGCATTTGAGGATTATATGCAACAGCATTCTCCTTTTGCTGGATGAAATGTTCATTATTTACATATTGGGTCCATTTTGGTTTAGAGGCTTCCCTGTGGCTCAGACAATAAAGAATCCACCTGCAATACAGACACCTGGGTTTGATCCCTATGTTGAGAAGATCTCTTAGAGAAGGGAATCGCTACCTATTCCAGTATGCTTGCCTGGAAAATCCCAATGGACAGAAGAGCCTGGTGGGCTACACTTCATGGGGTCAAAAAGAATTGAACACGACTGAGTGACTAAGCATAACAATTTGGTTTGTATGTTGTTCAAATCTACTGCTTCATTATTAATTCTCTTTTTGGATGATATATCCAATGTACATCATGAGAAATGCTGGGCTGGATGAAGCACAAGCTGGAATCAAGATTGCTGGGAGAAATATCAATAACCTCAGATATGCAGATGACACCACCCTTAAGGCAGAAAGCGAAGAACTAACGGGCCTCTTGATGAAAATGAAAGAGGAGCCTGAAAAAGTTGGCTTAAAACTCAACATTCAGAAAACTAAGATCATGGCATTTGGTCCCATCACTTCATGGCAAATAGATGGGGAAACAGTGGGAACAGTGACAGACTTTATTTTCTTGGGCTCCAAAATCACTGCAAATGGTGAGTGCAGCCATGAAATTAAAAGACACCTGCTCCTTGGAAGAAAAGTTATGACCAACCTGAGTGAGGTCGCTCAGTCGTGTCCGACTCATTGCTACCCCATGGAGTGTAGCCCACCAGGCTCCTCTGTCCATGGGATTTTCCAGGCAAGAATACTGGAGTGGGTTGCCATTTCCTTCTCCAGGGGATCTTCCCAACCCAGGGATTGAACCCAGGTCTCCCGCATTGCAGGCAGATGCTTTAAGCTCTGAGCCACCAGTGAAGCCCAACCTAGACAACCAACCTAGACACCATATTAAAAAGCAGAGACATTACATTGCCAACAAAGATCCATCTAGTCAAAGATACGGTCTTTCCAGTAGTCATGTATGGATGTGAGAGTTGGACTATAAAGAAAGCTGAGCGCCGAAGTTTTGATGCTTTTGAGCTGTGGTGTCGGAGGAGACTCTTGAGAGTCCCTTGGACTGCAAGGAGATCCAACTAGTCCATCCTAAAGGAAATCAGTCCTGAATATTCATTGGAAGGACTGATGCTGAAGCTGAAACTCCAATACTTTGGCCACCTGATGTGAAGAACTGACTCATTTGAAAAGACCCTGATGCTGGGAAAGATTGAAGGTGGGAGGAGAAGGGGGCAACAGAGGATGAGATGGTTGGATGGCATCACCGACTCAATGGACAAGAGTTTGGGCAGGCTCCTGGAGTTGGTGATAGACAGGGAGGCCTGGCGTTCTGCAGTCCATGGGGTCGCAAAGAGTCAGACAGGCCTGAGCGACTGAACTGAACTGAACTTAATTGAACTGATCTTATGTTGAGAGTGTTGGATATTAAAGTACCAAGCATTATTATATTGCTGTTTGTTTCTCCTTTTAGTTTTGTTATTATTTACTTTTGATATTTAGGTACTCCAATGTATGATGCCCAAACATTTATAATTGTATTTGTCTTTCTGATGAACTGACCATCTTATAATTATATACTGACCTTCTTTGTCTCCTTTTACCATTTTTAGGTTAAAATCTATTTCGTCTGATATAGCTTTGGCTATTCCTAATTTCTTTTGGTTAATATTTGCTTGAAATACCATTTTCCATCTCTTCCCTCTCAGTCTATGTGTGTCTTTAAAATTAAGTATGCATTGTAGGCAGCAGCTCCCTGGATCTTGTTTTTCTACCCATTCAGCCAACTATGTCTTTTGATTAGAGAATTTAATCTATTTACATTTAGAGTACTTATTGGTATATAAAGACTTTGCTATTTCCATTTTGTTAATTGTTTTCTAAATATTTTATAGATACAGAGTTCCTCTTGCTGTCCTCTTTGTGATAGGATGATTTTTTGTAGCAATATACTTTGACTTTTCTATCATAATCTTTTGTCTCACTACATTTATTTCCTTGTGGTTATACTGAAAATTATATAGAATATCTTGTATTTCTAACACCCTATTTTAAGCTAATAGCAATTTAACTTTGATAGCATTCCTAAATTTTACACTATTAGCTCTGCCTCACATTTTAGGTTATTGATGTTACAATTTATTAATACTGTATATCAGTAAAACCAAATTATTATAATCATGATTATTTTTAATATTTTTGCTTTGTTAACCTTTCAACTAGAGTTTTTTTGTTTTTTTTTTTTCTATTTTTTCTTTATTATTATTATTTTTTTTTTCCAGTGGGTTTTGTCATACATTGACTGGAGAATATGACTTTGACTATGTATTTACTTTTATCAGTGATTTTTGTACCTATGTGTATGCTTTTATGGTGTTAATTAGCACACTTCTATTTCTGTGTCAAGAACTTCCTTTAGCATTTTTTGTGAAGCATGTATATTTGCTGAGAAACTCCTTCAGCTTTTATTTGTTCTAGAAAGTCACCGCCCAAGCTCTGAAATCAGGAGTGGTCGTGCTGCCTGTTGGGAACACTTGAGTAGGACTTCTGGCTTGGTTCTCTGCTCAAACATGGCTGTGGGTTGGGCTCTGCAGTTGTCTGGATTATTCTCACCAGGCTTCCTAGTGAGGGGGTGGGGTGGGTGAATTGTGAACAGGGGGCTGGGCACTAAGCTCAGTAGTAAGCAATGTTATGAATTAGTTTCAGTGCCTGGTTGCATCAACAGAATAGGCCCCAAAGCTGGCAAGGCTAGTTGTTTGGGGACCCAAAGCAAACATATTTGTGCACCGAGTTCCCTGGCCACATGGGCCAGCTGGCTTTGTTCTGCAGACAAGCAAGTAACTAGCTGGGCTCTTTGTTCACATGCCATTATAAACAGGGCTGTAAAATGGGTTACATAGCTTTCTGGATGCTCTGGTTCATCTTTCTAGTTGGGTGGGTCTTTAAAGCTATATTCAAGGCTACAAAATAGCTTCCTCACCTGAGTTGGGCCACAGAACTGACTCCAAGGCTGTCAAGGCTCATTGCTGCCACTGCTGCTAAGTCACTTCAGTCGTGTCCGACTCTGTGCGACCCCATAGACGGCAGCCCACCAGGCTACCCCGACCCTGGGATTCTCCAGGCAAGAACACTGGAGTGGGTTGCCATTTCCTTCTCCAATGCATGAAAGTGAAAAGTGAAAGTGAAGTCACTCAGTGGTGTCTGGCTCTTTGCGACCCCATGGACTGCAGCCTACCAGGCTCCTCCGTCCATGGGATTTTCCAGGCAAGAGTACTGGAGTGGGGTGCCATCGCCTTCTCCGGTCAAGGCTCATTATTTGGGGCTAAATCAGACAGAGCTGCACACCAATTCCCTGGCCAGATAGGGCAACTGACTTGGCTTTACACATGGAAGAGCCACTGGCCAGGCTCTCTGCTCAGATGCTGTTAGGCACTTTCCAGGTGCCCTGGCATGGTTTCCCAGTCAAGTGGGACTGGGGTGTCACTCGATAGTATGCAGGGCTGTGAATTAGCTTCCCTACCTGGGCAGGGCAGCAGAACCAGCTTCAAAGTTGGCAAGCAAGACTTGTTGGTTGAGATCCCAAATCAGGCAGAATTATGCACGAAGCCCCCTAGCCAGATGGCTGGTGTGGCCCTCTAGAAGGGCAGAGCCACTGACCAGGCTCTCTGCTTCAATGCTACTGGGCAACATAATTTCCCAGATGTTCTAGCCAGGCTTCCTGATTGGGTGGAGTAAAGTGTTCCTTCAACAATGGGTAAGGCTATTAATTAGTTTCCCTCTGATGGGGAAGGGGAAGAGAAGCAGCATAAGTTCTAAGGCTGGTAAGGCTCATTTTGGGGGAGGAGGGTACCAACTCAGGAAGAAACTACACAGCAAACTCTCTGGACAAATGAGGCTGCCAACTGGACTCTGCAGAAGGACAAAGCCACTGACCAGACTTTGCCCAAGTGCTGCTGGGTCATGCTTTGTGGGTGCTCTGTCTAGGTTTTCTGGTTGGTTAAGGCTGGGGGCTGCACTCAACAGTGGACAGGGCTATGAATTAGCTTTGCTGCCTGGGTGACAGGGCAGAACAGGCAATAAGACCTGCAAAAACTATGATTGCAGATCTCAAATCAGGCAGAAATGCAGGCTGAGTTACCTGGTATGGTTGAGGGGCCACTATCCTGACTCTACAGATGGCCAGCACTGCCAACTAGACTCTTTTCTTGAGTGCTGCTAGGCTAGACAGCTTCCCAGGTGCTCCACCAAGGCTTCCTGCTCAGGGTGGGCTGGGGCTACACTCGGCAGTAGGCAAGGTTAAGGAATAATGTCTCTACAAGCTTGGAGGAGGTGTCGGAGCAGTCTCTAAGGCGAAGAGTTGCCATTGGGGATCCCAAATCAGGCAGTCCCACCCACTAAGTTCCCTAGCCAGATGGGGCTGCTATCTTGGCTGTGCAGATGGACGAATTCCTAGCTGGAATTTCTACTTGGGTGCTTCTGTGAGTAGGAACTCTGTGTCCCAAGATCTGAGTTCTGGTTGCCTTAAGCCCTGCCCCTCTTCCCCATCACAGCCTGGCCTCTAGAAGTTAAGCTCCGTAAGATCCCCCTGCAATCCTGTAATGTGAGGCCTTATTAATAATGGGCTTCATGGGAACTGGCATCCAGTGCTATGGAAGTTGCATATGAACCTTGGGTTCTCCTTTTCCTACTGGGGAAACAATGGGCCCAGGGGGTCCCTGTCAGTATGCTGTTGTGCCTGCCTGAGGGAGGGGCGATGCAGTCAGAGTGTAGTCCCTTTCTAATTCAGTCCTTCCCCGTTCCTGTGCAGAGAAGGCAATGGCACCCCACTCCAGTACTCTTGCCTGGAAAATCCCATGGATGGAGGAGACTGGTAGGCTGCAGTCCATGGGGTCATGAAGAGGCGGACACGACTGAGCGACTTCACTTTCACTTTTCACTTTCATGCATTGGAGAAGGAAATGGCAACCCACTCCAGTGTTCTTGCCTGGAGAATCCCAGGGATGGAGGAGCCTGGTAGGCTGCCGTCTATGGAGTCGCACAGAGACGGACATGACTGAAGCGACTTAGCTGCAGCAGCAGCCATTCCTGTGATCCAGGAAGATGCTCCAGCATCCCCTCTGTGTTCTAGAATTTACACAATGCTGTCTTTTCTATGAATAGTTGTTAGTGAGTCTTCTTGTGAAGGGAACTGAAGTCAGGAACAACCTATATCGCCATCTTGATGACATCACCAAAAACCCATTAGTTTCTAAAGATGAAATGGAGGATTAAGATAGGTCTTAAAGAGAGAAATTCAAAGACAATGAATCAAAAGAAAATAAAATGGGGAGAAAAAAATTTCTTTCTTTTTAAAGAATCTGCTTAGCAATCTCAGATATTTAAAGTTAAAAGGATATTTTGTACCGACAAATTTCATTTTTTAAATATCCACCCAATAAGCAAGAAAAGTTAGACAAGAGGGTTTAGAATCAGTTTCTTAGAATTACAGAATTTATATTCTTCAATGATCTCAACCATATCAGGGAATATTTTCTTCCTGATTTTTATTTTAGTTTGTAAAAATTTATCATTTTCCCTTAGAGTCCTCACACAAGGTAAAAAAGTCCACTATAGTGTGAAAAAAGTTCACTGACATAGACTATGAAATTTAACTGATGTAGTAAATAAGGTCCAGACAGGTTGCTTACCCTGTGTCTGTACTGCTCATTACCAACAGATATGGGCCTTGGTACTTTATGTCTTAGCACAGGTTTTAGTGTTTATCACTCTTTCCCAGTGGTTTACATTGTGTAACATTTTGAACTTAAGATGGCTTTCCTCCCACGACTTGATATATTTTGCTTCTATCAATGAATGTTTAAGAATTAAAAGTTCATTTTAAACCAAGCTAACATAATCAAATTTTGATGGAAAAAGTAAATAGAAAATATAAAATACAGTTGACCCTTGGAAAATATGAATTTGAACTGCACAGGTCCACTTATATGCAGATATTTTTCAATAATAAGTAGTACACTATTATGCAGTTCCTGGTTGGTTGAATATGCAGATGTACAGGAACCATGAATACAAAGGGCTGACTAAGTTATAAGTGGATTAACCCCCTGGTGGTTCAAGGCCAACTGTATATCTCAAAGCAACAAATAACCTTTTGATTTTCCAGTACTTTTATTTATTATTTCTATTTCATCTGTCAATGAGTGATTTTCCCATATGGTGGTTTCTGAATAGGCTTCTACCCCAGATCTCCTAAGACAACTTGGGAGAAAACATGATGCTCAGGTCAATTCATGATCACTTAGGAATGTCTGAGAACCATGGTGGATATAATAGTATCACAGAAATAATCCTTGAGCATTTCTAAATGTTGCTAGTCATTACGGTGGGTATTTAGAAGCTAATTTTATATTATTATCTGAGAAACAGAATTTTTTAAAATAATGGGGAAATAGTGAATAGTGTACGTGTACATATAGGCAAACAGTATGTGTAATGGCCTCAAAAATGACTTGTCTATGAGCCTGTGTGTGTGTGTGTGTGTGTGTGTGTGTGTGTGTGTGTGTATGTATGTGTGTTCTCAGTCACTCAGTCATGAACAGTACTAATTGATCCAGTGACTAGGAAAGCATCCCAATTCCAAGATTTTACTATATTTTTAAAATGCATTGACAGTAACTGTTTTGTATTTCAAGTCTATTAAAAATTTTAAGTACTTAAAAATGTAGTTATATTTCAAATTAAGGTAGACTAGTTCTCAGTATTGAAACATTTAAAATACATCCACTAAGTCCTTGAAAGTATGTGCATATATTTGGACATATTGTCCTTGTGGCAGAATGTGGGTCACAAAAAGTAATAATCTTTCATTTTTAAAATAGAAATATACTGATGCATAAATGTATTGCTTATAATGTATCAGTCTGCAGGGTATTATTTTTCTCATAATAGGAAATGGCAGAAGCAGGTAACTATATTCTTCTGATGTAAAATGGAACTGAACAATCTTTTGCAATCACAGTGCCCAGACTCTACTGGTCCTAGTGTGGAAACCATAACAATTTGCATATTTTAATTTAGAGGAGAGGGACCCCTGTCAATGTAACAGCTTGGACCAGGTCAGCAAGGAGAAATCGAGAAGAGAGAAATAATTGAAAAGGCAGTTCCCAACAAAATGAAATTTGTCTCGTTGTCACTTAAGGTTGTCTTCCTGTCTTTCTCAGGGAGCAAGGTCAGCTTAAGACTGAAGGGAGAGTAGGGCACGGTAGATCGCTAAGGACCAAAGTATAATTTTTTTAATAACAGTGGAAATTGCAATATATATTTATGAAGGGGAGAGGAAAAGAATGCACATAGTTTTCTGGTTAAGAGTCGGCAGATGTCCTTTGAGTTGAAATATTGCAGACGTGTACACAGCCGATCCACGGTTTGTCCTCAAAGACAAGCAGGTTACAGAGGAGATGAAGTACTTAATGAAATAATTTAGTGTGACATATTGATATTGAAGGCTGGAAGGCAGAAAAGGATTTGCAACAAAATTAAGGTATGTCTCTCTTAAAATGGTTCCCCATTCCTTTCTCAGAGGACTGATGGGAGATTTCATGAGAAAAGAAGCCTGTTTTTCTTTCTTTCTCCAAGTTGAAGCCAAAACTGAGATGGCAATGTGAAGTTCTGCAACTGTGGCCACATGAAAATCTCACTAGAATACAGTCCAGAGGAAAGTCAAGTTAGAAAATGATTCTTTAGTTATGTTTGAGAGAGGTTTTAATCTCAGCAATGTCATGTGTTTTCAGTTAAAATGTACATTAGTGGGAAAAAAAAAAAGGAAAAACAAACGAGGGCACCGACAGTGAGGGGAATTAGGCTTGGGGAATGTTAGTTTTAGATAGAGGCAATGGAGGATGGTTAGGGCTATTATCAGAGCAAAAGAACAGCAGCCAAATTTCAGTTGAGAGCAGGGATAAACACTGTCACAAGGATCTGAGTATATTAAAAAAACAAACAAACAAAAAACCTGGCTTGAGAAATGAAGATAAGCATTTCATGTTCATGGTATAGTTTCATCATTTACATAAAAAGAAAACACAAAAAGCCATATTCTCCGGTTGGCAAGCTGTTTTCTATCCTGACACATTGGAGAGGAACACACACATCATGTGGCTTGATATGTCAGTGATTCTCAACTGGACGTTGCACACCAAAATCTGCAGATAGGCAGGTAGGCAGCATGAAATGTGTAAGAGCGCCCTTCCCTCCCTAGTTGAGAATCAAGGTATAGCATCCATTTCTAGGTAAAGAATCAAACTATTGGGGTTAGAGTACTAGCTCTTTTGGTGTGCAACCTTAGATGAATTGATTAATAACTCCAAATTTTAGTCTTTTCAGCCTGAAAAAATACTTTGCTATACTTCACATTTTTCATGAAACAATATGCACAGTGTACTATTTTCACCTATAAAATATGTTGCAAGTTTAAGTTCTTATTAACTGATGGTGACGAATGTATATATTTGGCTTCGAGATTCTTACTCACCCCCACCATTTGCTTATTTATTTTCCATAAAGCTAAATCCCAAATACCTATGTTTCCTGTTTGCCCCAAACAGATAATGTTTCACCAGCTTCTACATACTTACTGTCCAGGGCATCTCATGAGGAGTGGACTTATTCTCATGAGTCCATTTTCAATACAAAGAAAAAGTACTGCTCCAGAAATGGTCGCCAAATTCCTAGTGACTCAAATTCATTGTGGGTTTTCCCCCTTTAAAAAATAAAAATGTGTATTTAGTTACAAAACAGATCTAATAATGAGGTCATGTGAAACTCAGTTCTGGTGAGAAGCTGCTAAGTAGCAATTCTGGAAAGAAAGCTTACAGAATACACTTGGCAATGCTGAGCATTTCCATTAAAAAGAAAGAAAGGCCACACAACACTTGCTTTGAAAAGATATTACATTTTCTCCAGGGAAGGAATACTTCCTCTTTCGTCCTAGAGGTTAAAGCATCTTTGCAAATTATTTTACCTAAAGTTATTAAAACTCACAAAAATTTGCCATACAATAATGAGGTGGAAACTGTTAGTACCCCAAGCAAACAGAAATAAACAGTAGTCCTAAGAAAATATGACCTGTCTAAAACCTCCAAAAAAAATGGATGCATCCAGAAATAGGACCTGAGCCGCTGACTCTAAACATTGGACAACACTTCCTCTCTTCAGAATTATTATTGTTAATAACCTCTTCACATAAACAGCCTCCTGCTCCTTGAGAAAGGATGAGATCATACTCACAAGTCACCCCTTCTTTCCATAAGAAATACTGCAGTCATGGCCAATGAGCTAGTTCATAGAATTTTCTTGAGCCATAGTGAACGCATACACATGCACGCATGCACACACAAAGTCCCACTCTCAGTTCATTTTGTCCTGGTTTGTTTTCTTAAACAGAGCTCTAGTTGAAATTTTAATTTCAAGCTTTAGCTCACAATTTTTGCTTAAATTTCACACTCTGTCTTTTTCTATTCTGACTTGTTCTTCCCTCCCTAAATCACATAATGAAGAACTAGACCATGGTAGAATGGATTTTTAATAGGTTTTATAATTTAGCTATTGTTACTTCCACAAAGACTGTTAATTCAACTAGCATGTATTATGGACATGAAATAGAATTTGGATATGAAATAGAATTTGGATGTGAAATAGAATAGGTTGAAAGTCATTTATCCTTGACTGTGAAAAGTTATCTGATAATTTAAAGTGGCCACATCAGATGACAATTCATCATAAGGGTGCTGAAAAAATGAATTTTTTAAGAAAAAAATAGAGGCAAATAATATTTTAATATAATTTAGGTAATTGTGCTATATATATATATATACACACACATACATACATATATATATATACATATATATACACACACACACACATATATATATATATATATATATATATATGTATGTATGTGTGTGTATATATACCCTTCCCTGCCAAAATATTTCTGGGAAAAGAAAATGGAAAAGATAGTAATAGTAAACAGAAATTGGCTCTTCAGTAACCAGCTGGATTTATAGTCAAAAGGCACTTTGTCCATGTGTGTGGTTTATAAAAGACTGTTGGCGTACATTGGGTTTTAGGTCATACTAGCACAGGAGGGCAAAAGCCATTTCCAGCTTCATCTTTATATATGAAAGAGGATATTCTGGCTACATTGTTGATAACCAGCCATTCTTGATTCATTCCTGCAATCTTTCCATTATAATGCTCATGAAAACAGGAAAAGCAATGCAGTTTCAACAACAGTGGAAACTAGAAATGTTGGTCAAAAATGTGTCAGGCAAAACTTGGAGAATCAACTAAGGAAAGCTTAGCCTGGATGCAGAATGGTAAAGTCACGTGTGTTCAGGTGGAGAATTTCCATTTATACAGACTGAAAGAGGCACAGGCCCCACTTTCTGTTTCATGAAAGCTCCTCAATATGGAATTCAAACACACTTCCACCCTCTGGCCCCTCTTTAGTGTTTAATGCATCTCTCAGCTTGGTCATCCTCAGGAATGAAACACTGCTGAGGCCAATGTGGATGTGGTAACCTTTTAGATCCAGATGTTGGAATATTTATTTCCCCATTTGGATTTTTTTGCAGTGCAAGAAATACAGATCACTTTAGGCTGTACAGAGTAAGACTCTTCCCTTATGATAAAATAATCAGATCATAAGACCATGGGGTTGTTCCTCAGGCCAATGGATCCTTACTAAAGACAACACAGAACCAGAAGGTTGATTGAGATTGTAAACATAATGACCTCCTGTGCCCTGAGATCTGAAAGGATGATTCTAACTGAGCTTAGATAAAATCTATACCAACAGATTAATACTGTTCTTTTCACAAGAGAACATCATTTCAAAACAAATAAGTATCGTTTGAAGTGATTCTATTCTATAAAACACAGATATAGCACTGGAAAAGAACATAGTTTGAAAACATTTCTAACTTTAAAAAAGCTTGGAAATACAATATTTAGATTCTAACAATTTTAGGAAAACAAGGTTCCTACACAAGCAACTTGTTAAATTCTTATTAAAATAACAAACTGAGATAAAGAATGAATTGATAAGAAAGACAAAGTAAGATGGTGGTTGACAGGGGCTGAGGTGTGGCGGTGGGGAGTTTAATGGATACAGAGTTTCCATTTCACAAGATGAAAGGAGGTTTGGAGATTGCTTGATTACACAAAAATGTGAACTTAATACTACTAAACTGTCTGCCTAATAATTAAGTTGGTAAATTTTATGTTACTTATGTTTTATCACAATTAATGGGTGGGATGGGGAGTGGGAAGGAGGTACAAGAGGGAGGGGATTTTTTTCAGAAACATAATTAAAGGTAAAAGAAATGAATTAATTGGATGAGGAGCAAGCTAAATAAACCAGAGAAAAAGAAGGCTTACTGTGCAGCTCATGAATAAGAGCATGGGCTTTGGATTAAAAAATGCCTAGTTACTTGTCTTGGTTTCACTATTTTCCATACTTTTGATCTCAGAAAAGTTACTTTCTGAAAGCCTTATTTTCTTCACCTTCATAAGAGATAATAATAGTCAATCTTCATAGGATTTTAGAAAAAATCCATTGAGATAAAATATTCAAATGTTTAAATGGTGTTTGGCATGTAGTTAAGTGCTCAATAAATATTAATTATTATTAATATATTCTAACACTAAAATGTAATCAAAGTTTAGAGTTATTGTTAGAAATAATAAAGAGCTGTGTCAGCATTACAGAAAATTGAGCTTTTAATAATGAATAAAAACTTGAATGTTTGTCTTAGAACACAGGAGGAAAAAATAAGGAAACAGAAACAATGAGAGAAAAGGTGACTAAAATCAGAGAAAAATCTTCAGCATATGCTTAACTGGTAGCACAATAAAGAAATGAAAGTAATAAATAAATTATAATAGCAGTCAAACTTCCTAAACTAATACTTTAGTATGCAGAACAAATTATGGACCAGATAAGTAAATGGAAAAAGCAGTGAGACACAGGATTCCCATAGTTTTATTTGCTTTTTCACGTTATCTACAGTTTCAATTTTTAAATCAACCTCCTTAATTCCATCCAGTCAAAGCATTAACAATAAGAGATCACAACAAACCAGACAACAAAAGCCAGAATTGTTTCACAATTTTCTTCACGGATACAGAATTCTAAAAACCAATCAAGCAACATCAGGGCTCACAGTCCCAGTTGCCATCAGATGTCAGGCAAGTAATGCAAGAGAGTGAAGTCATGCCAATAGGCACTATGGTGAGTTGGAGATTGTAGCTTTACAGAAGTTGCCACTCAACTTTAGTCCTGTATTCCCATATGAGAATGGCATTCCAGGGCTGCCAACTGTTATAACCTTTTGAGAAAAACCAGAAATGCAAATTTTTATGTGAAATTTCCAGGTTTTAGACTCATCAGCAAATTTACATTTTCTGTTACTACTCTAAAACCACATCAGCAGACCATATGGTCTCTGAACTAATCCCTAGTCAACAGTTCATAAAGAACAAGAGCTGTAACCTAAATAAAAGAATTCATTTCTAGCCAAGTCTTCGTTCATATGTAAGGGAAAAATATATTTTCATAAATCAATTATTTTTCTTGATTTCATAGGTAGCACATCTTTTTCCATACTTTTGCTTTTAATATAATTCTTTATATTTATATAATGAATTCTTTTAGACAGCATATAGTTGTATTTGTTTTCTGACTTATCATGCAGTCCCTGCCTTTTAAGCCTTTAATGGTTTAGACCATTTAGATTTGATGTGATTATTGACTGTCTATCATTCTGCTACTTGTTTCCTATCTGTCCCATTTGTACATTTCTTCTCTTTTCTTCCTTCTTTTTAATTAATTTTTATGATTCTATATTCTTTTGTTGGAGCATTAGTTATAACTCTTCAGTATGTCATCTTAATATTCATTTTAGGGTTTAAAGTACACATCTTTAACTTATCACAGTCTAACTTAAGACGATATATAAATTTATGCATATTAGAAAGTTAAAATGATGTAGTTCTGTTTTTTCCCTTCCAGCCTTGAATCTATTGTAATTATACATTTTGCTTTGACCATGTTTTAAACCTTGTTATACATTGTTAGTAATTTTGTTTTAAATAAAAGATTGTCTTTTAAAGACATTTAAATAATTTTCTCACAAATCTTTATATGTACCTACATAGTTATCATTCCCAGTGTTCTTTATTGCTTTCAGATTTTGTAGGTTTGAAAAGTCTTTATTTAAATCTTTGTTTTTGAAAGATGCTGTCAATAGGTAAATAATTTGAGGTTGGTAGTTTTTCTTTTAGGACTATTTACTTTTGTCTGCCCTACTTCCAATGAGAAATCTACTGTGATAATTATTGTTCTTTTATATGAAATGTACCTCTGGCTGCTTTTTAAGGTTGTTTATTACAGATTTTAGGCAATTTGATTATAATGTGACTTGGGAAAGTCTTTGCTATTAAATATGTCGCTTACACTTGAGGCTATTGAGTTTCTTAGATCTGGGGATATATGGTTTTCAGCAGATTCAGAAAAATTGTTCCATTATTTCTTAAAATATTCTGTCATCCCTAATTTCCTGTCTTTCAGCAACTTTAATCATATGTTAATATATATTTGTTCCAAGGCTAACTAGTATTATGTTTGAGTTTTTTGGCCTTTATCTTTTATATTTTCCTTTCATATTAGGTAGTTTCTATAGATATATCTTTAATTTCATTAATCTTTTCTTCTGCAATATCTGTTCAACCATGAATCTCATCCAGTGAATTTTTCTTCTCAGATATTATAGTTTTTATCAGTACAAGTTCAGGTTTTTAAAAAATATATGTTATATATCTCTATATAATATGTTCAACCTCTTTTCTAGCTTCTTGAACATATAGAATAGAGATATAATAGCTTTTTTAATGTTCTTGTTTACTAATTCTATCATTTATAATATTCTGGCTCTCTTCAAATATTATTTTTACCCCATTTGCATTCTCTGCTTCTAGAATTTAGTTTTACGTATCAGGAGTTGGTGAACTTGTGTTAAAGACCATATCTCATCTAAACCCTAAATAACTAGGGTTTGCCAAGCCATTTGATGTGTTACACTTACTTAGATATGCCACTGCAATGAGGATGCTGTCATATGCAATATGGAAATGAATGGACGTGGCTTATGATAAATATATCTTCTTGTCTAAGTGTTTCTTTTATCAGTATGTAACATCTTCTTGGCATTAAATTATATTTGTAGGTATCAAATTACTATGTCATTTTTCTTTTGGTTCGTATTTGCTTGATACATCTTAATATTTTTATTTTCTCACACAACATATTATTTACTCTTTTTAAAAAATGCATTGTTATATATAGTCTCCACTTTTAACTAGTATGCTTAACTCAACTTTATACATAACTATAAATACTAGATAAATATAACTACCAATATATTGGTACTTATTTTTCATGTAAACTTCCAAAATTTTTCCTCCATCTGTGCTGTTTGAATGATTTTAATTTATTCTGCCAGTTAAAATTTCCATATGACATTTATTTATTTCATTCTTATGGCAGTTGCCCTTCTCCAAAGATCCAAAATCAAGATTATTTTCTTGTAACAAACATTTAAATTTTATTATATATACACACATACACAAATTTTATATTTTTTCTTCCAACAACAATAGTAACAACCAACTTTCCCAAAAGAATATTTTCCTAGACAAACTATCACTCATTCCTTAGGTTTCCTAACTCATCAAATTGAATCATGTTGAATTTTATTTCCGGGTTACTCTATATATACTTCTCCATTTGCTCTAGGTTTTTTCCATTCTTTTTCTCTCTTTCTCACACACACACTCACCCACACCCTCAGTCTTTGCCAGCATTAACTGTTATCACAATATTTGATAATTTTAATATCTCTTCCATCTTCTAGATTTGTTCTTTTCTAATTTGATTACATCCTCTAAAATTGTTTCCACTTGGAGTATTTGTTCCTTTCTTTGCTTTCTTTTTAGCAGTGTTCAGAATTTTCTCTTATACTTTGACTTTCTTGAATTTACTTATTCTCTGTCTTGGTGTAGGTTTTTCATTATCAGGACTACTTATCACTCAGTGGCCCTTCTAAATCTAATTTAAATTAAAGAAATCTCAGGATTTCCTTAATCCTGAGAAAAATTCCTAAATTCTTATGCATCATTTTTCCATTTGGAACTTCTTTTTGGCTTACTGTTACTCTTTTATATGGCTAATACCTTCTAATACTTCTATATTTATCATTCTATGTTTAATTCTTAATCAGTTCCAATATTTTTGCTTAAGATAGTATTGTTGTCTAGTTCATTCTTTCTATTGTAGGTAATTGTAGGCATTGCCATCTAGTTATCTTGCTGAGTTCAGGCTCTCCTGGTGTGTCAGCTACTCTGTTTCAGCAGGATCTCTGAATAGAAAACACGGCCCTGAATTCCTGGAAATGTGTTTTGGGTAATGGCCAAAGGTGAGGATCCTGTCTATGAGAATTTTGGTAAATTTTAAAAACAGAGGAGGGGTTAAATCCTTGGGCAGAGAGTCTCAGGACCTCTGTGGATTCCAGGCAGTTAACAGTCCTCCCACAGGAGCTTCATCTTGTGGGTGATTCAGCTCTCATTTTTAATGGTTGTGCAGCAATGGGAGGAGGCAGTCTCCCTAGGCTGATATTCATCAGCGAATGGATGTTGTTGGGGAAGCGGGGGGAGGATAGTGGGTGCCCAAGAGCAGCTGGGCAGCCTTCACCTGTTTTTAATAATTCATCACTCAGGCAAGGTCTTTGTGCTGCCCAGTGTTATCTCAGGGACACCACTTTAGCAATCTGAGCTGCTGCAGAAGATTTCTGGTGAATGGGAAGGTGATGATTGTCCAAAGACAATGTGAAAGAAAGGCAAATACACATTTTAAAAGGCTTTTTTCCACTCTGTCTCCTCAAGGGCCATCTTTGGAGCACTCCCTTAGGAGGGTGCAACGCCCCATCCTATCACATAGCAGCAGTTCTAGACATCCTTCATCCTCAGGGCCTTCTGCTATTTTGGTTAGCTTCTCAAAGATGTTTTCCTGTCAGGACAATATTACAAAATAAACTTTAAGGTCGATTTGAGGAAACAGCCAGCAGAACAAGCATTTTACTGTCCTGACAGGAATTGGAACCTTACAGTTAGTGGCTTAGTTAATTGTATAGGTAATTTGCATTTGTTTGTTGTTTGTTTAAATAGTTTAAAACTAGTCTCCCAACGTGGGTTTTTTTTTTTTTTTTTTGGCATAGTTTTCTGTTCAGGAGCTCTTCATTAATATATGCTCAACACTTTTAATTAAAGGTATAATATTATACCTTTAACATTTCTGTGCCAAAAAGGGGTGTCCATTTCAATAAGAGCCACACCAGTTTAAATTCATGTCTTTTAAAAGTGAAGGAAAATGGAAGAGCTTGGGCTGAGATGGTTTCCTGTTTCTTAGTCTCTAATTTGGAATAGTGATCTCCTGCTAGTAGTTCAAGCTGACAAAAGAACAGCCTGTAGCATGAAAAAAGCTGAATTACATTTTCCCTTCCTTCTTTAATTTAGGTGCATTTTCAAAATTAAGGATCAAAATGCAAAAATAAAAATTAAAATGCAGAAATTTCTACTTGCAAAAAGTCTGTACAATTTTAATTCTAAACATTTCTAAAAACTCTTCTAAGATTGCATGTATTGTGTGTGTGTGTGTGTGTGTGTGTGTGTGTGTGTGTGTGTGAAGAGAGGTGGAATGGATAATTTGAATTACAAAAAAGCCTTGATAACCCCCCACACATCAATTTACCTGTGAACAAAAAGATTCACACTGAGAAAATGGGACTTGGGACTATTTGATAAATTACTACAGACTACTTGAATATTCCATTAGCAAAATAATAGCTCGTTATAGAACCTCAGAAGAATGTAGTATAATTACAATAGTACTATCCTCCCTCGGGTGGGGGGAGGTGGGAGGGACGCAAATGTTAAAATGATAGCTATTTAACCAATGTTGGGGAAAAAATGCCTCAAAACAAACTAAGAAGGTATATGGTTTCTGGAATTCAGTGAAATTTTTGTAGTTTCTACCAGCTTTAATTGGTTGAATGTGTTCTGCCAAGTAGAAGGTTATTCACATTCTTGGATTCATATAAAATGTACACATGCACAGCCCATGTGACAGTGATGATAGAATTGCCTTAGATGCTTAAATTTTTTGGTAAACCACACCTAGATATATCTGAGAGGTGATGGTGTCAGGGGAAGCACATTGACTGAAACCACCCACCCTGGCCAGGCACCACAGTAACCATTTGCATGAGTTTTTTGTTGCAGGAAGGGGGACCCCTTCCAGGGCCCAAAACTGGGCTCTTGTCTAACACTCGGGAAATGAATTGTCCGAGGAGACACATGTGCGGACAAAGCAGGAGATTTTATTGGGAAAGGGCACCCGGGTGGAGAGCAGTAGTAGGGTCAGGGAACCCAGGAGGACAGCTCTGCCACGTGGCTCACAGTCTCGGGTTTTATGGTGATGGATTAGTTTCCCGGTTGTCTTTAGCCAATCATTCTGACTCAGAGTTGTTCCTGGTGGTGCATGCCTTGTTCAGCCAAGATGGATGCCAGAGAGAAGGATTCTGGGAGGTGGTCGGACATGTGGTGTCTCCTTTTGACCTTCCCGAACTCTTCCGGTTGGTGGTGGCTTATTAGTTCCATGTTCCTTAGCGGGACCTCCTGTCGTAAAACAACTCATGCAAATAGTTACTATGGTGCCTGGCCAGGATGGGCGGTTTCAGTCAGTATGCTTCCCCTAACAGTTTTACGACAGGAGGTCCTGGTAAGGAACACGGAACTAATAAGCCAATACCAACTGGAAGGTCAAAAGGAGACACCACATGTCCAACAACCTCCCAGAGATGGAGCCCTCTCTCTGGCATCCATCTTGGTTGAACAACGCATGTACCACCAGGAAGGACTCTGAATCAGAGTGATTGGTTAAAGACAACACGGAAGCAAAATACCATCACCATAAAACCCAAGACTGCAAGCCATGTGACAGAGTAGTTCTCCTGGGTTCCCTTACCCTCCTGCTCTCCACCCGGGTGCCCTTTCCCAATAAAATCTCTTGCTTTGTCTGCACACGTGTCTCCGCGGACAATTCATTTCCGAGTGTTAGACAAGAGCCCACTTTTGGGCCCTGGAAGGGGTCCCCCTACCTGCCACAATAGCATGTTCATACTCTTAGTACTCAGTGAGAAAATTTTGAGAAGATGAAAAATGACCAGAGATAGTAACGTAGAAGATGAGAAGAAGGGGACGGATAGAAGGAAAGAATGGAGGAGAGGATGAAGGAGGAAAGAGAAGGAAAAAGGAAATAGTGAAAAGAAGCCAAGTGTCTAATATACATTATGATAATGTTTATCACAGAGCTCAAGTACAAAATACTTAAAAAAAAATTCTGCACATTCATGAGATAATGAATTTGTAGCAAGTGCCTTTCTCTTGCTACTACACCAAAATGATACAGAAATGAATACACAAAACTCATTTTTTTTTTTTTTTTAAGAATTTAACTTCATTTGTCAGGTCTGAGGTTGTTAACTATGACATTCAATAAACCACCTGGGAAAAGCTAAGCTGTGCTAACCAAGTCATTTAAACTCTCGAAGTTAAAAAGCTGCTTAAGAAAATAAAAGGTATAATTATTAACTTCAGCTGGCAGAGTACAAATCAGAGGGTAAAGAACACTGGACTCAACCTGTGGGTTTTTTTTTTTGTTTGTTTGTTTTTTGTTTTGCTTTTGTAAACCTGACATTTTTGCCCAAACTTAGTAAATTTGCAAAATATTTCAAGCAAGATTTTACAGTGACTGTTATGCTCAGTGAGCAGGAATATTCATACCTAAACCACACTGTTATGTTTAAGGTCATTCAGTTGAACATGAAGTTTGTAATGGCCCCAAACTTCTTCATGTGAAGTACATTTGAAGAGAAATGTGATCTGTCCAGTTTCTACTGTTGTAAAGCTCACCAGAGGCAAAGTCTGCTTGCAGAATAAGTAAGTTCAGAACAATAGTACAGATCAGTTGTGCTTGTCAGCATGCCTAGGATATTGTATTCAAATATCCACACTAAAAGAAGGAAGACAGGACCTTAACCAATTTATTCACTGCCACAATGTCGAAGCCAGAATTAGATGAACATGTAATAAATATTGGATGAATGAATAATATAGTAAGGGATGTACAAAATAACATGTTACACTAAGAGTATACATGTATTTTCAATATACAGCCACCTTCCCCCTATCTGCACTAATGATGGTAATCAGTGGCATGGAGAATATAAATATTTAGGGGAAAACAGTTTAACTTTCTAAAAGATGATCTTTATGGATACAGTAAAAATATCCTAGTTCTTCAATATATATTGGCAATGTGATGGGAAAGTGACGAGGAATATAATGAAAGAAATTAGATTCCTTATGATGATCTATAAGCAGAAAACCAAAAGTGACTTATTTAACATTCATCTGCAATAATGTTATTCAAAGTGCGAGAAGTAATATTTTGTAATATTTAGTAATTTCCCCAGAACATCCTGATCCTTGGCTGAAATTATCCGAGAAGAATGAGGTTTCTCTTATCCTTGGCTGAAATTATTCTAAAAGAATGAGGTTCCAGTTCTGGGTAGCATGGAACAAGCAATCATTGGCTCTCTGATTGAAAGCAAATATAAGCCTGGATAGAATGTAGAGAGCAACTATCTGTGGGTGCCATAAAATAAATATTAATAGTAGCAAGTGGACTGGAGATGAATGGCCTTTCAAAACTCACAGTTTTCCTTTTTTGTCCCTCTAGTATCCTCTGGCCTGAACCTAACACAACCAGAACTGTGGAAGTGAGCACCACTAGTGCAGAGAAAGCTCCAGGGGAAACCTGGTTTAAACAGTCGCAGGTGGAACTTAACAACGCGGAGTGAGAAACCCAACCCTTAGCTGCCATTCTCCAGACCTCATCCCAGCCACTCGCCAATCTCATGGCAGCGAGTGGAGCTGTAGCTATGGAAACCCAAGGGAGACACGCTAACTCTAAAGGAGGTTTCCAGCAGCTACAATTACAAAAGGGCTGGGTTAATAATCCCTCTTACTTTTTCTCTCTTTGTCCTCTGGCTGCTTGGCCCAGGATACAAGCAGAATCTACAAGGTAGTCTTTCACCAAATTTAGGAGGTTTTCAGCCATTGTTCCTTATGAATTTTTACCAGCCTCACACTTTTTTTCTCTTCTCCTTCTGGCACTGTGATGGTACAAGTGTTAGTTCTGGTACTCTATTTATTGTTTTCCTTGTTCAGATTTAGTAATATCTATTCATGAAGCTTCAGGTTTACTGACTCTTTCCTCTGCCACCTCCATTCTGATCATTGAGACCATCTTATAAGATTTTTATTTCAGTTATTATAATTTCAATTCTAAAATGTCCATTTAGTATTTCATAATGTTTTGTATTTCTTTGCTGAGATTTTCTGTCTTTCCAGTTTCAAAGGTGTTTCTTCTTTCTTATTTTTATAACTTCTTTCAAGTTTCTCTCAGATAATTCCAACAAGTCTATCATCACAGATTCATTTCCTACACAAGTTGAGATTTTCCACGTTTTACGTATGCAAAGTAATTTCATGTTACATTGTGGACATTTTGACTATTATGTTGTACCTCTGGGTCTAGCTAAAACCCCACAGAGAATGTCTATATTTTTGCTTTAGTGGCGATCAACTTGTTTGGGTTCAAGTCTCATTTTGATCAGATTTCTTTGGGTTGTGTTCCCAATATCAGTTTGGTTTTAAAATCCTTTGCAGTGCTATTCAGATCTGTCCTTTAGGTCCTCCAGGCAGCCAGGCTAGGATCTGGGTAATGGACTCTTCCATCGCCCCTCCTCAAAGTCTGTGTGTGTTCTTTAAAATTCAGACTCACACACCTGCAACGCAGTGGAGGCCAGGAGTTCATATGCCACTGATGGAAGTGGCTTTCTTAAATTCTCTCTCTGCTATCTCTCTGGTACATTCTGGTTCCTTCAGATTGCATCTTTTACAGTCCTCAGGTCAGAAAGACCTCCTGCCTTAAGATATCCTGCTCAGCTGCCTACTTCCCTTGACTCCAGTCCCATCCTAGTCAAGGGGGCAGGAGAGAAGAAAGTGGTGGGGAGCAGGGGCCTGAGAAAAGGGAAGCGAGTAGGGTAAGTAGCTGGGGCTCCTCCCATTATTTTCAGACCGTAGCTCCTTTGTTTGGAGGGGAGGATTTTCTTCCTTCAAACTAAAGGGACCTACTGGTTCTGATTGCTGCCATTGCCACCACTGCTCTAGGATCGTTTGGGGGCTGAGGCACTGAAGAATGGAGCAAAGAGAGGAAAAAGAGGAAAAAGAAAAACAGATTCCCATGCCCTCTCTG
The DNA here is from genome assembly GCF_033118175.1 of Dama dama. Classification (NCBI taxonomy): domain Eukaryota; kingdom Metazoa; phylum Chordata; class Mammalia; order Artiodactyla; family Cervidae; genus Dama; species Dama dama. The sequence goes on along the minus strand of NC_083687.1, from coordinate 37,683,984 downwards.
AGCATTAGGGCCCCTCCCAACTTTTTTTTTTTTTAATGGACAAAATCTTTATTGTTCTGTGCCTTCCTCTTATGCATCTGAACTTGAAGATTGAGGGATAAGAGTTGAAAAAATGGGTGAAATTCACCTCTCAAGTTACTTAGAAAATCTGAGATTTTAGTAGCAGCTTTTAATTATTATTATTATTGCAAAGGCATGACCACTAGACTGACATTAAGGCACCATTAGAGTAACTAGGGCAGAGAGTCAGCTGGCTATGAAAACACTGTGCTTATCTGTGTAGATATCTAGGAGGCCCTTTTAACATTTCTTGAGCCAGAACTAGAGTGCTTCTCCTGGATTTCTGTGTATGGCAAGGACCCCTTCCAGTTCTCAAGCCATCTTGAACTCAGGTCATGGAACTCCAGAGGGTAATAAAATTGGTGAAGTCATTGTCTGTTTGATGGTACTTTTAATTCTAGTCTTCTTTTTTTTTTCCATTTATTTTTATTAGTTGGAGGCTAATTACTTTACAATATTGTAGTGGTTTTTGCCATACATTGACATGAATCAGCCATGGATTTAATTCTAGTCTTCTTATTCAACCCACTTGCTGGTATTTTCTTTTCAAAGTCCTCAAATAGCTAGCTGTTCCATGCACATTCTTTCCAGATTTTAAAGCTGCATTCAATAAGACAGATGGATTGGAGAGTGCTTAGTCCTTCTTAGATAGGAATGAATGAATCTCTCTCATTTAATTCTGTCCATCCAATTGTCTATCTCCCTATTTCTTTCTATCTAGCTAGCTTTGTTGTGGTGGTTTAGTCACTAAGTTGTATCCAACTCTTTTGTGACCCCATGGACTATAGTCTAATAGGCTCCTCTGTCCATGGGATTTTCCAGGCAAGAATAGTGGCGTGGGTTGCCATTTCCTTTTCCAGGAAATCTTCCCCACCCAGAGAATCGAACTCATGGCTCCTGCAGGGGCAGGCAGATTCTTTACCACTGAGCCACCTGGGAAGCCCATCTAGATGGCTAGCTATCGCTGTATTGAAGTAAATTTGATGCTTGACTTTAAAGCCATAAATAGGTAATCAACTTTTTTTTTTTGGCAGACCTATTAACTGGGTTAAAGCTTCTTTACTCAAAAGCCACTTTCATGACTCACTGGTATAAGATATTCAAGGTGTAATGAGGTGTTTTAGGGAAATTGAGTTAATTAAATTTGGTGCATACAAGTCCAGCTATATTTTTTTTCAAACCACCATAAAGATTTAGACCCATGATGAGCTTTGTTATTCTGAGTGAATTCATATTTTACGGGACATAGCAAACTGAACTGTCTTCCCACCACAAGCTTGCATCCCCTTGATAGTATCTTTGCTAACTGGTAATTGTTCTTGGATGAATCAAGAAATATTACTTTCTAAGGCAGTTTAGTTTGATGACTATGAAATTCTTTTCTAAATTAAGGCCAAGTCAATTTTTTCCCTCCATTTTCCACCCATGTTTCATTTTTTCTATCTTTTGGAATCTTACAGAAGAGAGTTTAGAAAAAAAAAAAACCTATTTATTTTTTTTTTCCAAACAGGAAAACCCTTTAAATATTTGAAGATAGGTTAGCTTTCCCCACTTAAATATTCCTGGTTTCTCTGAAAGCTTTTCATTTAACAGTCTATGGCCTTGTTTCTCTGGGTGGTGTGCAGACCATCTGTTGCAGAATCTTCTGAGGTTCCTATTAAAAAATACCAGTCTTTAGGTTTCACCTCAGATGTACTGAATCAGAATGGCAGGTTGGAGAGCTGTTGCTCCCTGTTGGGGGAGTTAGGCCCCAGCTGGACCCAGAGTCAGACTACTCTGCACTCCTTTTAACTGAGGTTTTTTTTTTTTTTTTTTTCCTGCCCATCAAGTGAATACCAGTGGGGAACTCATTCCTGAGAATCTCAAAAGTACTTCAAAAATGTTTCCAAAAATTGGCAAGGGCACATGTCTTGGGATTCCTGTATTCTCTGATGGATGATACAATTTATAACAAGCCATGTAGTGAGAGTCAGGCTAAGAGTCTGACGTACTGAAGCTACATCTTTTAAGGGGCTATTTAGAGATCAAAAAGACTAATTAGGGAGAAGAGAGCTGGCGGTGTGGAGTTTGGTAAAGTGACTATTATTGTTTTATTGTAATTCATTTGGGCTCACAAAGTGAGTTGGCACAGTCTATTTCTCTATAGGAGGAAGGCAGGAGAAGTGTTCTGATTCTTTCTTGGTGCCTTAGTAGAAATCCTTTTGTATGACCTTTGATGCTCAGCCACAAAGAAATGGCAGCTATCTGGGAGGGGTTTTGAGCCCCATCTCTCATGGCTGTAGATTCAACTGAGAGAAACCAAACACCAATGACTGGCTTCCATGTTCAGAGATTATGATTTAGTTGGGCTGGAATAAAGCCCAGACATCCATTTTGTTTAAGCATTCTAGGTGATTCTAATACGCATCAAGGGTTGAGAAGTATGAGCCTAAATAATTAAAATAGAACTACCTTCCTGCTGGCATGTATTGTCAAAAGTGATGTGAACACTTCCAGTTAATTGAAAAAAGAATCATGAAAAACCTGGTAACTATTTGGGGCTAAAACGGCTCTCTCCTAATCCACTGCTTTTGAAAAGAAAAAAAAAATCCAGTTTGAAACTCTAGAGAGGAGAAATATATGCTTGAATTATTTGGGGAGGAAAAAAATCTCTTTGCAGCAGTGAATAAATAAAAGGAAATAAGTCCAGAAAGAAAAATCTTTGACTTTGCTTCTGAGTCGTGGGATACAGTGAAAATCAGTCACTCATTTTTAAAAAATAAATAAATTTGTTTTGCTAGCTTGTTTTAACATTTAGACCACCCCCTACCCCATAATTATTCAGGTCATGAGAACTAACAAAAAACTGAAAATACTGAATGTTTTTGGAGATAAGTTAAAATGCATCCTAAAGTGTTTCAAAGACAAGTAGTTATTTATTCTGCCTATAGCTGCATATGTGTAATTGGGGTTGTGGGCCCAATCTCTTTAGCTTGAAATAAAATGAACATGTTTTTCTCATTTTTCACTCTCTGCATATTCATACATAGTGGTTTTTCCCTCTTCTGAAAACAATACCTCTTAGTAAAACCACATTATAACCAGTCTTGACCTTGTTTTATTTTCCGCCTCCTCTCCACCCCCCGCAAAATTCAACTTTTACAGCTGGTGTGAGCGATGGGCCAAATCAAAGCTGAGACAGCTTTGTAGTTTCTGAAAGTTCCAGTTCCTTCCAGAAACTAACAAGAAGTCTTGGGATGAGTGAGCCACTGCCAGCCAGTGGCAGGTCTCACAAGCCCCACCTCCCCTCTCATCTCTCGGGAACTCAGCTGATTGAAGAAAACCACCTGTTCCTAGGCCACTGACTTTCACTGTAATCAAGACAAAACCTCAGAGGGGAGAAGCATCTCTTTGTTGGTTTTGGTGAGCGCCTTTGGAATTTGTGGTGTAACCAAACATGAGCAAACTTCAGCTGAAATCAATGCCAAGAGTGGAGCAAAGGCATATTAGTAGTTGGTTTTCATTTTTCTTTTATTACCATATGTATCTCTATTGATATTTGAGCTACCACTTCATATTATGTAGCTATATAAAGAAGGTATTTTTTTTTCCTCTCATTTTGGAGTTTCAGCTTATTTGCCAAGAAGACCTTTTAAAGGATGATTGTTTCAGTGGTAACAGAGACTTTCAAAAAGGATTTGAGTGAGAAATAAGCTGTCTGAACATACCACGGCATGATCTAGGCTTGGGCAGCTGGATGTTGAAGCTTCAGAATTTGAATCTGGAGCAGACAATTCAGAGAGAAAGAGATTGAAGAGGCATTCATTCATAGCTCTCGCATGTTCAGTAAGGGTGCAGGGTCCGGCTTCATTAGTGTTCTGTGGTAACCAAGGCAACACCTCAACTGGACATTTCTGCTAAAAGGCAAATGTTTTTTGCTCCTTGCCTTCACCAAATTCCCTTACTTTTGGTTTGTTTCCTAAGCCTGATTTTTCGTCCACAGGTTCTGTGAATCCATTCTTTACCCAGTAATGGCTTTTCTATTTAAATTACCCAGGGTCAGTTTCTGCTGCTTGCAACCAAGGATGTTACCTGATACGCAGGCGATAAGAATAACGTCATCATCAGAATAGGAGGTGATCATTGTTAATTCCAAGCCTAACAATATTCCTTGGGGACATTTCTGCAGTTTTGCAATATATATGAGATTATAATCTGGAGCATAAATACAAGTTAAGAGACAAATATGGGAAAGCTCAATTATAGGGTACTGTAAAATTTTGATAGGGATTTTTGAATTTTGAGAGTGAATGTTTTTTACTGAGATGCCTTAAAGTTAAGTAAATGCTCACTTTTCAAAGATGAGTGCAAACCTGCTTCGAAGCAAGGACCTGTCTGCATTTTTCACATATAATGACTGTTCAGGGTGCTTAGCAATTAAGTTCAATGTGAGAAATATGGCCCTTTCCTTGTGTTTTAATATTGGAAGTCTCATCTCCTGATGATTTGAATCTGGGTCAGATAATTTCAACTATTGTGGGGTTGAGGAAAACCATCAATAGTCTCTCTATCTTTTGGAATGTTCCAGCCCTTTTATCAATCACTTGGGTCGCCTAGTTACAAAGGATTCCTCTCTAGGGCACCTAGACTTTGAGGAACCCCAAAGGAAAGAAAATAAAAGCATCTAAGCAGGTTTTTTTGTGTTGGATGAGGGCTGTGGCAGGTGAATGGAGGGAGTCTAAGCACTTTTCTGGTTAGACAGGGCGAGTTAAATAAGAAGAGCTAGGGAAGCCCCTGGGAGTAAAGCCGGTCTCTCTATAGTTTTCCTTTGTAAAGGATAAAGTTAGGGTTGAGTGAACCCAGAAGCTTTTTCCTGTCAGGGGGGAATTAGAACAAAGATTTCCTTTAAAGACAGTGTGCTTAGTAGTGTCTAGTGACAGGCGAATCTCAAAAGACTCCGATATGATAAACCCCGATGTGTAGATTCTTGGTGGAAGCACAGAGTAACTTCTCTGAATTTTTCTCTCCTTGCGCTTTGTTCCCCTGACACCGCATTTCCTGTTTCTGGCTCTCTTCCCTCATTCTAATCCCAACTGGCCCTTTACTGAGAAGTATTATTATTAAAAAAAAAAAGTCCAAGTTGTCCACTTTCTGAAAAGAACTATAACTTCAAATTGTTGACCAAGCATCTTTTCACAGTGGACTGGTGTAGTACTGAAATGGTGAGGAATCGGTTCCCATTTTGTATTAGGTTTTTGGCCTGATCTTAACCTTCTAAAGTTATTTTTTCAAGAGACTCATATTTATTTACAGTGCAGGAAGTCCTGAATGAATAAATAATGATGGTTAGTAAACCACTTAAAATACCTATTGCTCTGGATATGATAAATATGATAATAATCCTACCATATGTGGTAAAGCAACAACTCTTTACTTTCCTATTGTTCCGTTAATCCAGCTGTTTCTCAGCCCCAGAGAGCACAGCTCCACATGGTTATACAATTGCTATTTATTTCTCTGTATGTCTTGAGTCATTATGCTGACTTCTTATTATGACTCAAGTTTGAGGTAAAATTTTACTTCACAAGAATAATTTTGTACTACCTTATTTTCTAACATGGTATAATTATATGATATATTATAATATTATCATGTTATACTGAGTGTTATATACCCAGGATAGGCTGGAAAAGTAAGTATGAAAAATTGTTGAAAAAAATTTTGACTAAAGAGGCCTAGTTACATGAAACAAGTGGGACTGTTTAGGCCTCATGTCCTGCACTTTGATTCTGTTTCTTCTGTCACTTATCTTTCTCATTAGCAGATGTCTCTGAAATACCTAGAAAAGTAGAAATAGAGAAATGTTCCCCAGAGCATCATTTAAGGGGAACCATTCTCATTGCAGTTATTTAGTTGGCTGCTCTGATATACCCCAACTTCATACATTTTCTCCTTTTCTTTAAGACAGTACTTACTACATAATATGTGGACTTCCCTCATAGCTCAGTTGGTAGAGAATCCACCTGCAATGTGGGAGACCGGGGTTTGATCCCTGGGTTAGGACAATCCCCTGCAGAAGGGAAAAGCTACCCACTTCAGTGTTCTAGTCTGGAGAATTCCATAGACTGTATAGTCCTTGGGGTCGCAGAGTCAGACATGACTGAGTGACCTTTACTTCACTTACTACATAATATAAATAACAGAGATCTCCACTGGGTCACTGAACAAAATATAAGCATGCCGACTTTGCTAATGATTCCATGTTTTGTTTGGCTTCTATCAACTTACAGGCTCATAGCACCATGATTCTGTTCTGTTCATTTATGCTGCATCTATTAATTGGGTTTCTACTGTGAGCCAGATAGTTAGCTAAGTAATAGTTATGTTACCCGCTGTACTCTAGTCGAGCTTGCGAAACCTGAATTTACTCTGCTGTATTCTATTTATGGATCTTTGCACATTTCTGTTTTGGCCTTTCTGGAAAAAAAAAAAAAAGGTAAAATGGGCATATAGCAACATTCATTCTTTTTAAGGTAAAGTTTTATGATTTTGGGAAATACATTTAGCTGAGTAACCACTGAGGAAGGCTCAGTGATCAATGCAAAGAAATAGAGGAAAACAATAGAATAGTAAAGACTAGAGATCTCTTCAAGAAAATTAGAGATATCAAGGGAATGTTTCATGCAACGATGGGCACAATAAAAGACAGAAATGGTATGGACGTAACAGAAGCAGAATATATTAAGAAAAGGTGGCAAAAAATGCACAGAAGAACGATACAAAAAAGATCTTCATGACTCAGATAATCACAGTGGTGTGATCACTCTCCTAGAGCCAGATATTCCAGAATGTGAAGTCAAGTGGGCCTTAGGAATCATCACTATGAGCAAAGCTAGTGGAGGTAATGGAATTCCAGTTGAGCTATTTCAAATCCTAAAAGATGATGCTGTGAAAGTGCTGCACTCAATATGCCAGCAAATTTGGAAAACTCATCAGTGGCCACAGGACTGGAAAAGGTCAGTTTTCATTCCAATCCCAAAGAAAGGCAATGCCAAAGAATGCTCAAACTACTGTGCAATTGCACTCATCTCACACGTTAGCAAAGTAATGCTCAAAATTCTCCAAGCCAGGCTTCAACAATACATGAACCATGAACTTCCAGATGTTCAAGCTGGATTTAGAAAAGGCAGAGGAACCAGAAGTCAAATTGCCAACATCCACTGGATCATCAAAAAAGCAAGAGAGTTCCAGAAAAACATCTACTTCTGCTTTATTGACTATGTCGAAGCCTTTGACTGTGTGGATCACAACAAACTGGAAAATTCTGAAAGAGATGGGTATACCAGATCACCTGACCTGCCTCTTGAGAAACCTGTATGCAGGTCAGGAAGCAACAGTTAGAAGTGGATGTGGAACAACAGACTGGTTCCAAATAGGAAAAGGAGTATATCAAGGCTGTATATTGTCTCCCTGCTTATTTAACTTATATGCAGAGTACATCATGAGAAATGCTGGGCTGGAGGAAGCATAAACTGGAATCAAGATTGCCGGGAGAAATATCAATAACCTCAGATATGCAGATGATACCACCCTTATGGCAGAAAGCAAAGAAGAACTAAAGAGCCTCTTGATGAAAGTGAAAGGAGAGTGAAAAAGCTGGCTTAAAACTCAACATTCAGAAAACTAAGATCATGGCATCTGGTCCCATCACTTCATAGCAAATAGCTAGGGAAACAGTGGAAACAGTGACAGACTTTATTTTGGGGGGCTCCAAAATCACTGCAGATGGTGATTGCAGTCATGAAATTTAAAGACACTTGCTCTTTGGAAGAAAAGTTTTGACCAACCTAGATAGCATATTAAAAAGCAGAGACATTACTTTGCCAACAAAGATCCAGGTAGTCAAAGCTATGGTTTTTCCAGTAGTCATGTATGGATGTGAGAGTTGGACTATAAAGAAAGCTGAGCACCAAAGAATTGATGCTTTTGAACTGTGGTGTTGGAGAAAACTCTTGAGAGTCCCTTGGACTGCAAGGAGATCCAACCAGTCCATCATAAAGGAAATCAGTCCTGAATATTCATTGGAAGGACTGATGCTGAAGCTGAAACTCCAATGCTTTGGCCACCTGATGTGAAGAGCTGACTCATTTGAAAAGACCCTGATGCTGGGAAGGATTGAAGCCAGGAGGAAAAGGGGATGACAGAGGATGAGATGGTTGGATGGCTTCACCAACTCAATGGACATGAGTTTGAGTAAACTCTGGGAGTTGGCGATGGACAGGGAGGCCTGGTGTGCTGCAGTCCATGGGGTTGCAAAGAGTCAGACATGACTGAATTACTGAACTGAACTGAGTGATCTGTTGAGGGACATTTAGGTTGTTTCCAGTTTTTCTTTTTCTTTTTCTTTTGAATTTATGAATAAATGTGCTATAAACATGAAGGTGTTTTTGTATAAACATGTGTGTGTGTATATATATATATATATATATATATATATATATATTTATTTCAATGGAGCAAATATCTAGTAGTAGGATTGCATCATTTGTTAAGTAGATGTTTATCAGAAATTGACAAGCTGTTTTCAAAAGTAGCTAATGCATTTTACATTCTAACCAGTGATGTGGGAGAAATCTGGCTGCTTCAGGTCCTCTCCAATTGTTGGACTTTTAGTTGTTCAGTTTTCCCTTTTCATTTCATCCATTCCAATGGTTAGGTTTCTGGTTGGGGTTTTAATTTGTATTTCCTTAATGACTAACGGTGTTTGCACACCATTTCATTTATTTGCCTATACTCTTATCTGATTTTCTTTTTAGAGTCTGTTATCGTATGCAGCTGTTCAACAACAGAGCAACTATTATCCTGTCTAGAACACTTTCTCAGGCTGCCCAGCTCCCACAGCCAGGGATAAGCTCTTTGTCCTCCATGTGTGAGTGCCAGCAGGAACTTGCTTCTCTGCTGTGTTTCAAACTTGCTTATCCCCTACCTATTTCACTAAAGGTGAAAAAACCTCAACTGAATAGGACTTTGCTCTATTCATGTTTGTATCTTCAGTACCTGTTTCAGAGCCTGGATACTTAGCTTTGGCCAGTTTGTGATTGACTATATGAGTTCAGCTGAGTTTCCTCACGTATCCAATAATAGGGTTAAACAGTAAATTACAGTAATCCTGCTTGTCCAGATGGTGTATGATTTTATCCTTTGGTCTGCCTCCAGGAACAAAGTCTAGTAAATGTGTCGAGAGTGCAGTATGGGGGCAGATACGTGTCTACATGGCCACTGATAATGGAATAATAAACTATTATTAATAATCACACGTACTGAGTGCATTATAGGCAACTGGCATTGTAGCAAGTCAGAGGGTTAATGCATTATTTAATTTGTTCTTCAGAACAATCTTCCCTATAGCTCAGATGGTAAAGAATCTGCCTGCAATGCAGGAGGCCCAGGTTCAATCCCTGGGTCAGGAAGATCTTCTGGCGAAGGGAATGGGAGTCCACTCCCGTCTTCTTGCCTGGAGAACTCCATGTATAGAGGAGCCCGGCGGGCTACAGTATGTGGGGTTTCAAAGAGTCGGACACAACTGAATGACTAACACTGCTACTGCTACTAAAACAACCTTATGAAGTAGGTATTAATGAAAATCCTCATTTTACAAAGCAAGAAATGGAGGATAAAGAGGTTGAAGGAAACTGCCAAGCATTGCTCAGCTATTAAGTTGCAGTGCTGGGATATGTACTCAGGTCCCACATTCTCTTCATCCTTTGTAGTGTCCTGCCCAAGCTGAGTTCTTATGCTATGCCATGTACTGTCCTAGACTCATGCCACCCTCTGTATCCTGGTCTGTCCAGTCTAACCATCAGAGCTTAAAGACCTGGGAACACAGGGATCCTCTGCCTTTGAGTAAAACTAAATCAAACATTAGCATTTAGCAACACAGACATAATAGGTGGAATTTAATGAGTTCTTTTGGAGGAGGAAATGGCAACCCACTCCAGTATTCTTGCCAGGATAATCCCATGGACAGAGGAAGCTGGTGGGTTTCAGTCCGTGGGGTAGCAAAAGAGTCTGACATGACTGAACAACTGAACGAACACCTATGCAATGAGGTCTTCGGATGTCTAAGGTACTTTATCATTGTTAAAAATATTGTACCTTCCTATGAGAAATCAAAATGCCATGTCCTGGGTGGATGAATGAGGAGGCTGATGTTTTTTGTTGATCAGAGTTCACAGCTGTTAGGTACCAGTCATTCATATAAGCAATCTGGGGGAGGAAGGATGTTCTATTTTTTCCATCAGTCCTGTCCCTCAACCCAGGATCCTGTTGCTTCCTGTAATTGCTTCTGCTTTATTTGGTAGCACCTGACAGTTTATTAAGGCAGAGAGAAACTGTGGTGATTTATCATTAAACTTCCTCTGTAATTACCTTTCCATGCACGTAAGCTCTTGTCAGCCTTACAGTTCAGCTCAGTATTGCATATGTTAATGTTATTAGGATATTAACAGCCATTAGATTCTAGCAGAGCTCTGTTTTTTCATTAAGCTATAGGTAACAGGCAGGTATATGCTATGGAGGATATTGACAAGTAGGCAAAACCCTGGGGCCGGATGCAAGCTCCGCGTGCAGATGAACACCACACAGCCACCCCCTCGTTACAGAGACACACCGTCCATCACCTGAGTTGTTTCCTGGAAGTGTCTAGCCATGATGGGCCTTGGAGGTGATGAGTGGAGGGAAAATGTTTAATGCATTAAAGAAACGTAGACACCTTATCATGATACTCTTTCTGGGATAGATTCCTACTGTTAAAGTGATGTCATTCTATCACCTTGTGAGTCACAGGAACCACAGGCTGGTTCCTCTCCTCTCCGTTTCCTCTCTCAGACTCAGAGACCATCCTTTTCTATTCCACTAGACAAATGTAAGAGAAATGACCATTCCTCCAATATTTTCATTCAGTCAACATGCATACTCTTTTGAGGTGTAGTGTGTTGTTCAATTGCTCAGTAGTGTCCAACTCTGCGACCCTATGGACTGCAACACCCTAGGCTTCCCTGACTTTCACCGCCTGCCAGAGGTTGCTCAAGCTCATGTCCATTGAGTAGGGCATGCCATCCAACCATCTCATCTTCTGTCATCCCCTTCTCCTCCTGCCTTCAATCTTTCCCAGCTTCAGGGTCTTTTCCAATGAGTCAGTCCTTTGTTGAGATGTCTTCTGGGCAGATCTAAAATCCTATCTTCATCAATGAACTATTTGGTGATGAAAATTCTGGGGATTATTTCTTCAAAGTCACAAGATGATGAATGAAATGTATGAGCCATCTGGTGGTAGGACAACAAATATCAACTTCAAATTCTGCAAAGCAAGTGGAGTATTTGTGGTGTTGCTGTAGCTTTTTACATGGAATCCTGTGTTCTTCTAGAACGGCCTTCATTCCTGGATAAATGTCTAATTATTGTACTTTGTTGGGGAAACAGTGGCTTGCATCTCCTGCTGTGCCACCTTGGTGCTATTACTCTGCTGATTTTTTTTTTTTTTTTTTTTTGTATTAGCTGTATTATGGGCCAAGGCAGCAACATGTCTATAAAAAATGGCAAAAGTACATAAGGCTAGTCAAAATGAAATGTAGTAATATTTCTGAAAAGAAACAAAGTAAAATAAACTCATGAGAAATTACGTTTAAGTTGTGTGAAATGCCACAGTCTGATGGGATGGCTTTGAAAGCAACAAAGAGTTTCCATTTTGGCAAGTTTTTTTTTTTTTTCCATTTTGGCAAGTTTTATATATTAATATTTACTTCAGGGCATCTTTCAGAATGTGTTGACAACAAAATTGGATTTTGTATAGTCTAAGAGTTTTCTCCCACATTAAAAGTATTCATGAGCTATTTGAAATACGTGTAAGTTGTATTTGGAGGCTTCCCAGGTGGCGCTAGTGATAAAGAACCCACCTACCAATACAGGAGATGTAAGAGATGCAGGTTCAATCCCTGGGTTGGGAAGATCTCCCGGAGGAGGGCATGGCGACCCTCTCCAGTATTCTTGCCTAGAGAATCCCATGGACAGCGCAGCCTGGCAGGCTATGGTCCATAGGGTCAAAAAGAGTCAGACATGACTTAAGTGACTTAGCATAGCACACAGCACAAGTTGTATCTGAAATTTGTTAGGAGATAAAGGGCAAAGGTGTAACTGATGTCATGTTGTAACATGATGGTGCATGCATTGGCGGGGAAACTATCAAGTTCACTAACTCTCCTCATGTCCCTCAGCCCCCTCCGGCTTCCCGAAGTAGAGTTACTACTTTGGGTTCAACCTTTCCCAATCTGTCTTTGGACTCATTTTGTAGTAACACACCATCATGATGCAAATTTTTTTTTTTTTTTTTAAGCAAATGATTATTGAAACTTTTCTCATTTCCCCAAACATGGAGAAGAGCAGAATTAGAATTTTAGGTAAGTACTCTCTTTCGTATTAAACTGTTCCTTATACTCATCACATCTCTTCTGTTTACTCCCACAACATACAAATTGGGCCCATTTTATAGGGGAGGGGAGTTGGTGGAGGATAACTTAAAAAGCAGTGTATATAAATGTAGACCTATAATTTTTGCTTCTTTCTTCCATAGGCTAAGCTGCTGTGCTTGTCCCCAACCCCCTTTTTATCTCAATCTCTTGTCCACATTATAAAAGCAACAGAGTTAGGCCTGACCCTGAGGGGGATGAAGAGTCATGTTGATCTCACACACTTACTCTTACGCTTTGGATCTCTCATTAATCTGATCTTAGTAGTTTGCTAGGGATGAGAACTTAAAGCCAGAAAATGGCCTCTACTGTCTAAGTCAAGCATTCCAATTAGATTTATTATGGGGTTTAATTGGGAGTTATGGACAGTTGGATAATTATGATAATGTGGTAACTGAATTTCTCATTTGTCACTGTCTCTTGTGTGTATAGCTCTTTCTGAAATCTTGTAAGATCGGAACAATGAGACCATTGCAGGTTTGGGGCCTTCCTTAATCTCATGGCTATAAATCAGTATGGCCTTCCCTGGTGGCTCAGTTGATAAAGAATCCGCCTGCAATGCGGGAGACCTGGGTTCGATTCCTGGGTTGGGATGTTCCCCTGGAGAAGGAAAAATCAGTATAACAAAGAACCTTATCTTGATTCTTAATATTTTGATTATTGTGTATTTTTCAGTGGTTTAAGTTTAGTTACTCACTTTCAGACCTCTATAAAGATGATAGAAATATATGAACCCTTCCTAGATATGATGAACTATAAGAAGAGTTGCATTAACGGATGTTATTTGCATTTCATTTTTTAAGTATGTGTGTATATATTTTCCCAACTACATTGTAAGTACCTTGAAGAGAAAAATAACATGTTATTCTTATTTTTTGGACTCTATCACAAGGCAGAGCACATGGTTAGTGCTCACTGTTAGCTGAATAGAGTTGATGACTATGTGTTTATGTTAATATTCAAAAGGGCTAATTTTCTGCTTATAGCTTTGTTATATTTCTCTCTACCTTTGAAACTTTAGGAAAACAATATTAACAGTTGTTTACAAGTCTTACTTTTGACCTTTCCATATGAATTAAAAATGAGTGTATATCATTGGTGCATTTGATAAAAAAATACTACATTGTCATTAATAGAAAGAAAGGTTGGAAGTAGCAAAACACGGATCTTCCTGTTTATTTTCAGTACAGATTGTCAGTCAAGCAGTCCTATTTGTCCATAATGCCAGTTTAGATGCAGTGTTGAATGCATACATGGAAAATTAAATGTACTGAGTCAAAGAATTGGTAGCAATTTAATTTTGTTTACAATTATAGAAAGGCTCAATTTACATAGTAGTGTATATAGCAAATTCTGTCAGGGTGTTTTATGTAAAGAATGTGAGGAAGGGAGTATTGTATTTCTCATTTCTATACATTTCCCATTCTCAGAGTTCCTACCATTCTCTGTTGCTATTAGACAGTGGAAGGCAAGTGGCTTTCTTTATTCTGGAGTACTTAGATATCACCAGTAAAAGTTTATTGGGAGAAGACAGTTACTTCCAACATTAACATTTTATAAGGATCCCATCCTTGTGAAATTTTGTATTAGAAAAGCTGGTAATAAGAAAAACTTATGATTACCAAGGGGGGAAGTGGGGGGAGGGATAAATTGGAAGGTTGGGATTGTATACCCAGTACTACATATAACATAGATCACTAATAAGAACCTACTGTGTAGCACGGGGCAAGCCATTCAGTGCTCTGTAACGATCTATATGGGGAAAGAATCTAAGAAAGAAGGGATATATACTCCAATAAAAGTTAACTTAAAAAAGGAAAACAGTTCTAGTCTAGGCCACATGTGATCCCATCAAATAAGACTGAAACAACCAATGATACAGCAGTTGAATAATATTTGACCTGGTAGACTGTGGGCTTCCGTGGTGGCTCAGATGGTAAAGAATCTGCCTGCAATGCAGGAGACCCGGGTTCAATCCCTGGGTTGGGAAGATTCCCTGGAGAAGGGGATGGCAACCCACTCCAGTATTCTTGCATGGAGAATTCCATGGACAGAGGAGCCTGGCAGGCTATAGTCCATGGGGTTACAAACAGATAGGATCAAACTATACATACAGGTTCCTTTCTAATCTAATTTATTCCTATGCTAAAATGCTATGGGTAAAGTGCTGAAAGATGTGTTCTTCCAATACTGAAAATTATGCCTTTTGGGGATACCCCTTCAAGTTTTAAAGCATGACTACTCCATCCCATAACAATGAATACTTAAGTCTTACATGACTGCAAAGAAGATCATTCACTCAGCATTCCCACTGGACTGTTGTCTATGAAAAATCAATTCCTGATGTTTGAGCTACAATGCTTTCAGGGTTTATCTGTTTTAGCAGCTAGTATGGTCTTAACTACTGTAGTCACCAAACTTCAGTTTTTTCACATAGATAAAAGGAGTGCAAAGGTATTTAAACTTCCTATCTATAATGGTTATCAAAATTCTATTTAAGTTAATACATGTAGAGCATGACGTATGGAGAAAACTCTCAAAAAGTGTTGACTGTTCTTATGAGGTTTTGCTATTTTTATATGATCTCTGGACATTTTACTAACATCAGCATTTTTGTTTTAGAAGACTTGCAGTAGCATACATGAAAGGATTATACATAAATATATGTGTAAAATAATTAACACCAGAATATAGTCAGTGATGTCATTTCTTTCCTTGTGGATTGCAAAAAGGTTTTCACTATTTCAGTTTGCTGAAATGCAGTGTGCTCTGGAAAAAATTACCTTGAAAATAGGTTGAGCAGCCAAAGTTGCTTTGCTCCATCCTTAAAAATAGGAGATCAGAGCACAGTACTTCTGTCTTTTTCACTTCACTTCATTCCGCCTGCAATGCGGGAGACCTGAGTTCAATCCCTGGGTTGGGAAGATACCCTGGAGAAGGGAATGACTACCCATTCCAGTCTTATTGCCTGGGGAATCCCATGGACAGAGGAGCCTGGTAGACTACAGTCCATGGGGCCGCAAAAGAGTCCAACACAACTGAGCAACTGACACTTTCACTTTTACTTTCTCTTATTTTAGATTCGTTTTGGGGCATCTTTTAGCTCTAAGTATTATAATGGTTGGTTTTGCATTCATGCTCAGTCTCTCAGCTGCCCAACTCTTTATGACCCAGGGACCCAGAGAAGCCCACCAGGCTTCTCTGTCCATGGAATTTTCCAGGCAGGAATATTGGAGTGGGTTGCTATTTCCTACTCCAAGGGATCTTCCTGACCCAAGGATCAAACATGCGCATCCTGCGGGTCCTGCATTGGTAAGCAGATTCTTTACCAACTGCGCCAAGTGGTTGATTTCACTTGCTCTTAATCACAGGAGGGGTGACATGGGGGCATTCACTGGAAAAGCTCCCAGGGAATAGCAGTGGGAAGTCAGTTAAGAGTTTCAGCTGCAGGTACTTCCAAACATGAGGACAAAGCATAGTATGAAGGGGAGAGAAGTGGGCCAGTGACAAACTTGTTCAGCCAATGCAACCAGTCGTGTAAGGGATACACAGAAAAATGAGAATATGCTTCTCAAAACTTACTCTAAATTTCACATATTCCTATAGTTGAGAAGCTTCTATTGACTGAGCAATTCTATCATGTAAGAATCTTCTTTGAGCTGCTTTCTGCCAGTTAATGTCAGAGTGATGAACTTAAAGGCCTCAGGCAGGACTGAGGGCCATTGATCTTAATGGTCATTAACTGACAAACACATCTGACCTGGAGGTATTAAGGCAGCAAAACTTTCAAGAAAACCAAGGAAGTCTCTGATAATGAAGTTCCCTTATATTTGGTGGTTCGATTTGTTTTCATATTTTTCCTTTGTAGAGTTTTGTTCTTATTTATTTGTATTCTAGCTGATGACCAGTGGGAAATAGTGTATGATTTTCTACACTCAGAAAGATAGAGAGACACTTTTTTGAGAAAAAAAGAGAAAGAGATACAGATATCTATTCACACATGTCTCTATTTTTATCTATCATCTATCTAATCACAGACAGACCTTCTTAAATACCTCATGAAATTTTAGGTTTCCATACAGAGTCTTTATGGTATTTATTTGGTCAAAATATCTTTTAGATTTAACTTAGAAAAGCAACATCAAAATGTGTAATGTAGTAGAGCTCCTAAAAAGTACCTAAAATCCTGAAGACTTTTCTTAACTATGCTATTTACTACTTCTACTACTCTGAATAAGTTAGTTATTGCTTTCAGTCTTCATTTTTTTTTAACTGGCAAAATGAAAACAGTAATTTTTATTGTTTTTGAGTACAATTGGTAAAGGGCTGGTGGCTCAGGGGTAAAGAACCCACCTGCCAATGCAGGACACCTGGTTCGATCCCTGGGTCAAGAAGATCCCCTGGAGAAGGAAGTGGCAACCCACTCCAGTATTCTTGCCTGGAGAATCACAGGGACAGAGGAGCCTGGGAGGATACACTATATAGGGTTGAAAAAGAGATAGACATGACTTAGCAACTGAACAACAATTGTTATAATTGAATAAAAAGTATAAAATTCATAAGTCATGGGGATGCAATGTACAGCATAGGGAATATAATCAACAATATTGGAGTAACTTTGTATGGTGGCAGATGGTAGCTAGACTTAATTGTGGTGATCATTTCATAATGTGGAAAAATGTTGAATCACTGTGTTGTACACCTGAAGCTAATATAATATTAGAAGTCAATTATACTTCAGTAAACTATGTAAAATTAAGGTATCTGTATTGTTACAAAATGTATACCGTTTACACAGTCAACTGAAAATCTAAGTTCAGTAAAAAGCAAATCTCAGTTTTATCCAGCAGTAGGTTTTTACTGATTTTTTTTTTTTAGCTAGTAAAATATATGGTCTTTGTGTATACTTTGTTCACCTGATTGCATACTCCTACAGATAAAACTTTCAAAATTTGACTCATCACCCTGACTGCCTTAACACAAATCTTTTTTCTTGATAAAAGATATATATGTTACTGCAATATAAATGCATATTGCTCATATACTAGTCGTGATTTTATCAAGAATCTAATGTAATTTAAAAATCTAGTGGTTTGGAACATTTTTCTTCAGAAAACTGGGAAAACCTCTGGAAAACCTGTTTTGGTGATAAATTATTGAGTTTCTCTTCTGGAAGGAGAATAATGGAGATGTAGGTAATTTGGGGAAGCTTCTTGGCTCCTTGAAATTTCTACTTTTTTTTGTTATGTGTGTTTTAAGTACTGGGCACTTAGTCATATTTTCTGGAACCTAAGACATGACTTTCTGCTCATCCTTCTGTAAATACATTCTACATTTTTTTCTGGGCTGTTACAATGTGATCGTCTCATGATATAAAGCAAAGGGTCATTTTGAATGCATTCAGAAACATTTGCCCCCATTCAGAGGATAGTAATTGTTGAGCTCAAGGGAAGGCGTATTTTCCCATAACTTACTGTGTCCAAAAAAAACTTGGCTGAAATGCCCTACTTCCCCACAGTTGCTTCATAAGCCGAGTGCAAATACTTTTTAACAAGGGAATTTCACTCTGGGGCTAAAGAGAAATGAGAGAACATTGGTACAATTTTTTTTTTTCTTTTACAATTTTATTGATTAGTTTTGGTCTATGCCCTCAGTATTTTTATTTACGATATTTAGTAAAACTTATTTTTTTCATCGATTTTTCTATAGCCAAATTCTTTATAAATTTGCCCAGATTGGTAACTTAGGTGTTTTTTTAGGTGTGTTTTTTTTTTCTTCTGCAGAAACAGTGATCGTTTCCTTCTACTTCTACTCAATGTTTGGTGGTCACACCTGTTTCATATACTGTTGATAAAGGAGAGTGAATTGCAGAAATTTTGCAGGTTTAATTGGGTTTGGCTTTATAAGCAAGAATAAAGGAGAGAGGCAGATGCAAAGCTCTTGGAATTAGGATGTGACTTTGTAAAATGAACCTTTTCCTGTCACACAGTATCAAAACGGTACCATTACCTGCTTCTTGTTCCCTACAGCACATGGGAGGGAAAATGACTGACTGTTCTGCATGCCAATAGAGCTACGTTAGAAAGCAATTTCAGTGTGGTGACTTTCCTGGTAAAGTGCTTTATTTCATCTAATAATTTGAATTCAGAGAGGCTTAAAAGAAAGGAGCAAAACTATAATGAAAGTTGGAAATTATTCATTGCCTTTGGTTGTAAACGAGCCCGAGACTGGGATATTTGGCGTGATGACAGTAGAATTGGATGATGCTGAGTACACTCCAAGGTTGATAAGTCTGGTCCATCCATTCTGCATTATGTCCACATCTCTGGGACTTAGAATCTGGCAAGTGGAAGAGAAGTTTTATCTTGTTGGGCAATATAAATTGGAAAATCAACCAAATGAAATTGCAAAAGCCTGGGGTGACAGAGAGCTATAGAAACTTTCTAATTCTTCCTTTGCACTTAGTTATATGAAACTATGTATTCATCATTTAAAGATACTTTCAAAAGAGGAGCTATAGTTACAAAGACACTATTAAGATAATATTTGTGATCATTTGAAAACTATGTCAGCATTTATATAATTCAAAAATAAGCACAGTTAAAAGGCCTGACTCAACTTTCTATCTATTGGCTGAGTAGGTTAGACAGTTTCACATGTTATCTTTTTGGAGGTTTGTTAGCTGAATATGTTTGACTTTCTCTCTCAGCCTCTAAGTTTTTCTTTCCAGGTTCTGATCTGTGTTTTGCTGCCGTTCTCCTGTCTCTGTTATCAGTGTAGTCATGGTTGTTACTTATGTTTAACTTGCTACTCTTTACGTTTAGAGATGGAAACGAACATGGAATTAAAGTGGTTCAGGTATCTGAATTTATTTAAGTGCAGAAGTTTTCTCTGGGAATCAGTCATCAATGTCCTTGCATTTGCTTTGAGCAGCAGTTGAATTTAATGATATTTTATTGAGTCATCCTTAGGTAACATTTATTATATGTTAAATTTAGTTCTAATTGTTTTACAATTATTAACTTATTTAATCTGTATAGCAGGAGATTATTACCTACTAAGTAACCTTTTTATTTCTGATTTTTGGGTGAGAACATTTAGGCACAGAGAGGTTAAAAACCTTATTCATGGTCACATGGGGACAAGCATTAGATCCAGGCTTTAAGCACAGTCAGGAGGGTAGGAGGGTAGGTTTGGGAAGTCCTCTGTTAACCATGGCACCAATGCCTGCCAATCTTATTTTGCTGACCATTATATCCCCTGGAGAAGGGATTGTCAACCCACTGCAGTTGTCTTGCTTGGAGAATCCCCTGGACAGAGGAACCAGGCAAGTTTCAGTTCATGGGGTTACAAAGAGTTGGACATGACTAAGCGACCAATACTTCACTTCACTCCATGGTATGTTAAAAACAGAGCAAGAAATAACCTTAACAACTTAAGCAAATAAACTTCAGTGAAGAAGCAGGCTTAATTTAAATCGAGTCACCAAAGATTTATCAGATGCATAATATACATCAAGGAATATACTTTCTACTATATTTACATTAAATGCAAAGAAAGATCCTGAGTGAGTACCTGGCCAGGAAAGAACGAGGTAGAATGAGAAATATTAACTATCATATATAAAATTAATCTATTGGCTGTATTTTGTTGATGAGCAAATGATACAAGAAATATGAATCTAATCTTGTTAGGGAATAATTGTGGAGAATTTTATAGCGAGTGTTTCCCTAATTTTGATTCTGGAAAAATCAGTAACTACAATAAATTGAGCAGTCCACAGCTCTAAAATAGTGAACTCAGATGTTTTGGTCTCAGGACTCATTTGCATGCTTAAAAATGATTGAGAACACCCCCAGAAACTCCTGTAAACATGGGTTATATCTGTCAGTATTTATAGTAAAAGTTGAAATGGATATTTCAACATCTATTAACTTATTTAAAAATAACAACAGTAATACCATTACATGTTGACATAAATGCATGTTCTCATGAAAAGTAATTATCTCTTTCAACATAAAAAATGATGACTAGCATTGTTTTGTATTTTTAAACATTTCTTTATTGTCTGGTTTAATAAAAGACAGCTGGATTTTTACATTCACTTCTCTATTTAGTCCCCTTATGATCTCACAGATCATGGACTCTCTGGAAAACTCCACTGGACACTTGTGAGAGAGTGAGAATGAAATAGGAAAATACCATCTTACTTTATTATGAAATTAGTTCCGACCTCATGGACTCTTTCGAGGTCTTAGTTTGGAATGCCAGGGGTCTTCTGATCACACTTTGGGAACTCTTGCTCTGGAATAAGTCTTCTGCCCGCTTAATCTTTCGTTATGCTGTATGCTTTAACCTCTTTTCATCTATACTGTCTGAATTTGAGCTTTTGCAATTCAATGTACTGCCTCTCTGTGATTTAAAATAAAAAAGAAACTAGATAATTCCTTCCTAGCATTGGTATATTTCATGT
Source organism: Dama dama (assembly GCF_033118175.1). Taxonomy (NCBI): domain Eukaryota; kingdom Metazoa; phylum Chordata; class Mammalia; order Artiodactyla; family Cervidae; genus Dama; species Dama dama. The sequence continues at coordinate 37,662,948 of NC_083687.1, read as the reverse complement.
CTTTTAAATATCTATGAATATGAAATAAATTAAAAAAATAAAGGCCAAGGATAATTTCAAATAGTCCAGTAACCAAGAAGGTACAGTATGGTGTGCAATGTGTACAAGGCAAATCAAGTACCAGATTTACTGAGACAGATGAATACATTGCCAGGCAGATCAAAAGATAAATGGAAAGAAAGAATTAGGTATAGATGCAAGTATCTCTAGGCATCTATGTTTGACTTAAGAAAAACACACAATTCTTTCCATCTACTGTTTTGACGGAAATTTGATGAAAAAATTGCAAATATTTTGTAATGTTTTGTACAAACAGTTTAATAATTTGTCCTTGGACTCTTTTCTTAAATAATCTGCAGATAAGGAGATGTTGATTTAATCAGTAAAGACACTACTCCGATACAACTGAGAACACTGTCTAGGTGGGACTAGCTAATAAGATATTGATAATTCTTGTAATAACTTTAAATTCTTGTTGACTATCAGTGTTTGGCTATCAGTATTTGGTTTACTTTGTCATGTTAGCAATGCAGGCACACAAACAGTAAGAGTGTTTCTAAGTTGCTCCTACTGTGGGACTTTAGATCCTTAAGTATTCCCAAGGTCAGATGGGTAGGGGCATGGGTCTTCTCATTTTACAGGGGATGCTTACTAATTCCCTTCTATCTACAGCCTTTGAAGTAACTCCTTTCTTATTCAGGGTCCAAATCTGTCATATACAGAGCCTTGTCAGTAAACATTGTAATTTAAAAAGAATCACTAGCTTTTATTGTTTCAAAAGAGTAGTTGAAAAATTTCAAACTGGCATTTTGAAAGAAAGTACAGCAAACACAATTTCATTCTGAGAGCAAGGAAGAGAAAGTTTCTGTCCCCGAGAATGGTAAACATTTTAGGAAAGAAAAAAAAAAAGAAAGCAGTGAAGTCCCATGGACAGAGGATCCTGGCAGGCCAGTCTATGGGGTTACAAGAGTTGGATATGGCCTAGTGACTAAACCACCTCCAAATAAATATGAATGTGTGTGTGTGCGTGCATTATGTATAGGTATTTCCAGGAAAAGCTGACATGGCCATGATCATTCAAACTGATCTTTTCTGCTTGAGTGAAGAGGATTTTGAATGATATGTTTAATAATTACTCCAGTAGAGCAGAGAAATGCAGTCTGGCCTCCACTCTGTGTTTGGAAGTGACTTGGTGTGGATGTAAGTTTGTGTGGCAGCAACCAACCACTGAATACCCACACAGAATAGCAGTGTACTGTTTCTCAGTTACTAAGGAGACTCTAAGTTCTCCACACATTTGGAGACAAGGAGTCCTGTTCTTTCTTTGGCAACTCTAGGAGTGTTTGTTACCCAGTCTCAAAAGAATGTTCCTGAAGAAAGCTCATGCTAAAGAATGACTTAAAATGTATAATTTACTTGGAGCTAGCCATAGCAAAACAGGGTGAAAAAATGCATTTGAAATCAATAAAACTTTTCTTTCTTCCTTTGGTAAGGTGCATTTACTCATATTTTTAGACATGGTTCTGAAGCTTCTGTCTTCTTTTGAAATTAGTTCTACGTTTGAGTTTTCAGAAATAGCCTATTTTCTGGTCAATCACTAAAATACAATATTTACATAATTAAGGCAAAATTATGCTACAAAGTAGGGGTTAACTGTGCTCTGTCGATGAATTGGGATACAACAGGAGCTTCTCTTCTGTCCATGGAATTCTCCAGGCAAGAATACTGGAGTGGGTAGCTGTTCCCTTCTCCAAGTGATCTACCCAATCCAGGGATCGAACCCAGGTCTCCCACAATCCAGGCGGATTCCTTATCATCTGAGCCACCAGAGAAACCCCCTCATTTGGTAAGTAAGTAGCAATTGCTAAAGCCACATCCATCACACAGCCAACCACATCAATTGTCAGGATGGAAAAAAATGAAGAAGCAATAGTGGAATTTAAAAATAAATTCCACATGTAACTTGTAAGTTATAGATGTAACCAAAAAGTAAAAAAAGAACTCTACCACACATTAGGACACCATACATAAATCTCAATGTACAGTATATTTTTGGAAAAATTTTTGGCTACACATGAATATTTGGAGTTATATTTGGACAGGACCATTCTGTTCTCACAGGGTATCATCTTTAAAGCTTATATACAGAGTAGCTTCTATCCCAAGACCCTGAATTAATAAGACTGGTCAAAGTGAGACATATTCAGGACTTCCATGGTGGTCCAGACTCTGCACTTCCAGTTTAAGGGATGCAGACTCAATATTTGACTGGGAAACTAAGGTCCCACATGCTGTGAGGTGTGACCAAAAGCAAACAAACAAACAAACAAAAAAAATCTGAGATACATATATTTAATTATCTTGAAACTTAATTACAAAATAATCATTTCATGATATCTCAGTTAAGTGTGCATGTATATGATTTTTTAAAAATCGGGATTGGGAATACATGTAAATCCATGGCTGATTCATATCAATGTATGACAAAACCCACTGGGAAAAAAAAATAATAATAAATTTAAAAAAAAAAAAAAACAAAAAAAACTAGTTTTACTAATCAAAGAAGAAATCTAAATAGAATTGCCTTCCACTCCAAACAGCACTCACAAAATCCCAAATATCTCCACAGTGGACCACAGTGAAGCAATTTTCGATGATCTGGTGTTGAAATTAAATCGTTTCCTATGCAGAAGGGTGAAAGATTTTTATCAAAACAGAAAGTATCTGTCCAAAAATTTCCATTCTTCTGTAACATTTGTTCTAATAGTTAAAATATTCTCTGTGACTTGTTGTAAGCCAGTTGTTGTCAGTTAAGATTTGAAAAACTCACTTTCAAATATTTCAGTTTCTCCAAATAAAATTATGCCATGATACTGAGTATTAGGTTGTTATTTATATACTTATGATTCTGAAATCATTTTAGATTTCACTGATAGAAAAGTAAGTCCATGAAATGCAGGAACTCAAATTGTAGCCACTTTTGCATATGGCTGAGAACATGAAGGATAATGGACTGGGAAATATTCTTTGGAAGATAATAACTAGAGAAAAATTACAGGTCAAATGCAACTGTTATGGTGAAAAGATATTCAGATTTCAGGTTTGAAAAGAAATCATTGTTTCACAGATTGAAAGGTGAACCTCGAGTGTCTGTTATATAGCCAACAGGAAAAACAAAGAAGTATTTTTCTTCTTTAGGTTGGAACACATGTACAAATATTCAACCAGAATTCCTAAAATACATGGTGAATCAACCTCACAAATGGAAACTTTGATTTTGTTCTCGAACCAGTGCTGTTTACAGAGTCCTGTGAGGAGAAACTTCTATAAAAATACCTTAAAATATGGTGTCCCCTATTTTGAAAGAAAGACAAACTATCTTTCCACTGTGAATATGCCCTTTGTGTTATAAACTGTTAGGACATGACAAGGCCAAACAATTGATTCTTTCTTCTTTTGAAGCCGTTCTTGCTTTGGTTATTGCCATTGTTGGAGAGGATTAGGAAACACATTTCTGTGTTCCTAGGCTTTTGACGTTTCCTGATGTTCCATGTAACTTTAGCAATATAACTTGATGAAATAATGCGCCACACTGTTGCTCTGACCCTCACTTACCCTCAAAGGCCAAGACTGAGGGAACTTGGGTTCTCAACAAACTCTTTTCTTTTAACGACAAGTTTTCCAGGTCAGGCAGGTATTTTGTGTCCAAGAAACTGACCTGAGACTTTATCCTGAGGTAGAAGTGGAAATGAAGGCAAACTTGCCTTCTGAATGTGAATATTTCTATGTACTGAATATGAGATTAGCTCTGCCCGTAACTTTCTGAACATGGACATCTGGTGAAAACCTGACTATTAAGAAATCACCTTGAATCAGACAGAGACAGAATCAGAGAAGCAGAGATTTGTTGAATTAGTTTGGCAAGGTATTTACCCACTCATTGGATGGAAGCCAGCATGTTAGAGGGAAGCGAATACAGGTTCAGGAGTTAGGGACCTGGGCTCAAATTCTTGCTCTACCAGTTAGCAATTGCCAAGGTTAGTCTCCTGCATGCTCAGAGTCCCTGATTCTTACATCTCAAATTTAGATTAATGTTTACCTCACAGAATTGTTAGGAATACTAACTGAGATAAAGTATGTAAAGTACATGGCATAAATTACTCAATAACTATTAATGCAATTCAGTTCAGGCTACAGTCTTTACTTTTGTTTTTAACATTATCCAGCAGTTTGTTTTTTTTTTAATTGAAGTATTGTTGGTTTACAATGTTGTGTTAGTTTTTGGTTAATATAGCAAAATGATTTTTATATATATACATATAGACATAGAACATGCTGCTGCTGCTGCTGCTAAGTCACTTCAGTCGTGTCCGACTCTGTGCGACCCCACAGACGGCAGCCCACCAGGCTCCCCTGTCCCTGGGATTCTCCAGGCAAGAACACTGGAGTGGGTTGCCATTTCCTTCTCCAATGCATGAAAGTGAAAAGTGAAAGTGAAGTTGCTCAGTCGTGTCTGACTCCTAGAGACCCCATGGACTGCAGCCCACCAGGCTCCTCTGTCCATGGGATTTTCCAGGCAAGAATACTGGAGTGGGGTGCCATTGCCTTCTCCATATATGTACATACATACACACAAATATATAAGAATATCCCAGGTGGTGCTAGTGGTAAAGAACCCACCTGCCGATGCAGGAGACATAAGAGATGTGGCTTCGATCCCTGGGTCGGGAAGATCCTCTGGAGGAGGGCATGGCAACCCACTCCAGTATTCTTGCCTGGAGAATCCCATGAACAGAGAAGCCCAGCGGTCTACAGTCCATGGGGTCGCAAAGAGTCTGACACAACTGTAGTGACTTAGGACACACATATAAGAATATACATATAATATACACATCTATATATATTTTCAGATTACTTTCTCTTATAGGTTATTACAAAATATTGAGTATAGTTCCCTGTGATATACAGTTAGGTACATGTTGGTTATCTATTTTTTTTTTTTGTGAGGTTTTATTTTTTTTTAATTTTTTTATTTTTTATACATAATCATTTTTATTATTATTATTATTATTATTTTTGTCATACATTGATATGAATCAGCCATAGATTTACACGTATTCCCCATCCCGATCCCCCCTCCCACCTCCCTCTCCACCCGATTATTCAGGCCTGTGTATATGTTAATCCCAACCTCCTAATTCAACCCTCCCTTCACCCTTTCCTCTTTGGTAACAATAAGCTTGTTTTCTATGTCTGTAGGTTTATTTCTGTTTTGTAAATTAGAGATAGTATTTTTGCCCACTTTGGCTCTTATTTACAGAGATATCTATATGGTTTTCTTTTACTCTAATGTTTTATTATTAACATTCATTTTCAGTAATTTTTCTTAAATGGAGAACAAGTTCTTATAGGAAATAGAATATATTGGGAAGAACTATTCCATGGGCCAAGAAAAGGGAGATGTTACCCAGGTTTTTATTTGACTGATGAGCCTACAGAGGCTTGTTCAAGGTTCTGATGTGCTCTCATGCAGGACCCAGATGGTTTCCTTGACCTTCCAAATTCATCAGTCTTTCAGTCTTGATATAAATAAATCTCAGCACTAAACTCCAATGAAATTTTAAATATTGAATGTATTCGGTAGGCCACCCATACAAAAAAGGAAGTTTCTGGAAAACCATGCCTAAAGAGACAGTTAAAATCCTTCAAGAATTTAGTGGTAAAAATCATTCTGCATGTTTACATAAACTTCAGGAAGCAAGCATGAAAGAAGACCTTTATCCAACTAGTAGAACTATCACATTAATTGATCTGTGTTTCAGATGAGTAATTATCTAAAATGGTCCCTGGTGCAAAGTCAAATTAGGCTTTACTGGGGAGAACAACAAAGAACTTTCATTCTTTCTTCTTGGGGAGAGAAACGGATTTGCCTAAGTTAAGACTATATTCTTTCTTAGTGGTAAAGGGAGAGAGTACCTAAGGCTGATCAGATGATTCCTGATTGATTGGTTAAGAGCCAATTTCTGGGAGAGCTGAAAATGTACTAAATAGTTAAATCTCAGTTTGGTGACATGGCACTTGCATGAGTTACTCCATTTGGGATCTGTTATCTTGTTTTTAACATCCATCTTTGAAAGAACTGAAGCCAAACTCTTTTTATACAATCATGGTTTAAATTAAATATCATGTGTCTCAACCTGTTATCTATTATGAACAAGCTGAACTACAGTCTTAGACAAAAGGGAGATTCTTGGAAGCAGCATTTAATGAGGAAAACCACTGGGCTTTGCCTCTTTAGAAATGCAGAGCACGTTTAAGGGTTTTGTTTTTTAATTTGTAGATAAATATTTTATTACCAAGGTTCTTTAAAGGTAGTAAAAAATGGCAACTCATTAAGAGTGTACATAGGTACTGTAAACAGCAACAAAGTACCTCTGGCATATTTCATGGTTCAGACATCAAAAGAGAAAGCCATAAAATCTGCTTGCAGTAAAACAAAGTCAATTTTTCCCCCCCTTGGCATGGCTGGTGTCTATTAGCTACTTCATATACAAAGAAAATAAAATGTTACTGGTTCTTTAGTCAGATGTATCTGAGAAATTTTCTGAAGATATGTGAAATGCTGAAACATTTCTGTATTTTCTGTTCACTTTTTCCTACACTACACGAATGAAAATGACCTTGACCATGTAAAGAGTTCATTCTGTTTCCAGTGATACAATCGGTTGTGTGTATTACGAGCTTTGTTAATCATTTACAAGTGGTAGATGACCTTGTTTTTTTTGTCCCTTAATTTAAGGCATGACTAAGATTGTGTTTTTGTTTTCCCTATCTTATGCCAAAAAATCATATGCTAAAAATGCCAATAGAAATGAATTGTTGCTATAAGTAAGTGAGTTGAATGGGAGTTTTCTGGCCTATGTCATTATGACTATTTCACACAGAAAAAGCTAATGTTTCACGTCAATATGTCAGTGGGTTACAGAGCCAAAGAAATAGATACACTTGGAGTAGATTACACGCATAGGGTTGATCTTCTCCTTAAAGCCAGAAAGTTCAGGTGATGTGCTGTCCCCTGTGTGGCAGAGCAGGAGAAAACTGGAAATTACACCCAGGGCTGCCAAAGCAGTTCATGAAATGCAATGGACAGCCTCCTCTCTATATTTCTAGATGGCTGAGAATCAAGTAGTTGCACATCAAAATGTGACTTTTTTCTTGCTTCTTGGCACGGGACCTTTATCTGTCATCATTTCATGTCCTCAAAGGCCTGAGAGAAGCTGCCATCCTTGAGCAACAAAGGATGCCATGCAAAGCAGCGCAGAACTTGAGTTGTTTCAACAGATGCTGTTTTATGTTTTGCCAAAGAATGGTCCCTTTTATTTCTGTCATGAATGCAGTCTTTCTTTCCGTTGCTAAATGTTTTCCAGTATTAAACCTAATCCTTATCTATCATTCTTTCAGATGATAGGCTGTCCTTTTGCCTTTGGAACCAGCCTAGCCTTCACCATATAAAAAGGGATTTGCGAAGAAATGGAAACCGTGTTTTCCACCTTCCAGCTCCTGCTGATTTCTTAGTAGGGTGGAGGGGCTGCATTTCAAGGTCAGGGTAGCTGAGCCAAGTCATTCCAAATGTAAGAAAAAAAGTGCTGAGATGGAAACGAACAATTTTACCCTGTAAAATTTTTTGCTTCTGGTAATGGAAAGATTAGGGAAAGGTAGCTGGTTGTGGGCAGAACTAGAATCAACAAAGCAAGCTCAAAACTATTTATTCCTGTGTCTGTTTAGTGAAACAGAACCAGGAAGGGCTGATGAAGGCCTGAATTAATGTCGGTTTTAAGAAGGGAGGCTTTCCTACAAGGCAGTGGAATTCTGTCTTTCTAGGAAGTCTTATCAGCAGTGACTCCCCAGAAATCCAAGCCATGCCGGGACAAAAATGGTACCCAAGGTCTTGGTACCCACCTCTAGTTCTAATTCTAATAAAAGGGATTCAGAAGTGTTAAAGAAAGTTGCTTAGATGATATTTTGAGGGTTGTTCTATTAATATTTCTTCTCACAAATTGAATCACTTAAAAGAACTGTCCTAAGGATCTGATCCACAGTAGACCAGTATTTCTTCTCCTGGGGCAGGCAGAGGGTTAACCAGGCTTCAAAGCTAGAAGTTCTCCCACTGTACTTTGTAGAAGCAATTGAAGTCTGTTTGTCTGGTCTGTTTTGTTCTGTGGATGCTAATTCAGCACGTCTTTATTTGACTTTTTAAGTGCAAAACCACTGTGCTGGTGATTTTGAGATATATAAAGGAAAATAGAACACTTGCTCAGGGAAGTTCACAAATAAAGTGAATTCTCTATATACAATGTCACTCTATATAATAATAGCAGCAATGAAAGGAAGAACACAGAGATATGAAGAATGATGCATTGTAGAGATTTTCATAGATTTCAGTGATTGCTGTCCAGTCTCTTCTATTTTCCTCTTTCTGTCGCTGATGAGACTTATCAAAATAGCCACTATCTACATGCCCAGTCCTCTCAGAGGAGAGCTCTATGAAGACAGCAAGAAGCTGCTAGCCTATATGCAGGGTAGCTATGCTTGAGACCAGACCCACACTCAGTTACTATTTTTGATGAAAGGCCTAGAAATAACCATCTGGGCAATCAGACTTTTGCATTAACATGCAATGTTGGCTGAATCCACAGGCAGCTGGCTGAGGACTATTTAAACTGGGTGCTGAGATAGGAGAGTAGGCCCTGACAGGCAGTAGTTAAGGGACATGCATCTATTCTACGCATGTCAGTGGTAATGATACTGTAATTCTCTCCAAAATGTAGTTCTTTTAGTGTGTTTTGACAGGCTGGTTATTATTCCAAGGGCCTGTATCATTGGAGACACATAGACTAGATACTAATATACATATATGCATATGCATGTGTTTGTATGGCAGCATATATTTATGAAAGAATTCATGAGAGTCAGTCATACACAATAAATATTGATGACTATGCAGCACTTTATTGTGTGGTATAGAAAAATATGGGAAATTTTAGGAACTCGTGAGCCCAAGAGAGGTTGAGTCACCTTATTTTCCAGAACTTTACTCTGTGTTTCTGTCAAATAAACTCTAGGGACCAGTAGAACCTAATGTGATTCTATCTTTCTAAATAAAAAATAAGGCACATGGATTAGCTTAGTGGTTAAGAGCATAAGCTTTGGTGTCAGATTTATTTGAAATATGACTGCAGTTTCTGCCATTGAAAAGTTCTGTGACCCTGTGGAATTTATTAAATCTCATTGTCCTTCAGTGTCCTTAAAAGTAAAATGAGAAATTGTAATAGTGATCCACCTCTTAGATTGTTGTATGGATTGCATGCAGTAAGGCATGTAAAGCATTTTGCAGAAAACATGGGGAGGAATAGTTATTACAAAAATGGTAGCTTCTTTGATGGTGATAGTTATGGGAGTGGTGAAAATTGGGAAAAGTAAGTCAGCAAAACTAAATCAGCTTGATTTCTTTCCATTGACTGTTCGGTTTGTAAAATGTTGATTGTATACATTTTCCCTGTCTTAGAAAAGTACTGCATTTCTTTGTAAAGCTTGAAGTAAGAAAAGAGCTATTCTGTAAATCACTGAATTTCTATTAGCCCTCATTATTGCCACAAATGAATCCAGGCTCTAGGTAAGGAAACACTTGCATTTATTATTTTTTCCTCTTAAAATTTTTCTCATTTATTGAACTATAACACATGTGGCATATTCACCCCTTGAAGTTGTATAACTGAGTGGCTTTTACTATGTTCATAATGTTGTACAACCATCACCAATACATAATTTCCGAACATTAGAAGTCCCTTCTCAATCTCTCCTCCCTCCATCTCTTGGTATCCACTAGCCTGCTTTCTGTCTTCATGGATATGCTCACTCTGGACATGTCATAATAACAGAATCATGTACTAGGTGGCCTTTTGTGTCTGGCTTCTAAAAGTTGCATTGATTGAATCAGTTCATTAGCAGTGAAGGTGTGTGTGTGTGTGTATGTATAAAATCATCTTGCTATTTGTGTGTCTAAAAAGAAAGATCCAGGATCTGTGGACTGGAATACAGGAGACTCAGATTCAAATACAGTCTCTAATATTACCTGGCAGTGTCACTGTGGATGTGTGAGTTAATCGTTGGAGTTACAACTTACTTTGCACAATAAGGGCTTGGCTGTTAAACTGTCTCAGGTCCAACATTGTCCTGAAATCCTGTGACTCTTTGTTAAAAACTGTTCCATAAATGAAAACCTCCACACTGAAATTGACTAGGTTGAATGGTGTTTCTCACATTAGAATTGGACATCTCAAGAGTTCAATGTCAGCTCAGTCAGCAACCTCCAGACCTCCTAACCAGGACTGTCCTGTTCAGAAATGCCGGTCTCTCCACCCCACCCCCTGCAGCTCCAAATCCAACTGATATGCACTGGCAACCAACTATATGTCAGGCACTGTATTTGATGCATAAAATGTAAGAGAGACATAATCCTAATAAGGAAGACAAATGGTATTTACATTGTGTTTGGTGCTCAGAGAGCAAAGGAAAACTTCTGAACATTCCTGGTAAGGTCTGATAACTTTGCACACAAGTGTCTTTGGGGGCATGTTTTAAAGGCTGTCGAAGAATTGATAGGGTGAATAAGGTGATGAAAGAGTGGTAGTTCCCAAACATAGTGAACAATCTTTGTAAAGATAGAAAAATATAAGAAATACCGATGCATTCAGAGAATAGAAATGACTTCATTACCACAGAAGTGAAATCAAGAACAATGGCCAAGAGGCCAGACTCCACAGTCGGACAGTCTAGGTTCAAGTGATACCAGCCCTGTCACTTATTTAGGTGAAATGCTGGGTCAATTATTTAACCTTCCTGCTTCAGTTTCTCCACCTGTCAAATGAGAATGATAAAATATTATAAGAATGTGTGTTTGGAACATCCTCAGTCAGTGGCTATTTTAATTAGCATTAAGCAGAGGGGATTTGTGAGTAAACAGGAGAAAGTAGAGAGGAAGACAGTCATTTGATCATAATGAAAGGTCATTTTATATGTAAACATGTTACCTAAGAGGATCTCTTACACAATATTGAGGGAGAGTCATTACAGGGTTCACACCAGAGAGTCTAGTGGCCATTTGTATAGAATTATGAAGAGTAAGTGAGGAAAAAAAGGCAAACTGGAGGAAGAGAGTTAATTTATGGGGGAGGGGGGGAAACTGAGTTGTGGAATATGCCAGTGTTTGGACGTAGGTGACTGGGTGAACTGTGGCCATTAACACCTGAAGAGGAGGAGTCCGTCATTGGGAAATGGGATGAATTCACTTTTGTTGAGTTGAAAGTATCTGTGGGGTGTCAGCTGGAGATGCCCAAAGAGTGCTTGGATATAAAACAGAGCCTCAGAAAAAAAAGTCTGCGATCATAATGTCCAACAGAAAGCCAATGAGAACCTCAAATGCCAATTCTCTGGCTGTTGTTGCTTAGTAGCTTTGTTCGACTCTTCTGCGACCTCATGGATTGTAACCCACCAGGCTCCTCTGTCCATGCGATTTCCCAGATAGGAATACTGGAGTAGGTAACCATTCCCTTCTCCAGGGTATCTTCCGGACCCAGGTATCGAATCTGGGTCTCCTGCATTGCAGGTGGATTCTGTACCTCTGAGCCACTGGGGAAGCCCCCCAACTCTCTGGTAGCCATTCACAAAAGAAAGAGTAAAGAAACAGGTGATACTCACCATAATTGTACATTTTACTTAACACGATAGGTCTACAATGTTGGTTCACTTTGTCATCAATACAAAATTATTAACAAGACAGGCTGCATTTTTTTTCTTGCTAAGTCTCAAGCGCCATGCCTACCTTACACTTAGCACCTCTGAAGCCACATTTCAAGTGCTCCATAGTCATAATGTGGGCCAGGGATGAGAGTTCTAGAGGGCAGTGCCATTTTAGAACTTAAGAGTGTGTCAAACTGATTGATGTAACAATTTCTAGTTGAGAGATTCCAGGCAGTGCCATAGGAGCTGAGAACTCAGTGGCGAACAACGCAGACATGGTTTTCCTGACCAGTTATTAGAGGATAGGGATTCTGCTGGCCTAAAAATTCTGTTTGTGTAAATTAGACAAAGGCACTCTGCCCTGGGCAGAGCCGTTCCACTCCAGGGATCACAGAGCACAAGAGGGATGTTTCTGTTTGTTCACCTCTTCCACACTGAAACTTCGCTTGGAACAAAGAGCATCACACCTCCAGTGGGGACTCCGTGAGGAATACGAGCATTTATAAGTAATTAAAAGGAAACAGGGTGAGTGTTATAATGGAGGATGTTCACATAAGGGGACTGAGTTGTGTAAAAATCAGAGAAGTCCACGCTGAAGTCATGCCATCTAGGCTAAGACCTGAAGGATGACCAGGAGGAAGACCAAACGGGAGTTGGGAGGGCGTCCCAGCAGAGAGGAGGGAACATTGAAAAATCACAGAGGCAAGGACCTCAGGGAAGGTCAGGGAAGAAGAGAAGTTCAGACCATGCATGGGAGCAGATGTCTGGCAGGGCACGAGGTTGATGAGCCCAGGGGTTCCTTTGCCAAGGGGAATCAGGGGAGCAGCGGACAGGCAGAGTCCTTGTTTTGGATATCAGTGGTCCAGAGCAAGGGATCTGGCAAGGAGCTGTCAGAAACACAAGCAGAATGCAGGAATAGATCACGTCCTAAAAGGCACAGAGAGAAAAAAAAAATCACCTTTTGAAAGAGGCCAACCAGATGTCAAATGCAGCCAGCAAGTCAAGGAAGAAGGGATATGAAGAGTGGCTCTTGAATCAGGCATTGGAGGCAGCACTGAACACCTTGGTGAGCACAGTGATGAGGAAACGCGGGGAGAAACCAGCTGGCAGTGATGGCAGAACCAGTGAAGCATGAAGAAGGGAAGCTGCTTTAAGGGAAGCAGACTGTTGGGAAGAAAGTGCAGAAAATAACATTCTTACAAAAAGCACAGTACAATGGAGGACGTGTGAGTTGCTGGCCTTTTGCTTTGTTTTCGTCTTTAGTCGTAGGTTACTAGCGCCTCTCTAAAGTTCGTTTTTCCATTGTTTGCTCTCCAAGGCTGTTACACCAAAGCAAAGAAGTAACCTACTGAAAATATAAATTTCTCACCCATTCAATAAATAGTCTTCAAGCACATACTTCATGCCAGGAGCAAAGCAGCAGCTGCAGCAACAATATAGGAGTGGATTTATTGATAATTCATTATGTGTCACTAACTAGCCTGACTTTTTGACAGGCAACTTGTCAATCATTCCCATACCTTCATTGGGCATATGCTATTTACTCCATTTTACCAGTGAGAAAAACTGAGACTCAGACAAATTAAATTGCTACCCAGAATCACATGATTATGCCAATCTGGCATATTTGCTCTAAAACCACATGTTCATGACCGCCATGCTACCAGCCAACAGAGTCAATGTGTGTCCTTTGGTCCATTATCACTTCTTGTTGGAATTTTGGTCAAAACTCTTCTCTTGAAATTCTTCCCTAATTACCTCCAAGCATCCCAGGACACTGACTTCAACCTAATCACATGTTTCCTTTGAGTAATTTGAGTAATTTGTTCTCATTAGGTAGTACAATATAGTGTTCCTTGTTCACATAGCTGTTGTGCCATATCTTTATTATCCTTGCTTTATTACCTGGTAGATTTAAGGAACTTTCCAGTTCTAAAGTTGTCTAACATTCTCTGATTTTTTATTTTAATCCTTTTAATGGAAGGATCCCATGAGGTTGTTTCTTCCTGGGTTTGTCTTGACACCTGAACCATGGCTGGATGGAGAACCCTATCTCTGGCACCTTCTCTTTCTATTTTTCTCTTTCTTTCCTCCATTTTTTTCAGAGTGTTGATTCAATGACCAAAGGTGCCTGGTCCAATGCCAATGGATACAGACAACAGGAAAAAGGTATCATCACTGTTTTACAGATGCCTGCATTCCAGAGGATCTCATCAGAACATAAGAGCTCTTTTGGATAATTAGTAATTGGTCCTCACAGCACCCCTGGGAAGTACCTGGGTGCATAGCAAAGACACACAGAGCATAAATGAGCATGTTCGAAGTGCAAGACAATTTCCTCCTCAGTGAAATGGGGACAATTACAGTGATCCACCTTACAGGAGTGTCAATTATTCACAGTCTAAAAGCCCTGGGAATTGTAAACCACTCTAGGAAGACATACACACTGCGTAGTTGCATTGAACTTAATTGACATTCTTCTTTCCCTACCCTGCATCCTGCAAATCACAGCACAATGACACCTGTGGGTTTACCTTGGGCCCTGGTTATTGACATGAAGCCTGCCTCTCTGCATCACAGATCTGCCTGGATCACACCAGAGGATAGAAGAACAAACCCGCCAGGTGGTGATGAGCTGATGACAAGCAACTTAAATGGAATTCTGACAGGCCTTTGCAGCTTTGTACATAAATATAATTAATCAACACAGAATACACACTTAATAGCTACAGGTAAAGCAGGAAGCAAAGTATGAGGATAAAGGGGAGACAGCAGATTGGTTGAGGCAGATGATGGGAATCTCAAAAGCCCACCTGAGTGGTGATGGGCACAAGTGAGGTGTTCCAAATAAGCTGCTGAGACGCCTGCCTCCAGCAGCCCACCTACTTTGGTCCTGTTCACTTGGGCCTCTGGTGTCTCTCTGTCTTTCCCATCCTCTATCCCTACCATCTCATTCTCATCTTTTTATGTGTAGCTATCCTATCTCTCTGTTGGATTGAAGCTGTGAGCCTCAGGCAAGGAATATAGCCTATACGTTATGTTGATTCAATTAAATATGAAACATTTATAAACACAAAACCACCATTTCTGCATCACTGCTTTTCACCTGTGGAGCTGTTTATGCATTTCATTATTGGCACATTTCCCACTCAATTCCTTCCATGTTCTTTGTTTCAACATCGTTTCCTTATACAACTTCTCATTTTATGCAGCAGCTCTGATTTTTCTTGTCCTTATACAAAACGAGATATTGCTTGCTGCAAAGGTAGTTGTAGGAATGAGTGACTCTAATAAAATAAATGTGAATAATTCTGGATCAAAGAACTCTTCTTTTTCTCCACTTACCACCTAAATCTAAGACTTGTCTCAAGATACATGGGACAGGGGTGTAGTCCAGAATGTAGAGGGGGAACTGAGGAACAGAAGAAGAGGCTGAGTGATCAACAAAGGGAGAGTCAGAAGCAAAATAAAAAATTGATAAATAGACTATCCAAGGAAGAATCTTTCAAAATACAAGCTAGACCATTCTTTCTTTCTTTTTTTTTTGTTTTTATTTTTTAGTGTATTCTTTTTCCTCCTTTATTTATTTTTTTCCAATGGGTTTTGTCATACGTTGATATGAATCAGCCATAGATTTACACGTATTCCCCATCCCGATCCCCCCTCCCACCTCCCTCTCCACCCGATTTCTCTGGGTCTTCCCAGTGCACCAGGTCTGAGCACTTGTCTAATGCATCCCACCTGGGCTGGTGATCTGTTTCACCATAGATAATATACATGCTGTTCTTTCAAAACATCCCACCCTCACCTTCTCCCCCAGAGTTCAAAAGTCTGTTCTGTACTTCTGTGTCTCTTTTTCTGTTTTGCATATAGGGTTATCGTTACCATCTTTCTAAATTCCATATATATGTGTTAGTATGCTGAAATGTTCTTTATCTTTCTGGCTTACTTCACTCTATATAAGGGGCTCCAGTTTCATCCATCTCATTAGAACTGATTCAAATGAATTCTTTTTAATGGCTGAGTAATATTCCATGGTGTATATGTACCACAGCTTCCTTATCCATTCATCTGCTGATGGGCATCTAGGTTGCTTCCGTGTCCTGGCTATTATAAACAGTGCTGTGATGAACACTGGGGTGCACGTGTCTCTTTCAGATCTGTAGACCATTCTTTAGAACCTCTTACTCTACTGAATGCTTTTTCTCCCAAACACATGTGGTGACTTACTCTCCACCTGGACCCTTTTTAGGGAGAAGTAATGGTAATCCCATTACCTCTGTGATTTCTAGAGAAGTTGAAATAAAACAGATCATTCCTTGCTATAGAAAAGGAGGCAGAGCCAGGCACATTAAAGTCCAAAGGTCTTGGGACAATCTCACAAACTCCTCAGACCCATGACTAGCCACATTCTGTGTTTTTTCATGTGACTGGAAACCTGACCCGTGATTGATTGCCTGCATGAAGGGGAAATTGGTCCAATGACCAAGATGGAGGTTTCTATATTTGCTTTAGGAAAATGAGGAGTGAGCGTGTGTATTTTAATTCTAAAGCTGTATTGAATAAAAAACCAAAAATACAAAGCAAGTTATAAATGTAGCAAGGAATGATTCCCAGAACTCTCTCTCCAAACAGAATGCATCAAAGTGGCTGGAAAATCATCCACTGTAGAGCTAAACAAAGGGCCTTCGTCTCTCACCCCTTCACATTAAGTGAGAAAATAGAGCCCACCAACCAAGGAAATCAGCAATGACTGTCCTCCGTGAGCTTAAGGAACATTCTCAGCAGCTCAGGTCATTGATATCAAATAAGAGGAAATTTAAAGAATCCCACCCAGCCCTCACAGCGGTGTTTGCGGCTTGTGTGGATATAGACAAGCACGTGCTTGGGAGATGTCTGACTCAGAATAAGCTTGTCAAAGCTGATTTAAAAATACTCTATCACACTGTTAGAAAACACCTCATTATAAGGAGGAACTCTGCTTTGGGGTAGTTGGTATAAACAAACACAGTATTTAAGCTTTATAGAATAATGCTTTCTTGTTTTTTGTGCAACACGTTAAAGACAGGGTATCATAGAAGATAGGAGATTGCAAAAACCAAGAAATCTGTGAACTCACACACTGGAAATGCATAAAACATACATTGAAATAATAAGCACCAAGCTACAATATATTACTTGTGCCTGAATTGTCTAATTTAGGTATTTACATATATTAAAGTTCTAGTCAATCCATTCTATCAGGTTTGTGCTGTATCAGTCTGGTGAAGGAAGGGCCCAGGGCACTCATTTATTATTTATTCACTTATTTGCAAGATTTATCCAGCTTATAGTCTCCAAATAGCTAACAGCATTTTGCCAGGGTAACTCTTCTTCTTAGAGTATTTAATGTTAGAGCCTTGGAAACATGAAGTTGGTGGGGAATTATTTTGGCTTTTGGAGCATTGTGGCTACATAGAGGAACACAGCGACATGGGATTCATTTAATAAGTTTTATTTTTAAAAAGATTAAGGGATAACATGGTTCAACTAATTTTAATTCAAATTCTGAAGAATGATAATTCTGCATCCCTAAAGATACTGAAATAATGTTAATATTTGATATAACAGCCTGTTAAGACACTATCCTTGGCTGGAATTGATGCTGATCAAATTTCAAGGTAGGTTGGCAGTCAGGTGATAAAGTGTTTATAGACCTAAACACAGCAACACCAAAACCATTCTGATTCCCTTTTTCCTCACAGGAGATCACCAAGAATTTGTTCTTGGCCCCATTAGAGTGTCACAGTTGCCTATATTTATTTACCTGCCCCCTCCGATGCCTCTTTGAATGGTTTTAAATAAATACCTCAGGCTTATATATAGCAAAATCCCAATAGTATAGTGGTGTAAAACGTCATGGGCTTCCCAGGTGACCCAGTGGGTAAAGAATCCACTTGCAATGCAGGAGACGTGCGTTTGATCCCTGGGTCAGGAAGATCCCCTGAAGGAGGGCATAGCTACCCTCTCCAGTATTCTTGCTCAGAGAATCCCAAGGATGGAGGAGCCTGACAGGCTACAGTCCATGGGGCTGCAAAAGAGTCAGGCAAAACTGCAGTGACTGAGCACTCATGCAAGCATAAAATGTCATATGTGAGTAAAAGGATGAGATTTTGGGAGTTCAGGGAACCAAACCAGGGTGGCCAGTATCCTAACAGCTTCCAGTTGGAAGCAAAATCTCAGGTAGCATCCAACAGCTAGTGTCTTGTGATTGTAGGGAACAAACATGGATTTAGTTGCAGGTAACATTGGTTATAACATCCCAGGTCAACTGAGGGAATTTGTGCACATTACACAATACTGTTCAAGTTGATGGAATTCCCACAGGATCAGGTGACCCCATAGCCCACCTGGGTCTTTCCTCCAAAATAAGTGGAAAACAGAGATTCTTTTCAAATAAACAATAGAAGAAATCCATTCTTCCAAAATAAGGAGAAACTTTTGGTTTCCATGTGTTTCCTGCAGAGAGTAAGGTGGTCACCGTGTCACTGGGCTTTAGTATTGTGTTAAAGGGAACTGGGAGTTTCAGTTGTAGGCTTGAAAAATAGCTGAAAATACTTGAAGCTCTCTGTACTGGATGACCTCACAGGCTTTTCTATCTGTATCTCCGTGGACATGGCTCCTTAGAAATTGCCAATGCCTTGGAAAGACTTCAGATCACATCTTTTCAATGACAGCCTGAGTTTACAAGACCTCTCTGTGACAGCGGCCAAGTGATCTGGCCAGGATTTTTGTTCCATGTCTGAACTCATTCTTTGCTGATAAAGTCAAAGCTATTCCAGTGGCCAAACTTTGCACCCTAAAATTCCACAGGGGATTCCACAAGCTCAGTACAGCTCTCACTCAATACTAGTCTACGTGGAACCTCTATATGGAGTCCTGGCTGCGGCAGCCACCACCTGTGTGTCCCCCACTTCTCTTTCCAGAAAACTGACCCCCTGCCAACTACTTCAGCAAGGTTATCTAGTTTCATTCTGAGGTTAAGTACACTCAAACTAGAAAGAGATCTTTTTCTCCCTCTGTTTATTAAATGAAAAGTTTTGGAGTCTACAGAATTGTTCTGGGGAGAGCCTTTGCTATAACCCTTCCCTCTTGATGTGTCTTTTCTGCAACACACAGCGTCAGGCAAGATGCTGTGACTTGATATTACAAGACTTAGTTTTAACCCTGTAATGAATTACCTGGTTGCATTTGGCCAAATCTTTAGAATCTTTGTGAGTCGTGTCTTCCTCATTTCAACCTGAAGGAGATTGTCCATGTACCATGTGGGCAGGATGTATTAATGTAACAGAGTTTGGAAAAATATTTAAAGGGCTGCGAGTGCCTGCCAGTATAGAGTAGTTTTCCACTTACAGAACAGTCATTACTTTTCGTTTTGCCCTTCCTTTTTCCTCTTCCTCTATTTTTGCTTTTGTGTCTCATCTGTTTATTCAACTGGCTTGAGTTAGTGATTCCAACCATGCGTCAACGTACCGTGACAGGCGCTGGGGTTTTCAAGATTAATAACACAGGTGTCTATCTTTAAATAGTTTATAATCCCATAGGAGAGACACAGCAAACCTAAAATGACCCTTTGAATACCTGAACAAAGGCAGCTATGGGCTTTTGTCATCCAAGAAGACTTCCTGGATGAGGTGATATTTCAAATGAGGGTTGAAGGAAAAGATGCAGGAGATGGCAAATTGAAGAAGTGGGAAATCATAACTTTGTTAAAAGAGAGGGGTAGGTACAAATGCTTGGGGATAAAGTGGCATTAAATATTTGGGAATTCAAATCAGCTTGATATTGCTACCACGCAGTGTGAATGGTGGAGGGAGTGGGCAGGGCGTGAGGCTAGCATAATGGTCAGACCCTTTCAGCTCAGGCAAGAGATCTCAGTCTTTGCCCAGGGCGTGAGCAAACGATGAACCTTTGCTGTTGTTGTTTAAAGAGATCCCATCTGTGTTATGAACAAGTGCAGATGTGTGGGGACCACGGGCGATATGATAGTTTCCATTTTGAGATCATCCAGGTTTGCAGCCTCCTCCCTTCCTGTAAGGGCTTTGCTGGTGGCTCAGATGGTAAAGAATCCACCTGCAATGCAGGAGACCTGTGTTCAATCCCTGGGTTGGGAAGATCCCCTGGAGAAGGAAATGGCAGCCCACTCCAGTATTCTTCCCTAGAAAATTTCATGGGCAGAGGAGCCTGGCGGGCTACAATCCATGGGGTTGCAAAGAGTCAGACATGACTGAGTGATTAAGCACACACATACACACACACACACACACACACACACACACACACACCCCCTCTTATGTCGGGCTTCCCAGGTGGTACAGGTGGTGAAGAACCCACCTATCAATGCAGGAGATGCAAGAGACCTGTGTTCGATCCCTGGGTTGGGAAGATCCCCTGGAGAAGGAAATGGCACCCCACTCCAGTATTCTTCCTGGAAAATTCCATGGGCAGAGGAGCTTGATGGTCTACAGTACGTGAGGCTGCAAAGAGTTGAACACAGCTGAGCAGATGAGCATCCCTCCTAATAAATTAACTGGTTGGGTGATGTCCTTCAAAATAATTTAAGTTTTATTCCATTGCAAAAGCTGAGTAATTAAAGTTGCTAAAGATTGGTAGGTGTTCAGTAACCCAACTGGAATGAGTGATTTAATTAAAACTCAGACGTGAGGAAATGGAACCTCACACTCTAAAACCACAAGCACAATGACCATTGAAATGGACTTGGTATGGTGTTGGTAGTTATTATGTCCTGAACCAAATAGATATGGTGGCTGACTTAACGTTTCCTGACATTTATTTTAAGAGAACTGAAGGAAGTTTGAAAAAAAAAAAAATTATGATGACTTTCTTGATCACATGTAAAGACATATTAATTTTTACTTTACAAAATATTTAATTCTCCTAAATAGTTTCAAAATAAAATATAGTCATTGTGGTGAAAAATGTCCCCCCCAAAAAAGTGGTTACTATGGTTAGATATTAATCATCATGAAGACTGAACCATCACATTCCTTTGGTCAATTTATTGGTGCTGCTGTATCTGTTTCTGGACTCTCCATATTTCTAATGGTAAACATAACTGCTGGTAACATAGTTACCATTCTATGTTCTAATGGTAACATAAAGGTTAATTTATGGAAGCTAGATACAGCTAAATTCAAGTAAATCAATTAACACTAGAACGTTTTCAAGGGGGAATGTCTCTATTGTCACTACTGTTGTTCTTGAAAGCTTATGATTTTTATTACAATTTTCAAATCCCTTTAATTTATAAGCAGTATCAATAGTATTTTATTAACACAGACAATAAGGGTTCATTATGTATTCTGTATTTATAGATATGTTGTTTTCGTTCTCCTTTTTCTCCCCCACCTTCCTCTACCTTCTCCTCCTCCTTCTGTCACTATTCACTACAAGTAATCTTTTTTTTTTACCCCATGCAGTCTTTGGCACTGATTTTGTCAAGCCTTCAGAAATCATTTCAAAGTCTCTTCTTGATTATTTTTGGATACAGAGTTTCACCCCAAGGGAATTAATTTCCTGACCTTTCCTGGCTCCTAATAACTAACACACCCACTCTAACCACATCTATCCAATTACAATTTATCCATAAACTTTGGAAATTAGTTAAAATTACTTTAAAATATTTGTCTTCCATTTACATGGGGATAGCAACCTAGGTTCATTTCCTGGTATTTCCTTTTTCAGGTTAAACTGAACGGTTTCTGTGCTTCATGCTCAAGGAAACCGCAATAGATAACTTCATGAATTTTCTAACTGGATGTCCATGTGGAGAAATATATCTATTGTTCATGTGAGGCCAGTATGCCTGTCATTAGAAGACTCTTACT
Organism: Dama dama; assembly: GCF_033118175.1. Lineage (NCBI taxonomy): Eukaryota > Metazoa > Chordata > Mammalia > Artiodactyla > Cervidae > Dama > Dama dama. Next base: position 37,641,262 of record NC_083687.1, on the reverse strand, counting down.
TCTCAGTAAAGCAATAAGCAATTAGTAAAAGCATTAAGGGCTTCCAGATGGCTCTGTGGTAAAGAATCTGCAATGCAGGAGACTCGGGTTTGATCCCTGGGTCAGAAGTTACCCTGGAGGAGAAATGGCAACCAACTCCAGTATTCTTGCCTGGAAAACCCCATCGACAGAAGAGCCTGGCAGGCTATACTCCATGGGGTCACAAAGAGTTGAACTTGGACACTACTGAGTGACTGAGTGCGCATGTGCGTGCATGCATGCGCGCGTGTGCACACACACACACACACACACACAATAACAGTAAGTCCCAAGGTCTTTTTTATTTTTGTTTTTTAATAACAAGCATTTCTTACCACACTCTTCTGGTTGAAACTATATTCAGTGCTCTGCAATTTATATCTTAGCCTTTATACTGTTAGCAAAAAATTAATATATGCATGAAGAGTTGCAGTGAACATAATTACAGTGGCAAAGTGATAAACACATAGCTATTTTGCCTGGTAATATTATGTGTTTAACAGGTTTATTTGTTCAACAGTTCTAACTTTAATTATATTTTGCCATTTGGGATTTTTAGACATATAACAATCATAGCTCTTCTCTGGCTATTGGTCTAAGAAGATTGCATTCATTACAAAAATAATCTGTATTTGTTTATTTAATTTTTTTCTTAATGCTGCAGAAGTAAACTAAAAAATGGTAATTTTCTTTGCTGCTGGTGTTATGTGACTCATTTGGATGCTAGATAAATTATTGCCTATTTCTATGCATAGCATGGAAGATATTAAACAGAGTTTTGGCCCCAGGCCTGTTGGATCATGGGAACAGTGCTGAGTTCTCTCACACAAACTTGGAGTTAGGCGTTAGCCCTCAGGACCCTGGTTCCAGATCACTTTGAGAATCTCAAATTCTTTGGGAAGAAGTCTAACAAAAATAAATGGGCCACAAGGACTGAAGCTGATAATTGAATGCATAAGGGCCAGATTTTCTAACAGCCAGGACTGGCCCTTTTGTGCTCAACTATAGCAAAATTCTCTCTCTCAAATTCTGCCCTTCAGACAGTGAAGAGAAGATATGGGTAATCCCCAAGGACGGGAGTTTGTAAGAATGTGATAAACTCATACGGCATCCGTGAATCTTGGAGAAACCTACCGATGAATCTTTTGCAAATTGCCTTCTATAGGATGACCTCAATACATTGGAGCTTCCCTAGTGGCTCAGATGGTGAAGAATCTGCCTGCAATGCAGGAGACCCGGGTTCAGTCCCGGGGTCTGGAAGATCCCCTGGAGAAGGGAATGGTTACCCACTCCAGTATTCTTACCTGGAGAATCCCATGGACAGAGGAGCCTGGTGGGCTATGGGTCCATGGGATTCCCCAAAAGTTGGACACGACTGAGCGACTTTCACTTTCACTTTTCACTTTCATTATATTGGTGCTTAGATAGAAGGCAAGGAAGGCTTCAAGACCAACAGCTTTCTTACCCGTCTGCTATTTCCAGATGCCTTTTCAGGAATCAACCCCTGAGGGGCTCTTTTAGCTAAGCCAAATTATTTCTGCAGTACATTTTTTTTTTTTATATAAAAGCAGATTGTTTTCCCCCATATCTGGCCTCAAGACACATTTTATTTGGCTTACACAGTGTTGATGTTGGAGGTATAACTTACACATAGTCAAGTGCACAGATCATAGGTGCACAATGTGATGGATTGTACTTACGTGTGTTCTCATGTAACCCCCTCTCAGATCTGTGGGACACCAGAAGGCTCGATCATCCTCCGCCTTCCCCTTCCCGGAGGCTAACTTGCTTAGAGGTGTTTATTTATTTTTTGTGATTAAAAACGGATTTAATGTTAAAAAAATAGTGACAACTGTCTGATGAGATACGGTTATTAATTTTTATTATTTTGAGATCAAAGTATTTGAGTACAACTGTTCATCCCTGATAAACAGAACTTTAAAGCACAGCGTCATAGGAGAGACAAAAGTTCTTCCTCATTCAATCATTAAGCAAACATTCATTGTAACACATAAAATGTGTTCATTTCTGGAAACAGAATGATTAAAAAACAAGAAGAACAAAAAACACACCGCAGACGCTGCCCTGACATGGCTTGTGGTTATGTCCCTTTGGGCTGTTATTTTTAACTATGGTTGCAAATGTGTGTTTGTGTGTTTGCACACACATCTTCACATACAGCTTTTATTTGTTTCCCCTGTTTTTCCTCATACATAAACCAAAAGAAAAGATCGGATGTTGTGATCATCATGCTGAAAGAACCAGATGGGTGGCCTTAATGTCTTCTTTCTCCCACTCAGGCATGAGGTTAAAAGCATTCCACAAAAGCTGCCAGGTGAGCCAGCCTGTACTGCACCTGGTAGATATACTCTGGTCTCTTTGGTTGGCATCATGTTGCCTTGGACTGGCTTCTGGCTCTTTCCCCAAGCTCTTGAAAGTGGTGCTTCCTTTGGACCACTTGCTTGGTTCTTGTTAACCCCTCTTCTAGAAGGGGGCTTTCATTTTCTCTTTCTTCATGCTCAGAAACCCATGGACCATCTCCCCAGACAACTCTGGCTGCTAGCATCCTTTTCTGGGTTGTACCCTACTGCTACTTAAACAAAAGTAGAGTTCTTTTTGCAGGCTCTTTGTGTAAGTAATGAGATTCTCTTGTCCTCAATATGTATCAGTTCAGTTCAGTTCAGTTCAGTCGCTCAGTCGTGTCCGACTCCTTGCGACCCTGTGAATCTCAGCACGCCAGGCCTCCCTATCCGTCACCAACTCCTGGAATTTACTCAAACTCATGTCCATCGCGTTGGTGATGCCATCCAGCCATCTCACCCTCTTTCATCCCCTTCTCCTCCTGTGTGCAATCAATTTTCCAGTTTCCTTGTTTTCACTGGAAAATACAACTTTTTCCTTGGAAATTCTCTTTCCTTGGAAATCTCCTTAAAATTCTCCCCAAGAAGTTCTATATAATTTACCAGGTCAATAGGTTATGATTTTTTTCTTAAATAGGTTTTCCTTATACCCTTGAATTAGGGTGCTTTGTATTGGAACTCCTGTTTTTAAGGACATAGATATTTCCTGTGATCAACCATCTCCAATTACTAAAACACATACATACCTGTACTCATAATTCGTAATATGTTTCTATTTTTTTGCAACTGATGTTTAGCATTAATTATTCTTGTAATGTTTAAAGTGAAGATACGAACCCACCATGAACTTGTTCTCCTTCCCAAATTTAGCTTCAGTTTGAAAGGAAACGTAACTGATGAAGCAGTTTCTGTGTATCATGAATTATAGGAATGGGGCATGCATTATAAGGAATGGGACAGTAAAATACCGTGGGAGTTTACACACATATGTATGTATTCTGACAGAGAAGGAAAAATACCACTCTCCCGACTTCAGTGTTTAATCTGCCATAGTTTTGTTTTTCTCTTTTTTGTTGGTTCCAGTTTGAAATATTTGGTTCTGTGTTTTGTAGCTGTCTGCAATTAGCAGAGTGTTTATTTATAAAACAGAGGAAATTGGAGCTTACTCTATATACACTCAAGAATATGGTGCCCTTTCAGTTAAACAGAAGAAGGGTAATCCAATAAAAACAATTGATTTTTTCCCCTCGTTCTTGTCCTTTTTCTGAAGTTTTGGGATATGATCTACTTTTACCTGTGACACAAATCTTGAATATTTTGACACTCTGGAGGATACATTGCAGTTGGACTCACAAAATGATGGCTGCCTTCTTGGGGGCGCTCTGTCTTGGTCAGTAACGTCATGGCTTACTTCTTCTGCATTTTGGAAGATGCCTGATCCGGGGGTACGCCGTTCATTAGAAAAATACCACCCTAATCATTTACATCTCACTGTTGAGCTGTTTTTTTTTTTTTTTTTGAAAATATGTATGCTGTGAGGAACAGAATAGAATTTAAAACCTTAGCAAAATGATTTTTTAAGAAAATTCAGTTTTGGTGAAAAGTCTATTGTTGCTTAATTTTGTAAAGTATTATTTGCTTATGTGACTTTCTTCTGGCATGGGGTTTAATATTCTGTAGACTATAACATCAGAGAAGGCAATAGCACCCCACTCCAGTACTCTTGCCTGGAGAATCCCATGGATGGAGGAGCCCGGTAGGCTGCAGACCATGGGGTTGCTAAGAGTTGGACACGACTGAGCAACTTCACGTTCACTTTTCACTTTACGCATTGGAGAAGGAAATGGCAACCCACTCCAGTGTTCTTGCCCGGAGAATCCCAGGGACGGGGGAGCCTGGTGAGCTGCCGTCTATGGGGTCTCACAAAGTCGGACATGACTGAAGTGACTTAGCAGCAGCAGCAGCAGACTATAACATAGCTGGAAGTATTGCCTTCATATGTTCTCAAAATCTTGTGTTAGAAGCTGGATGTCTTTTTCTCAGAAATGTATTTTGGATCTAATAGTTTCAAGTTGCTGTTAGATACACATAATAAACTGGTCTGTGACATTATGGTCATATTATAAGGTCTCCCATAAATTATATGGTCTCCTATATAATTTAATTGTTTGAGCAGTTATTTCTCATTTGTTTTGCAAATTTGTAACTGCTTTATAATTTTCATTTTTTTCAATGCTTGGATACACCAGAGTTTATTACCTGAGAATAAGTTGATATTTTCCTGTGACTTTTGCTACAGTAAAGTAAGAATGTTGCTCGGTATTCTCCTATATATGTATGTGCTTAGCTTTTTCAGTACAGTAAAGTCTTTCCTTAAAACTTTTAACCAGAGGTCTCCTGACATATTGGTATGTGACAATATAGGCATCTTAAACTGTTTTTCTTTTAAAGTCATGCATGGCAGTTTAAAATATAAATAAATATGGATAATTAACATTTTCCTTTAAAACTCAAAATTAGTAAGAGTGTAAAAATGCAATAATTTCTCCTGGAGTTATTCTTTGATATTATTGACACCTTTTATAAAATTTAAACCAAGTTTATCTTGCCTTTTACACTCTACATTCTGTGAATTATCATGAAAGCTACCATTAGGGCTTTGATTAGCTATAAGATGGATGAAGGACTGTGCACTTGGACCACCTTTGGCCACCAAACATTGAATTAAAAATAAAGAGAGGCAGTGAAGAGATAGCTTCCTAATTTTGTACTCAGTTGGCACTTGTGGGGGAACACCGCAACATGCACACTGGGTATAAATAATGAAACATAAATCCATAAAACTGAGAAAAGGTCTTTACAGAAAGCAATCACATGTCATCATTTTTCTGCCTTGCAAGGTCCAGCATTATAATGAGTATATTTCTGGGTAAAGCAGGCATGAAAAGACTGTATTACAAATTCCATAAAAGGCTGCAAAGTGTATGAAATTCATGACCAATAACAACTAACCAAAAATCTGTAGTTTTGTGCCTGGATAATCTTTAGCATTTTAGCTAAATGCAGCTTAGTTAGTACTAAGTGGTTTCGCATGTCCTGGTTAAAAGTAGAAACTGCATGAAACCTACTTGAGTGGGTTCTTACAAAATAATAGAAAGCATAGTCCTTCTCATTGATAACCAGATGATGAGCTGCCCAGATCAAAAGGTGTCCAGTATGCTACTGGGGAAGAGTGGAGGGCAATTACTGGTACCTCCAGAAAGAATGGAGTGGCTGGGACAAAGCAGAAATGATGCTCAGTGGTGGATGTGTCTGGTGGTGAAAGTAAAGTCCAGTGCTATAAAGAACAATATTGCATAGGAACCTGGAATGTTATATCCATGAATCAAGGTAAATTGGATGTGGTCCAGAAGGAGATGGCAAGAGTGAACATCAGCATCTTGGGAATCAGTGAACTAAGATGGATGGAAATGGGCAAATTTAATTCAGATGACCATTGTATCTACTACTTTGGGCAAGAACCTTATAGGTTCTGCAACTGAAGTCAAGGCACTTAGCCACTCTGAATCTTATTTTACTCATCTTTAAAACAGGAAGAATAATGGTCTTGCCTCTTAGGATTATTGTAAGAATAAAATGAAGTTATGCTTATAAATGTTTAGCTCTATGTCTTTTATAGAGTAAGGACTCAATAAATGGGAGCTATTATAGCTACCTATTATATTTGCTTACATAGACTATATAAAGCATTTATATATTTATTCAGAGATGTATATGTCCAAGGCTTAGCTCAGCATGATTTTATGTGATTAGTAAATGCCAGGACATCTTTTATGGAGGAATCAGCCAATAAATATCACCTAGTTGACCTTTGGGAAAATCTT